>NC_080675.1:16688528-17063528 GCF_030445035.2 Dasypus novemcinctus
GAGGGAGAAATAAAATAAATCTTAAAAAAAAAAAAAAGAGGACAAGCAGACAGAACACAGCAAATGGACACAGAGAGCAGACAGCAACTGCAAACAAGGAAAGGCAGGGAATAAATAAATCTTTAAAAAAAAAAATTATACAAAGCATCTTCTCTGACCATAATGGAATAAAGGTAGAGATTAATAACAGACAGAGAACTAGAAAATCCAAAAATATATGGAAATTAGATAACACACTCTTAAACTATCAGTGGGTCAAAGAAGAAATTGAAAGGGAAATTAGTAAATACCTTGAGACAAATGAAACGAGAACACAACATATCAAAACATGAGATGCAGTCATGCAGTGCTAAGAGGGAAATTTATAGCCCTAAATGCTTATGCTAAAAAAGAAGAAAGGGCAAAAATCAAAGACCTAACTGCAGTCCTGGAAGAACTACAAAAAGAGCAGCAAACTAAACCCAAAGCAAGCAGAAGGAAAGAAATAACAAAGATCAAAACAAAAATAAATGAAATTGAGAATTTTTTTTAAATTGCATTAATAAAACCAAAAGTTAGTTCTTGGAAAAAATCAATACAATTGGCAAATCCTTAGCTAGACTGACAAGGGGAAAAAATAGAGGAGACACAAATAAATAAAATCAGAAATGAGAGAGGAGACATTAGTACTTACATAGAATCATAAGAGAATACCATGAATAATTGTATGCCAACAAATTAGACAACCTTAGATGAAATGGACAAATTTCTAGAAACACATGAACAATCTACACTGAGAGATAAAGATCTCAACGAACCAATTACAAGTAAAGAGATTGAATTAGTCATCAAAAACCTCCCAACAAAGATAAGTCCAGGACCAGATGGCTTCACAGGAGAATTCTATTAAACATTCCAAGAAGAATCAATACCATCCTGCTCATACTCTTCCAAAATATTGAAGAGAATACTATCTAACCCAGGAAATGAGGCTATATGTGTCAGCCAAAGAGATGCTGATGCAAAGTACCAGAAATCTGTTGGCTTTTAAAAAGGGTACTTATTTGGGGTAAAAGCTTACAGTTACAAGGCCCTAAAGAAGCCAACTCAAAGTTACCACCTCACCCAAGTCTGTTGCCATGTGTTGAAGCAAGATGGCGGGTGATGTCTGTGAGGGTACAGCCTTCCTCTCCCTTTTAAGGGTCCATGGGCCCAGCTTCTTCCAATCTCAGCTGTAGGCTGGAGGATTTGTTTCTTTTCTAGCATTCTTAGCTGCTCAGGGCTCTCATCTCTTCAGCAGCAATTTATCAGACAAATGGCTCAGCTCTCTCCCGGGCCCCAGGATCAAGTTCTCTCATCTGCCATGTCTATGGCGCACTCTCTATTCCCGTGTATCTTCTTCTGTGTTCTGCTTGAGTGAGTGTCCTTTTATATAGCCCACCAAGGGGGTGGGGACTCAACCCTGCACGTCCCAATGATGTGGTCAAATCAAAGCCCTAATCTTAACATAGTCAAATAAACGTAAAACCTTTGAATTTAATATGATCAAAGGGTATCACACCTAGAGGAAAAGACCAGTTTACAAACATAATATCTCTTTTTGGAGTTCATAAATAATATCATCTGCCACAGAGGCCAACATCACCCTAATACCAAAGCCAGATAAAGATACTACAAGACAAGAGAATTACAGGTCAATTTCTCTTATGAGTACAGATGCAAAAATCTTCAACAAAATACTTGCAAATCTAATCCAACAGCAATTAAAAGAATTATACACCATGATTAAGTGGTTTTATCCCAGGTGTGCAAGGATGGTTCAACATAAGAAAATCAATTAATGCAATATTCCATATTAACAAAATGAAGGGGGAAAAAGAGAATATATCATCTTGAGACACAGAAAAGACATTTGACAAAATCTATTATCCTTTCTTGATAAATAGAAAAACAGGAATAGAAAGAAACTTCCTCAGTATGATAAAGGGCATGTAGGAAAAACCTACAGCTAAAACACTCAATGATGAATGGTTTCCCTCTAACATTATGAAAAAGATAAGGATGCCCACTGTCATCACTATTACTCAACATTGTACTGGAAGTTCTAGCCAGAGCATTTAGGCAAGAAAAATAAAAAATAAAAGAAACCATCCAAGTAAAGAAGTAAATCTTTCACTCTCTGCAAATGACATGATCATCCTGTATTTGGAAAGTCCTGAAAAATCTACAACAAAGCTACTAGAGCTAATAAATTCAGCAAAGTGGTGTGGTACAAGATCGACAAACAAATCAGTAGTGTTTTTATACACTAGTAATGAGCAACCTGAGGAGGAAATCAAGACTAAAACTCCATTTACAATAGCAACTAAAAAAATCAAATATCTAGGAATAAATTTAACCAAGGATGCAAAGGGCTTATACACAGAAAACTACAAAACATTGCTAAAAGAAATCAAAGAAGACCTAAATAAATGGAAAGATATTCTGTGTTCTTGGATTGGAAGAACAAATATAGTTAAGATGTCGATTTTACCCTAAATGATTTACAGAGTGCAATCCCAATAAAAATTCCAATAGCCTACTGTAGTAATCAGCCAAAGGGGTACTGATGCAAAATACCATAAATCAATTGGTTTTTAATAAGGGTATTTCTTTGAGGTAGGAGCTTACAGATACCAGGCCATAAAGCATAAATTACTTCCCTCACCAAAGTCTATTTACACGTGTTGGAACAAGATGGCTGCTGATGTCTGCAAGGGTTCAGGCTTCTTGGGTTCCTCTGGGCTCAGCTCCTCTGTTTCCTCTACAAGGTCAGCTGTAGACTATGAGGCTCTCTAGGCTTTGCCTCTCTCCACAAGGTCAGCTGTAGACTATCAGGCAAACAGCTCTGTCTCTCTCCCTGGGGCTCCAGCTTCAGCATCAAACTCCAACATCAAAACTCCAACATCAAAAACCCTCAACTCTGTCCTTTGCCATGCCTTTTATCTGTGAGTCCCCACCCACTAGAGGATGGAGAGTAAACACTACTGGCACAAGAGGTTTACATAATTACTTAAGTAAACCTATGAATACTATATAATCTAATATGCCTAAAGAAAAAGATCAGTTTACAAACAAAATCCAATATTTCTTTTCAGAATTCATCAATAATATCAAACTGCTACACCTACTTTGTAGAAATGGAAAGGCCAATTATAAAATTTATTTGGAAGGGCAAGGGACCCCAATTACCCAAAAACATCTTGAAAATAAAGTTGGAGGACTCACACTTCCTGACTTTAAAGCTTATTTCAAAGATATAGTGGTCAAAACAGCAATTAAGAGGTCAGAAATAGGGAAGCAGATTTAGCTCAAATGATAGAGGCTCCACCTACCACATAGGAGGTCCAGGGTTCAAACCCAGGGCCTCCTGGCCTGTGTGGTGAGCTGGCCCACGCACAGTGCTAATGCATGCAAGAATTTCCCTGCCACGCAGGGGTGTCCCCTGTGTAGGGGAGCCTCACATGCAAGGAGTACATTGCTCAAGGAGAGCTGCCCTGCATGAAAAAAACGCAGCCTGCCCAGGAGTGGCGCCACACACCCGGAGAGCTGATGCAGCAAGAAGATGCAGCAAAAAGAGACACAGGGAGGCGGTGGACTTGGCCCTGTGGTTAGGGCGTCCATCTACCACATGGGAGGTCCACGGTTCAAACCCCGGGCCTCCTTGACCCGTGTGGAACTGACCCATGCGCAGTGCTGATGTGCGCAAGGAGTGCTGTGCCACGCAGGGCTGTCTGCCACGTTGGGGAGCCCCAAGCGTAAGGAGTGCGCCCTGTAAGGAGAGCTGCCCAGAGCAAAAGAAAGTGCAGCCTGCCCAGGAATGGTGCCGGACACACGGAGAGCTGACACAACAAGATGACGCAACAAAAATAAACACAGATTCCCATGTTGCTGACAACAACATAAGCAAACGAAGACGCAGCAAATAGACACAGAGAACAGACAACCGGGGTGGGAGCGGGGAGGGGAGAGAAATAAATAAATAAATAAATCTTCAAAAATAGTTCAGAAATAGACCCTGACATGAATGACCAATTGATTTTTTTTCCTTTCTTTTTTTAAAAGAGGTACTAGGGATTGAACCTAGGATCTCGTACATGGGAAGCAGGCACTCACCACTTGAGCTACATCTGCTCCCCCCCTTGATTTTTTTTTTAAGATTTATTTTATTTATTTCTCCCCACCCCCTTGTTGTTTTTCACTTGCTGTGTCTGTTCATCTTCCTTATTTCTTAAGAAGGCACCAGGAGCCAAACCCGGGATCTCTGATATGGGAGGGAAGAGCCTAATTGCTTGAGCCGTCTCCACTCCCTGCTTTGTCATGTCTCTCATTATGTTTTTCTTCCCCCTGTCTCTTGTTGCGTCATCTTCTTGTGCCAGCTTTCCACACCTGCCCGTCACTTCAGCTCACTATCTTCTTTAAGAGGCACCGGGAACTGAACCAGCAAACTCCCATGTGGTAGGTGGGAGCCCAGTCACCAGAGCCACATCCACTTCCCAGTCCTCCCCTTGATTTTTTGACAAGGCTGTCAAATCTACTCAGTTTGGGTAGAATAGTCTCTTCAGCTGATGGTACTGGGAGAACTGGTTATCCATATGCAAAAGAATGAATAAGGACTTCTTTTTCACACCATATACAAAAATTAATTCAAAATGGATCAAAGACTATATAAGAACCAGAACTATAAAAATGCAAGAAGAAATGTAGGGAAGCTGTATTTGTCAGCATTCTCTAGGGAAAGAGAACCAACAGGAGATATCTGTAACTACTATGAGATTATATAAAAATGTTTCACACACCTGAGGGGATGCAGAAGTCTAAATTGTGTAGGGCAGGCTGCAAGCCATGAACTCCAAGGGAGGTCCTTGATGAATTTACCAGGAGAAGCTGGCTGCCTGAAGTAGAGATGGAAATTCTCTACCTGAATGCTGAAATCACTTCTTTTTAAGGCCTTCAACTGACTGGATGAGACATCACTCATTGCTGATGGCAATGATTGATTGTAGATGTAATCAGCCATCTATGAAATCGACTCACTGATGATTAAAGTCCATGAAATGCCCTTGTATTACAGTTAGCCCAGGACTTGCTTGACCAAACAATGGGGTACCATTACCTGGCCAAGTTGACTCAATTGCTTAACCATCACAGAAGCATATTCAGGATCTTGTATTAGGCACAAGCTCTATACCCAAAGCACAAGCAATAAAAGAAAAAATAGGTAAAAAGGACCTTCTTAAAATTAAAAACTTTTGTACCTCAAAGGAATTCGTCACAAACATAAAAAGACAGTCTACTTAATGGGAGAAAATATTTGGAAACCATATACCCGAGAAGGATCTAATAACAAGAATATATAAAGAAATCCTACAACTCAACAATAAAAAGACAACCCAATTTAAAAATGGGTTGTGATCTATGTATCTTTAAAAAGAAAGACAATAAAAAAATTTTTAATTAAAAAAAACAATAAAACAAGTTCTACAGATGAAAGGGAAAAAAAAGGAAAGAGAGGGTTGGAGGAGAAGGTAGAAAGAAAGGTTACTAGTAAGAGTAAAATGGTGAAACGAGAAATAAAAACAAAATATAACATTTGTAACCTAAAAAAAAAAAATGGGTAAAAGACTTGAATAGGCATTTCTCCAAAGAGGATATACAAATGGCTGAAAAGCACATGAAAAGATGCTCAACATCACGAGCTATTAGGAAAATACAAATAAAAACCTCAATGAGATAACAATTTCTCACCTACTAGAATGGCTACTATATAAAAAACTGAAAATTTTTTTAAAATTACAAGTGTTGGAGAGGATGTGGAAAAACAGTAACATTCATTGTTGGTGGCTGTAAAATGGTACAGCCACTGTGGAAGACAGTTTGGCAGTTCCTCAGAAAGTTAATTATAGAGTTAGCATATGACCTGGCAATCCCTCTACTAGGAATACACCCAAAAGACTTGAAAGCAGGGACTCGAACAAATATTTGCACACCGTGCCAAAAGATGAAGCAACCCAAGTAAGTATCTATCAACTGATGGATAAACAAAATGTGGTATATACATACAATGGAATATTATTTAGTCATAAAATGGAATCAAGTTCTGATACATGTGACAACTTGGATGAACCTTGAAGATATTATGCTGAGTGAAATAAACCAGGCACAAGAGGCAAATATTGTATGATCTCACTGATAAGAAATAATTTGAATAAGCAAAACTCATAGTTAGAATCTAGAATATAGCTAAGTTGGGGGTAGAGAATAGGGAGTTGATAATTAGTACAGAATTTCTACTCATGTTGATTGTATAGTGTGGATGGTGGCAATGGTAGCACATTACTGTGAGTGTGATTAGCAGCACTGAATTGTATATGTGAATGTGGCTAAAAGAAGAAATTTTAGGTCATATGTATGTCACTAAAATAAACACAGATAAAACATATGACTGTATAACACTGTGAACTCTATTGTAAATGATGGACTACAGTTAATAGTACATGAATAAAAATGTTCTTTCATGAATTATAATAAATACACCACACTAAGACAAGGTGTTAATAATATGTGCTATGTGGGGTGGGGATACACATGATGTAAACTATGAACGATAATAGTACAATTTTAATATTCTTTCATCAATTTGTAACAAAGGTACCACATTAATACAAAGTGCCAACAATAGGGGGTCTATGGGAAAGCTGGAATTTTTATATGATTTTCTGTAAAGCTACAAATCTCTGATTTTAAAAATTAGATTTTAAAAAAGTTCCTAGCATAATCATGGTGGCGCACAGTACATGTTCAATGAATGGTTATTGTTATTCAAGGTCAGGGAAAAACCAAGACAAGAGCTTTTACTGATCGCGCAGGTGAAGATGGAACCCAGGCAGAGGTGAGAGAGAGACACCCTGGGGGGCCCTTCTTGGCAATCCCGCGGTACAGAGCGCTTCCCTTGCAGCCACATCCTGTGTTTCTGCTGGTGGTCGGCACAGGCTGGGCGGGAGAAATAGCCAAGGTGGATATTAGCGCAGAAGTGCCAATCTCTGAGCCAGAGGCAACCCTTTCGCTCTCTCCTGCTTCCTGCTCTGTGGTGGATGGAGTAACAGCCCGCAAAAGTGTCAGTGTGCTAATCTCCAGAACCTGGGAAAATGGTATATTACATAGCAAAAGGGATTTTGTAGATATGGTTAACGTAAGGATCTTATCCTTTAATCTTATGATTAAAATAAGGAGGTTAGCTACTTGGGCCCAATATACCCCCAAGGGTGCTCACAAGGGAGACAAATGGGAGAGAATATGCTCTGCAGCTGGGTTTGAAGATGCAGCAAGGGCCCACCAGCCTGAGCATGTCGGCAGCCTCTGGAAGCTGGAAAGGGCCACTTATGGATTTCCCCTAAAACCCCCAGTTAGCCCTGCTGACTTTTTTTTAATAAACAAATCAATTTTATTGAAATACATTAATAAAGCATACAACAAAGTGTACAATCAGTGGTATTTGGTATAATCACATAGTTGTGCATTCATCACTTCAATCATTATTAGAGCATTTTCATTATTCCAGTAATAATAATAGACAAAAAAATTCATAATTCTTACTCTCTATGCTTCCCCTGCAGTACATAGTTGCTATTCTGCTTCTGTCTCTCTAATTTATTTGTATTTATATTTTGTAAAGTCTCATATGTGCTATATTCATATTTCATATTTCACATGAGATTTCTTTGTTATACAGTCCCATGTTACATATTTTAGCTTTCCTTATAGTAATATATATGTCCTTAGACTTTCCCTTTCACCCACTGTCATACTTATGGGTTGCTGATGCAAAGTACCAAAAATCTGTTGGCTTTTATAAGGGGTATTTATTTGGGATAAAAGCTTACAGTTACAAGACCCTAGAAAGTCCAGCTGAAGGTTACTTTCTTACCAAACTCTCGCCACATGTTGAAGCAAGATGGTGAGCTACGTCTGCAAGGGTTCAGTCCTCCTCTTCCCTCTTAAGGCTCCGTGGCTTCAGCTTCCTCTTGACCTTTCAACCTTACCTGCAGGCTGGCATAGGGCTCATCTCTCTTTCTGGCGCTCATTTCTTTCCGGGCTCAGCAGCTCTGTTCTCTTCACAAGTTCAGCTGTGAACTATTAGGCAATGGCTCATCTCTTTCTTGATAAAAACACCTTAAAAGATAGGAATAGAAGGGGAATTCCTCAATATGATAAGGGCACACATGAAAAAACCCACAGCCAACATCATACTCAATGGGAAAAGGTTGAAAGCTTTCCCTCTAAGATAACTGTCACCACTGTGATTCAATATTATGCTAAAAGTTCTAGCTAGAGCAATTAGACAAGAAAATAGATAGATGATAGATAGATAGATAGATAGATAGATAGATAGATAAAAGGCATCCAAATAGGAAAAGAGGAAGTAAAACTCTCACTATTCACAGATGACATGATCCTATATTTAGAAAATCCTGAAATGTCTATGACAAAACTACTTGAGCTAATAAATGAGTTTGGCAAAGTGACAGGATACAAGATAACACTCAAAAATCACTATGTTTCTGTGCACTAGTATTGAACAATCTGAGAAGGAAATCAGGGGGAAAAAATTCCATTGTAAATTGTAACAAAAAGACCCAAATACCTAGGAATCAATTTAACCAAAGAAGTACAGGACCTATATTCAGAAAACTACAAAACAATGCTAAAAGAAATTTAAAAAGACCAAACTGGTACAACCAAGAGCACAGTGCTCCCTTCATTCAGCTGGAGGGCTATCTTCCTGGGAGGGGCAGCGTGACCTCATTTCTTACCCTGCCCTCAGTTCCCCATTGCTGAAGCTAAGTTCTGGGCAACTGTCATCAAGAGGTGGGTGCTCCCTTCCTGCACACAGCCCCCAAACATGAGACAGAGCCTCTATTTCGAGTATGGTGCCACTGAGAATACTGGAACCATCTTTGCCCAGCTCATTAAGGCTAAGTTCTACACTGAGAGAGGCAGCTAAAAGACCTAAGGCTACTCCCCGCCCCCATCCAAGTTGTACTCAGGTCCTAAAGCAGTGTGTCCCTCAGAAACCCACTATAGTGCCCGTCCCAGATCCGGAGCTGTGGCTAAGAGATTTTGCCTAGGGAGTGCGGGGAGAGAGGGAAACAAACCTTAAGGCAAAAAGCAACAAATCTCTTACCCAAGGAATTTATTTGCAACAGACTATGGAGAAATTCAGGCCTAAGGACACTCAAAAAACGGTGGAATGGGGAAAGGAAATGGGAGGAGATTGGTAGATTCCTTGGAGATACAGGCTAAACTGGAGGCCAACTAGTTAGCTGGAAATTACCAGGGAAAGAGACATCTGAGAGGAAACCTCATGGGATCAGAACAAATATTAAACACTAACCTTATTAAGTATCCCTTCCAAGAAGCCTGAATTTGATTGGGTCAGTCTGTGGAGCAATTTATGCCCCAGGGAATTTTTTTAAAGCAGTAGAGCAATCAGCCAGCAAGTAGTGGAGCTTAAGAGGTGCTTGTGTTCAAGGAAAGAAATTCAGAGAGACCGAGGCTGCACCACCTGAGGAACAACAGAGCCTTCACACTGCAGGGAGAGGAGGCAATATCCAGGCAGTCACTAAACAAACTGGCAAGCAAATAGTAATAATATAATAATAATAATATATTATCTAAAATGTCCAGCTTCCCAAAATAACATAGACATGAAAAGAAATAGGAAATATGACCCATATACTGGGGAAAAAAGAGGCTGGAAGCCCCAATAAATCTTGCAACTATAAAAAAGAAAAGAAAAGAAAAGAGAGGCTGGCAACAGGAACTCCCTGTGAGAGGGACAAATATCAATTTTAACAGAAAAAGGCTTCAAAGTGGCCATTATAAATAGGTTTAAAGAACTAAAGGAAACCATGATTAAAGAAATAAAAGATGGTATGATGACTGCACCACATCAAATAGAGAATATAGATAAATGAATACAAATTATACAAAAGAACCAGATGGAAATTCTGGAATTGAATAATACAAACTGAAATGAAAATTTCACTAGAAGGACTCAAAAGTAGATTTTTTAACTGACAGAAGGAAGAGTTTGTGATTCTAAAGAATATATGCACTTAGCAATAGCATACCAAAATACATAAAGCAAAAAACTGACAGAAAGGAAGGGGAAATAGACCATTCAACAATAATAGTTGGAGGCTTTATCTTACTTTCAAATATGAATAGAACAACTAGGCAGATTATCAATAAGGAAATAGAAGACTTGATTGAACAACACTACAAACCAGCTAGACAATAGACATTCTTAGAACATTCCACCCAACAACAGCAGAATATACATTCTTCTCCAGTGCACATGGAAAATGTCCAGGATAGACGTATGCCAGACATAAAACAAACCTCAATAAATTTAAAAGGGCAAAAGTAATACAAAGCATGTTCTTTAGCCACAATGGAATGAAATTTAAAATAACAGAAATAATCTTGGGAAACTCACATATAGGTGGAAATTAAACAACACAATCCTAAATGATCAATGGGTCAAAGAAGAAATCAAAAGAGAGATTTAAAAAATACTTTGAGATGAATGAAAATCAGGGCACATCATACCAAAGCTTATGAGATGCAAGTAACACTGTGCTTAGAGGGAAATTTATATCTTTAAATGCCTATATTAAAAAAAAGAAAAGAGTGATCTCAAATCAATAACCTAACTGAAGGCAGCTAGTAAGATAGGAAATCAATAGGTGGCTCTGGAGCCTGGCACAGAGTCCATTTGAACATTGATACCCCCAAGACGGCTGCTGGAAGACCTCCCCCACATAAGATTCTGCCATTCAGAGCAAGATTTCCTCCGGAGACCAGGAAAAGCCCCAGATATTCCCCAAGGACTTTATAATTGGGCCCTCCTGGGGGATCGATGGGTAGGGCAATCAATCAAAACAGCAAACAACTGGAACTCCTCCCCTGCCATTAGCAAAGAGATGGAAAGAATTAATGGTTTAATAAGCAAGCACCAGTGCCCTGCCACGAAGGAGTGTCCCCCCGTAGGGGAGCCCCACGCACAAGGAGTGCGCCCATAAGGAGAGCCGCCCAGCGCAAAAGTAAGTGCAGCCTGCCGAATGGTGCCACACACACGGAGAGCTGACACAGCAAGATGACGCAACAAAAAGAAACACAGATTCCCGTGCTGCTGACAACAACAGAAGCAGACAAAGAAGACACAGCAAACAGACACAGAGAACAGACAACCGGGGTGGGGGAGTGGGGGGAGAAGGGGAGAGAAATAAATAAATAAATAAATAAATAAATCTTTAAAAAAAAAAAAAGCAAGCACCAAGCTCTTTTGCTCTCTTTCCTTCACCCTGTCCTGCCACCTGTCCCAGTGCCGGTCTGTGTGCCTGTTCCTGCCTTCTGCGCCCCGCTCTCGCTCTTCTTCCCCTACCATGGTTGCCATGCAAGTAAAACCTGGGCATTTATCATCTATAATGGGAAATTGTAGTCTGTAAATTGTTAGAGAAAAAACGGTGCTCACAGGAACATGGAGACTGACGATTGCAGGCAGAAAGTTTATTGGGAAGCTGTCCTGATGGAGGGGTCTGAAAATTAGACTTTGGCCCCCCTGCCATCATGGCAGGGTCTAAAGAGAGACTTCAGTCCGCTTCTGGCAGAGGCCGTCCTGAATTTATATGGTACATCTATAGCGGGAGCATGCTTAGTGAGTAGGAGTGGTTGGAGCTTGGGTAAGACCTGAGGGCCAATCGAGATGGCTAGAGGGTGATGGGCTAGGGGGGGTGAATGCTAGGGATGTGGGAGGGGTTGTGGTGCCAGGTGGCTTCTTTGTGTATTCTTGTGAGGACGTGAGCTGTATCTGAACACGGAGGCTGTTCTATATCACGAGAATGCAAGTCACTGTTAACCATTGTCAACCTTACGGTCAGTTAATCATTATAAACCTTGTAAGGGAGAAATCTCTAACATAAATCAGCCCACTTTATCACTTTTCAGCCCCTTCCTCTCTACCTGGGAGCCATGATCTGTTATTTTCTCCCATTTCTCTTCCCTCCCTACCTTAATGAATTACTGGCCTAACTCACCCAGTGTGCTCTTGAAATTCATTTCTGCAGCATAGTCAAGAACCTAGATAAAATCTGGTAACACTAACCTTCTACCTTAAGACACTTGAGGATAGAGGGATTGAGAGGAGCCTGCTAAAATGTAGGGGACTTTTCCTTTTGGAGTAATGAAAATCCTCTAACATTGATTGCCGTGATGAATGCACAACTGATTGTACATTTTAGATGGATTGTACGATTTGTGAATATTTTTCAATAAAATTGATTTAAAAAAAAGAAATGGGAGAGGACATTACTACTGGCCTTACCGAAATTCTAAAAAATTAATTAACAATTATATACCAATAAAAAGATAACTTAGATGAAATGGATAGATTCATAGAAGGGCAGAAAGAATGGTCTCTTCAACAAATGGTGCTGAGAAAATTGGATGTTTACATGCAAAAGAAATAAGTTGAATCCCTTTGTCATACCATATACAAAATGAACTCGAAATGATCAAAGACCTCAATACAAGAGCTAAAAGTATAAAAGTCTTAGAGGAACACATAAGGATAAATCTTCATGACATAGGATTTGGCACCAGATTATTTGATACAACACTAAGAGCACAAGCAAATAGATAAATTAGGCTTCATCAAAATTAAAAACTTTTGTGCTTTGGAGTAGACTATCAAGAAAATGAAAAAGTGAGAAGACCCACAGATTGGGGGAAAAAACTTGCAAATCATGTGTCTGATAAGGAAGTTATATCTAGAAAATATAATACACTCTTATAAGTCAACAATAAAAAGACAGCCCAATTAAAAATGGGCAAAGTATTTGAAGAGACATTTCTCAAAAGAAGATGTACAAATGGCTAATAAGCACATGGAAAAAATGCTTGACATCATCAGTCTTCAGGGAAATACAAACAGAAACCACAGCAAGACGCTACTTCACACACACTAGGATGGCTGTGATCAAAACATCAGACACTAACAAGTGTTGACAAGGATGTGGAACAATTGAAATCCTCCTACACTGCTGATAGGAATGTAAATTGGGGCAGCCATTTTGGAAAACAATCTGGCAATTCCTGTAAAAGTTAAACATAAACTACAACACATTGCTAAAAGAAATCAGTCAAGACGTGAATAAATGGAAGTGAAGCAGGCTAGATAGGAAATCAGTAGATGGATCTGGAACCTGGCAAAGAGTTCACATGGACATCACTATCCCCAAGACGGCTGCTGGAAGAACCCCCACAAGATTCTGCCATTCGGAATGAGATTTCCTCTGGAAGCCAGGAAAAGCCCTGGGTATTCTCTAGGGGGCCTTATTACTGGGCCCTCCTTGGGGATTGATGGGTGGAATAATCAATGAAAACAGCAAACAGCTGGGACTCCTCCCAGGCCATTAACAAAGGGGTGGAATTATTAATGGTTCAAAAAGCAGGCACAAGGTCTGAATCTCTCTCTTCCCTTTGGACCCCTATTTTGACCTTCTTGGCCGCGCTTGGATCACTACACAAGTAAACCTGGGGATTTATAATCTATAATGGGGAATTGTATTATATAAATCAGCCTTCTTTATCACTTTTCAGCCCCTTCCTCTCTACCTGGGACCCATGATCTGTTATTTTCTCCTATCTCTCTTCCCTCCCTACTGTAACAAATTACTGGCCTAACTAACCCGATGTGCTCTTGAAATTCATTTCTGCAACATAGTCAAGAACCTAGACAAAATCTGGTTACAGAGTGAAATTCCTTGTTCATGGATTAGAAGACAAAATATCATTAGATGTCAGTTCTACCCAAATTGATTCACAAATTCAATGCAATCATGATAAAAATTCCTACAGCCTCTTTAAAAGAAATGGAAAAGCCAGTTATCAAATTTATTAGGAAGGTAAAGGGTCTGAATAGCCAGAAACATCTTGAAGAACAAAGTTGGAGGACTCTAACTTCTGGATTTTAAATCATATTATCTAGCTACAGTTGATAAAACACAGTATGTAGTAGTGGCATAAAAATAGACCAATGAAATGGAATTGGTGGTTCAGAAACAGATCCTCACGTCAAGTGATTTTTTTAGGAGGTATGGTGGATTGAACAGGGCCTCATACATGGGAGGCAGGCACTCAACCACTGAGCTGCCTAGACCTGCTCCCCACAAGTGATTTTTGACAAAGCTGTCAAGCCCTCCCAACTGGGCCAGAACAGTCTATTAAACAAATGGTGCTGGGAGAACTGGATAGCCATATCCAAAAGAAAGAAAGAGGACCTCTATCTCATATATTGTGCAAAAATTTACCAAATTGGATGAAAGACCTAAATATAAAAGTAACAACCATAAAATTTCTCGAAGAAAATGTTGGGAAATATCTCCAAGATCTGTGGAAGGTGGTAGTTTCTGAAACCTTACACCCAACGCATGAGCAACAAAAGGAAAAACAGATAAATGGAACCTCCTCAAAATTAAACACTTTTGCGCCTCAAAGGACTTTGTCAAAAGGGTAAAGAGGCAATTTAGAAATCACATATCTGGTTAGGATTTAATATCCATGATATATACAATAAAAGACAAATAACAATAAAAAGACAAATGACATGATTGAAAAATGGGCAAAAGACTTGTATAGGGGGAGCGGATGTAGCACAAGTGGTAGAGCATCTGTTCCCATGTATGAGGTCCCTGATTTGATTCCTGGTACCTCCTAAAAAAAGAGAAATAAAAGAAGACTTAATTAGACATTTGTCCAAATACAAATGACAAGAAAACACAAGGAAAAATGTTCACCATCACCAACAATTAGGGAAATGCAAATCAAAACTACAATGAGATATCATTTCACACCTATTAGAATGGCCACTGTTAAAAAGTTGGAAGACTACAAGCGTTAGAGAGGATGTGGAGAAATAGGAATGCTTATTCACTTTTGGTGGGAATGTAGAATGGTACAGCCACTGTGAAGACTGTTTGACAGTTCCTAAGGAAGTTGAATATAGACTTGCCATGTGACCCAGCAATACCACTGCTAGGCATATACCCAGTAGAACTAAAAGCAGTGACACAAACAGATGTCTGTACACCGATGTTCATAGCAGCATTATTCATGATTGCCAAAAAATGGAAACAACCCAGGTGTTCATCAACCAATGAATGAATAAACAAATTGTGGTGTATAAATGTGTTGGAACTGTAAGAAGAAATGAAGTCGTGAAGCATATGACAACAAGGATGAACTGGGAGGACATTATGTTGAGTGAAGCAAGCCAGACACAGAAGGACAAATACTGTATGATTGTGCTATTTTGAACTAAATACATTGTGTAAGTGCATGGAGTTAATAATTAGAATATAGTTTACCAGAAAATAGAATGAGGGTAGAGAATGGAAAGCTGAGGGTTAATCTGTACAGAATTGGTAAAATATTGTTCGTCAATGTTTGGAGATTAATAGAAATGGTAAAAGCATATCAGTGTTTGTAGCTAGCAGTCCTATTACATGGGTATGACAGTGGGTGAAAGGATGAACCAGAAAGTCTAAGGACATGTATATTACCAGAAAGAAAGCTAAAAAAATGTAATATGGGATTGTAGAACATAGTGAAACCTCATGTGAAATATGAATATGGGTAATATTGCATACATAAGACTGTTTTTACAAAATATCAACACAAGTAAACTAGAGAGACAGAAACAGAACAGCATCTATGTATGGCAGGGGAAGGACAGAGATTGAAAGGTGTATTAGTTAGCCAAAGGGGTGCTGATGCAAAATACCAGAAATTGGTTGGTTTTACAAAGTGTATTTATTTGGGGTAGGAGCTTACAGATACCAGACCATAAAGCATAAGTTACTTCCCTCACCAAAGTCTATTTTCATGTGTTGGAGCAAGATGGCTGCTGATGTCTGCGAGGGTTCAGGCTTCCTGGGTTCCTCCCTTCCTGGGGCTTGCTTCTGTTTCCTCTGTGAGCTTACTTCCTGGGGGTCCAGCTTAAGGCTTCAGCATCAAATTCCAGCATCAAAACTCCAACATCAAAAACCCTCCACTCTGTCCTTTGCCATGCCTTTTATCTGTGAGCCCCCACCCACCAAGGGGGGAACTCAATGCCCTAATGACGTGGCCCAATAAAAGCCCTAATCATAACTTAATCATGCCCAGGTACAGACCAGATTACAAACATAATCCAATATCTATTTTTGGAATTCATAACCATATCAAACTGCTACAAGAGGTGACAAGTTTTTTGTATGTTTTTTGTTTTTTATCATTATTGGAATTATGAAAATGCTTTAATAATGATTGGAGTAATGAATGCCCAACTATGTGATTACACCAAATACCAATGATTGTACACTTTGACTGGATTTATGCTTTATTAATATGTATCAATAAAATTGATTTGTTAAAAAAAATAAGAAAAAAATCCATGGAACTGCAAAACATAAATAGTGAACACTAAGTTAATCTATGGACTATAGCTAATAGTACAATTATAAAAATGTGCTTTCATCAACTGTAACAAATGTACCACACCAACTCAAGGTTTAACAACAGGGCGGTATGTGGGAATCAATCCTATATTTTATGCATGATTGCTCTGTAAACCTACAATTTCTCTAATAAAAATTTTTAAATTAGTATGGGTAAAAAGCTAGAGTACAGGTTATTAGGAGATACAAGGAAGGCTGAGAAGGGGTACTGATGCTTATGTGTGTAGAATTTTTTATTAGCTTGACTGTAAAAGTATGGAAATGCATAGAGTTGATGGTAACACATTATAGTGAGTATAACAAACATGGCTGGCTTATAAATGGGATTGTGGCTGAAAGGGGTAGTTTAGGGATATAAATGTCAATTGAAAGAAAGCTAGAGAATAATCTAGGGACTGGATAACAGTGAACCTGGTGGTGGATGAGGATTATGGTTAATAGTACAAGTACAGGAATGTTCTCCTATGAACTAGAACAAATGTATGTCACTAGTACAAGATGGTAAGAATATGGTGAAATATGGGAAAAATATAATTAATGTAACTTACGGCAGTAATTAACAAAAATATTGTAAAATTCTTACATCATTGTCAAAGGTACTATATCAATGCTAGGTCAACAATAGGGGAGTATGAGAATTTTTCTTTTGGACTAAAGAAAATATTTAAAAATTTACTGAGATGATGACTGCATAGCTCTGTGATGAGATTGAGAGCCACTGAGTGTATGCTTTGGATAGACTGTACAAGGCATGGGATTGTATAACACAGTGAACCATGCAGTGGATGATGGACTATGGCTAACAGTACAAATATGAAAGTGTTTTCTCATAAAGTGTAACAAATGTGCCATACTAATACATGGTGTTAATAAGGAGATATATGGTAAGCTATGGGCCATAGCTAGTAGTAATATTTTGATAATATTCTTTCATAATCTGTAACAAATGTTTCACAACAATGCAAGGAATTGGTGAAGGGGTGATGTGTGGGAATTCTGCATGTTATGAATGATTGGTTTGTAAGCTCACAACTTCTCTAATAAAAAATATTCATGGGGAGCAGATGTGGCTCAAGTGATTGAGTGCCCACCTCTCACTTGGGTGGTCCTGGGTTCGGTTTCCAGTGCCTCCTGAAAAAAAAAAATAAGCAAAACAAACAAGAAAACCAACTCCGGGAACCCGATGTGGCTCAGTGGTTGAGTACCAGCTTCCTACATATGAGGTCCCAGCTTCAACCGCCAGCCCCCAGTTCCTAAAAAATATATATATATCTATATATATCTATATCTATATATTTATTTATTTATTTAAGCTCATTAAAGGCTAATATCCATTTTTAAAAAGTTAAACATAGAATTACCATATGTATGACCCAGCAATTCTATTCCTAGGTATATAGCCAGGAGAATTGAAAACATATGTCCGCCCAAAAAGTTATACCCAAATGCTCATACCATCATTTTCATAACAGCCAAATGTGGAAACAACCCAAATGTCCTGTCTATTAATGGCTGAATGGATAAACAAAATGTGGTATATCCATACAATGAAATATTATTCAACCATAAAAAGGAACAAAGTACTGATACATGCAACAAATGGATGAACCTTGAAAACAATATTCTAAGGGAAAAACAACAGTCACAAACTACCATATATTCTGTGATTCCATTTATATGAAATGTTCATATTGGGCAAATCCATAGAGATTGAAAGTAGATTAATGGTTGCTTAAGGCTACAATGGATGGGGGTTAGAGGAACAATAGTTAAAATTATAGGATTCCTTTTTCCGATGATGAAAATGTTTTAAAATAGTGCTGATGATTGCACATATTTGTGAATATATGAAAAACCATTGAATTGTAGATTTCAAATGGGGTGGATTTTATGGTATGTGATTATATCTCAATAAATCTGTTTCTTTGTTTTTTTTAATAAATAAAAAATAATGTTGCATTGTTTTAAGACAACAAATTTGTGGTAATTTGTTATAGCAGCAATAGAAAACTAATACACATCCCCAACTCCATCTCAAACCACCTGTGGATTGGTGATATGCTTGATGGCCCCACTACTTGGTTTTCTCACTGTGTTAACTCTCCTAGTCTAGCCAGCTATTGAGATAGGGAATCAATAGGTGGATCTGGAACCCGGCAAGAAGTCCACATGGACGTCGATACCCTCAGAATGGCAGCTGGAAGACCGTCCCCATCCCCCCAAGATTTTATCACTCTGAACAAGACTTGCTCTGGAACCCAGGAGAAGCCCTGGATATACCCAAGGGCTTTATCATTGGGCCCTCCTGGGGGATTGATGGGTGGGGTGATCAATCAAAACAGCAAACAGCTGGAACTCCTCTCCTGCCATTAGCAAAGGAGTAATTAATGGTTCAAAAGCAGGTGCAAGGCCTGAACTCGCTCTCTCTCCCCTTTGAACCCCGATTCTTGCCGCCTTCTCCCGCCTGCATGGATCAACACACAAGTAAAACCTAGGCATTTATAATCTGTAATGGGGAATTGTAGTCTGTAAATCAGCCCTCTTTATCACTTTTCAGCCCTTTCCTCTCTACCTGGGACCCATGATCTGTTATTTTCTTCCATTTCTCTTCCTCCCAACTGAATAATTTACTGACCTAACTCACTCGTCGTGCTCTTGCCTTATTTCTCCTTGGTACTGCATAGAATTTTGGAACATGTATTTTTAATTTACTTTGGGGAAACAAGCTTTACTCTGCCCCCAAATGAATACAACACAAAGAAGAAATTCCTCTTCATAAGCCAATTAAAAAGCCATCTTCCAGTATTTTGAGATGAGAAAAATCTCTCTCATTTTCCACCTGCTTCCTGGAGAGGCATTGCTTGGGAGCAATGCCCCTGAGAGCTTTTCTCAAGATACTTTTATCTTGAGCTCAACCAGCTAAAACTAAAATGTAGGAAGGAAACAAATGTTTTCTCAATTCATGAGCTTAGGTCATCATTTGGCCCAAGAGTAAAGCTTCATTTATTTACTCGTTGACCTGGGATTCCCAGTGCCCAGTGCACTTATTTGTTTCATTGTGCATCAAGTTTGACACTGCAGGGCATCTTTTCCAAGGTTTTGTTTTAAAATGAGATGCATGAAAAAGAGCAGCAGAGTTTTTGATTTGCTGAGGAAGCAGCTTGTTCATTGGTTGTTGACAACGTTCCTTTTGGCAGCCTTAGTCCTCTCTTATTTCTTAGAAATCTTAGCCCACGCCGCTGCTCCCAGAGCTCTTGTTCTGGATTCCTAGTCCCCTCTTTTCCTTCTGGCCGTGAAATCTCCTGACCAAATGGAAGAAGATTACTTTCCACTAAGAATTACAGCCCAAGGGCCTGGGCCAGAGAGGAAGCGATTAAGGCAAACATAAACAAGATAAGCTGCAAACACTGTTCTCAGAATCTGTTGTTCTTTGATCAATTCTCAAATCCAGTTCCAGGCTCAAAAGGGCTTGTACTTCCCACTTCGTGTTTCTTTAATTTTGGTCAGTTAAGGCGTGTTTCCTGTCAGCCCCAACTGACCTTGTAGTGGTTCAGAAATCTCAGAGGCTGCCCCATGGATTAACAGTTTACCCAAGAATGTGTGTGGCTACTTTTATTTTTAAGATTTAAAAAATTCATTTTTTTCTCCCCACTGTTTGCACTTGGTCTGTCTGTTCATCTTCCTTGTTTCTTTAGGAGGCACTGGGATCCAAACCGAACCCCGGACCTCCGATATGGGAGGAGGCATCTAATCACTTGAGCCACCTCGGTTCCCTGCTTTGTTGGGTCTCTCATTATGTGTTTCTTCTTGTGTCTCTTGTTGCATCAGCTTGCCGCACCTGCCCATCACATCAGCTTGCTGTCTTGCTCATCTTCTTTAGGAGGCACTGGGAACCTCTGCTCCTTGCTTTGTTGTGTCTCTTATTATGTTTTTTTTCCCTTGTGTCTTTTGCTGCATCATCTTGTTGTGTCAGTTTGCCACACCTGCCTGTCATGCCAACTTGCTGTCTTCTTTAGGAGGCACCAGGAAACAAACTGTGGACCTCCCATGTGGTAGGCAGGAGCTCAATTGCTTGTGCCACATCCACTTCCCCATGTGTGGCTAACTTTTAAGAAGATAGATGTAGGGAAGTGGATGTGGCTCAAGCAACTGGGCTCCCGCCTACCACATGGGCGGTCCTGGGTTCAGTTCTGAGTGCCTCCTAAAGAAGACAGCGAGCTGGCACAGCGAGATGACTCAGTGAGATGATGCAGCTAAGAGAACAAAGAGAGGAAACACAATGAGAGACACAAAACAAACAGGGAGCAGAGGTGGCTCCAGTGATTAGGCACCTCCTTCCCACATGGGAGTCCCCAGGTTCGGTTCCTGGTGCCTTTTAAAAAAAAGATGGATGAGCAGACAGTGAGAGCAAACAACAAGCGGGGGGAGAAATAAATAAAGTGTTTTTTTTTTAAAGAAGGTAGATGTAATCCTCAGGTGCAAACCAGGTGGTCCCAAAGGCCAGGCACTAAGCCACATGTGGTGGTGTGGGGTGAGGGGGTAACCTTGGACCCCCTGGTGAGGGGTAGCTCTGACTTGCTGCTGCCCCATCCTACAAATTTACTTTGCAGAAATGTTGTGTTGCCAGTGATGCTCGCTGACAAGCTCACATTGAGTCAAGAGTCTTATTTTTGTAGGATAATGTATATAGAGCATCCGTGGATGTTTCCTGTAAATACGAGTGCTTTTTTCTATCAGTTTTTTTTTGTTGAAATATTTATTTTATTTATTTCTCTCCCCATCACCCAGTGGTCTGGTCTCTTGTGTCCAGTCACTATGTGTTCTGTGTCCGCTTGCATTCTCGGCGGCACTGGGAATCTGTGTCTCTTTTTGTTGGGTCATCTTGCTGCGTCAGCTATCTGTGTGTGTGGTGCCACTCCTGGGCAGGCTGCGCTTTTCTCATGCAGGACAGCTCAATGTGGGGCACACTCCTTGCATGTGGGGCTCCCCTACATGGGGGACACCCTTGTGTGGCAGGGCACCCCTTGCACACGGCCATGCTGTGTGTGGGCCAGGTCACTACACGGGCCACAAGGCCCTGGGTTTGAACCCTGGACCTCCTATATGGTAGGCAGATGCTCTATCAGTTGAGCCACGTCCACTTCCCTTTGATCAGTCTTTGAAAGTCATAGATGGTGCTGCTGAAAGGAGTGTCGCTGAGTAAAGCCACCAATCAGTACCTTCCACATTGTACTCTTGTGGCAATAAGAGGCTGCAGCTGGTATTGATATGTGTCTTAACTCACAGGAAACACAGATGAAGGCCACCCTGGCACCTTCCACCTAAAAATGTGGCACAACCGTGAGTGACTAAGAAACAAAACAAGGAAAGGACTTGCCTGGCAAAAAGCCAGAATCTGCCTGTGATGGATGGACCTATATGAGTCAGCCGAAGGGGTGCTGATGCAAAAAACCAGAAATCTATTGATTTTTATAAAGGGTATTTATTTGGGGTAGGAGCTTACAGATACCAGGCCGTAAAGTACAAGTTACTTCCTTCACCAAAGTCTGTTGCCATGTGTTGGAGCAAGACGGCTGCTGATGTCTGCAAGGATCCAGCCTTCCTCTTCCTCTTTGGGCTCCGTGGTCCCAGCTTCTTCCAATCTCAGTTGTAGGCTGGGGTAAGTCTCATCTCTCTCCTGGGGCTCATTTCTCTCCAGGCTCCGCTGCTCTGTTCTCTCCACAAGGTCAACTGTGGACTCACAGTCTCTCTCTTTGCAGGGCCTTTGCTGTGTCTATGGAGCCATCGCTATTCCTCTATGTTCTTATCCTTTGTGTTTACTTCCTGGGGCTCTAGCATCCAAAACTCCAACTAACTTCTCTGCTCTGTAGTTTTCTCTGTGAGTCCCCACCCACCAAGGGGGTAGGGACTCAATATCCTACTACATGGTCCAATCAAAACCCTAATCATAATTTAATCAAGTAAAAGTGAAACCTCTGAAGTTAATACCATCTAAGACCCACATAGGAACAGAGCAGTTTACAAATGTAATCCAAAATCTATTTTTGGAATTCATAAGTAATACCAAACTGCTACAGGACCCCTGCCTCCAACCACCCATCAATCCTGCCTAAATTCCTACCATTAGAGTTACAACTCCCTGGGACTCACTTTCCTCACCTGCAAAGTAGGGGTAATGTTCTTGTTTTCCTACAGTCACTTTCTCTCTACAGCAGGCCCTCAGGCTGCAGAAGACTGGAACAGTCTCTGTGGTAATTTAGATAGACTTTACTAAAGTATAAAGTCTTTTAAAAAATGTCTGATAGATCTGGGGTGCTCATAAAATTATGCCAAGGGGAAAAAGTCAGTCCTGAAAGGTTACGTATTTATGATTCCCTTTACATTTTTGAAATGGCAAATTTTTAGAAATGGAGAACAGATTGAAGGTTTCCAGGGGTTAGCGATGGGACAAAATACGTCCAGTCTCCCCAGTGAAAAGCGGTCAATTCTTGACTACACAACCTTGAGGAGAGGAACAAGGGTACAATAAGAGAGCTCTCACGCAACAGATTTGCAAACACATCGCCTTAACAACCGGGCTGGGAGACAGTCACCCTAAGCCCATGGCTGTGTGCTATGTGACTAGAGGAAGCTGGCCCAGGATTAGAACTTTAACCCGGATAATCCCCAGGGTGAGTAAACAGATTGCACCAAGTTCAGTTCAAGTGCGGTAGCAGAGAAGTTGGGTGTACCGGAGGCCAGGACACCAGAACTCTGAGAAGGAAGGTGGTTTATTTCAACCGGCCAGACTCCATGGATGCCTGTCCTCATAAAAACCGAGCCCCGAATAGAAGGTTTGGGCCCCTTTTATACAGAGGAAATAAGGGCGGGGAATCAAATGGTGCTTGTATGCAAAAGGACTTTTTGTTCGTTTCTTCAAGTGTTTTATCTGAGTATTAGATAGGTTATTTCCTCCAGGTAAGCTTGAGTTAACACAGATCCCCCACGTTCCAAGTCAGCTTTTAGCACGAACCCCCCACATTCCAGGTAGGCTTGACACATTTGGCTTGCATCCTCCCTGAATATCCAAAGCCTGTAGAGTTTATGTTCTCAATTGGCTTTCAAGGCATATTTGGACATAAAATGAGTTTGAATTTATGCACAGGCTGTATTCGAGGAGCTGTGCGCGGTCACGCACGCAGGCCAGTGGATCTTTGGGGACTCATGGACCTGGCAGAACGCGTGACCCCTGGAGCTGCACGTGTCCGCAGGCCCACTCTGAGCTGTGAGTTCCCACCCGGCCAGACACCCCACACCCAGCACGCGGGGAGAGGGGCCCAGCGCCGGGAGGAGCTGCTAAGACGTCTGCGCAGCTGCCCAGCGCTGAGCCCCGCGCTCTGCCTCGGGGGCTTCTGTGCTCGGAGCACAGCCTGCTGCGGGGCGCACCAGCCCCTTGGCCGGGGGCCAGGCTCAGGACCCGGCCCGTGGTTCTGCCTGAGTGCTGGTCACTTCCTCGCTCATCTTCTCCAACGCCGATGGGCCTGAAAGTCGGGCACCAGGTGTGCCTCTTGCGTTCTTTGTTGGAAAGCTGGGAAAACCATGTCTGGGTAACTGAAGCAGAACGGGAATAGGTGATAAGGAAGTGGGAGAGCCATGGGAGCAAATGGGAAAAGCAGCAGGCCCGGCCGGGGCAACGAAAGCCAGGGGCCAGTTGGCTGTCCGCGGCCCAGTGCTGAGCGGAGTCGGACCCAGCATGGGGTCGTGGGAGTGTGTCTGAGCGTGTGGGCACGTGGGTGTGCGTGTGAGAGGGCTGTGCATTGTGTGTGCATGAGTGAGTGTGACTTTGTGTGTGTGTCTTTCTTCCTTCATCCTTGTATAACTCCAGGCAAGACTGAAACACCCGGAGGGCTGTCCTCTGCCTGGCCGGGCCACACGCCACCTCGGCTGGGGGGGGGGCTTCTTCCCTGACGGGAGCGAAGTCGGTGCTTTTGAGGTCCCTGGACACTGGGCAGAAGCAAAATCGCCGGCAGCTGCCCCAGCGCTCTGACTGCCTGGTCCTCCCGGCTGGCCTTTTATTTATTTATTTATTTATTTATTTATTTATTTATTTATTTATTTATTAAATTTCTCTCCCCTTCTCCACCCCCAGTTGTCTGGGCTCTGTGTCCGTTCACTGTGTGTTCTTCTGTGTCAGCTTCTATTCTTGTCAGCGGCACCGGGAATCTGTGTCTCTTTTTGTTGCGTCGTCTTGCTGCGTCTGCTCTCGGTGTGTGCGGCGCCACTCCTGGGCGGGCTGCGCTTTCTCCTGCAGGGCGGCTCCCCTTGCAGGGCGCACTCCTTGCAGCAGACGGGGAAATAGCAAGCGGCTGGGTTCTCTGTGAAGGCCAGCTGTGGTAACCCACAAACACCTTCCACTTGGGGGGCGTAGAACAGCGAAAGATCCAGCCTGGACTCTCGGCCAGAGCAGGGAGGCATAATGGGCAAACTCACGCATCGTGATTCACTTTTATGTATTTTATTCCAAAGGAACAGTTAAAAGAAAAACTTTTTGGGAAGCAGACTTGGCCCAGTGGTTAGGGCATCCGTCTACCACATGGGAGGTCCACGGTTCAAACCCTGGGCCTCCCTGACCCGTGTGGAGCTGGCCACGCGCAGTGCTGATGCGCGCAAGGAGTGCCCTGCTACGCAGGGGTGTCCCCGCGTAGGGGAGCCCCACACGCAAGGAGTGCGCCTCGTTAGGAGAGTCGCCCAGCGTGAAAGAAAGTGCAGCCTTCCCAGGGATGGCGCTGCACACACGGAGAGCTGACACAACAAGATGACACAACAAAAAGAAACACAGATTCCCATGCCGCTGACAACAACAGAAGCGGACAAAGAAGACGACGCAGTAAAGAGACACAGAGAACAGACAACTGGGGTGGGGGGAAGGGGAGAGAAATAAATAAAATAAATCTTTAAAAAAAAAAAGAAAAAGAAAAACTTTTCAACAACACTAAATTTAGGATCTCACAGCATTGTTGAGCGATTCATGAATTGTGCAGCATCCCATTGAGAAAGGAGAAAAGAGTTTCACCTAGGAGGTGGAAATAGGGAGCTTATATGGGGCAAACACAAAAAGAAGTGAGGAAATGCTCTGGTTGGCTGACACTGTCTCTGTTCTACATGGGGGGGGGGGCATGTCTTACAAAGAGGGGAGCAGACACACGTTGATTAGCATGGTCTCCTTGCCCATTCTGACAAGCTCTCTCTCCTGGACAAAACTGGCTGATCAGCGGGCAGTTGCTTATCTGCATTCTGTAGGGTGCTGTCCATTATTCCCTTTTCTCAGAAAGCCCCTGCAGGTCAATTGTTTTTGTCTTCTAGAAAGACCTTCTCAGAAAGGGGTTCCTCCTGGCAACACCCAATGCAGGTAAGGGGGCCACTTTATTTTATTTAATAGTACTTAAAATAAAATTTAACAAAAGGAACAAGTCCTATTCTCTGATGACTGCCCTAATAAATAATGTTTCTGGGGCTTTAGCTGGGGCCTTGAGCTGTCCTAGAGGGTAGAGAGCCCCTGGTGTGCCCAGGGCCCCCTCTCCCTCCTCTGCAGCGACTTAAAACCCTTCCACGTGAGATTCTAGTGCATGAGCCAGGAGGCCCGCGTTTCCACTGCCGTTGCGTCTCTGGCACGACTGCCTGCTGACCGCAGTGGGTTCTGGCCGTGTGTGGCGGGTGTCCACACACTCCTTCACCAGGACACTTGGTGAGGCAGGCTAGTTTAGGGAAAGAAAAGGCGGAGATGGGACCTGGCAGAAACCCCCGGCTGTGAATCCCGTGGCCGTGGGAACCCTCCCTGAGGGAAAGGCCCCACAAGATGCCTGCTGGAAGAACCTTGCCAGAATTCCCCATTTAAACAGGATTTTGTCTGGGATCAAGGAAAAGCCCGGGATATTCTCAAGGGACCTTGCCATGGCCTCCCTCTCCCCCAGGGAACTGACAGATGGCGTAACCCCTCAAAACTGCAAACAGCTGGGACTCCTCCCTCGGACACTGTCAAGGGAAGGGGTAATTAACGGTTTAAAAAGCAAGCACAGAAGTTAAATTGACCTTTTTTTTTGCTCCCGTTTTGCTCTTTCTCTCTCTGCCAGGACCAGCATAGGCAAGTACATCTGGGGGTTTGTAATGTGTAATGGGGATTTGTAATCTGTAAATCAGCCCCTTTTAGCTCTTTTTTACACTTTTTAGCCCTTTTCCTCTCTCTGCCTGGACCAGCCTGCAAGTAAACCTGGGACCCATAATCTGTTATTTTCTCCCATTTCTCTTCTCTCATTTTCTTAATAAACTACTGGCCTAACTAAACTGGCATGCACTTAAAATTCTTTTTTGTAACATAGCCACAAATCTAGAGGAAATCTGGCAACATTTGGGGTGAAGAAAAGTTTTACAAGTAAGAAAACTATGGTTCAGATAGGTTAAGTGGATTCCCCGTAGTCTGAGGAAAAGCCTCTCAGAGATGGCTCTTTCCTGGGCAATGAATGTTTAGAAATTTTCCTTAAAAAGAGGGAGGAAGGGAGAGAGAGAGAGCTTACTCCCTGCCTTGTCTACTGGTACCGCAAATCACCAGGTCACAGAGGAATACCGGGGCAGTTAGAGCACCACTTCTTCAAGCAGGTGGGTCTTAAGTAGTTCTAGGAAAACCCAGAACAGCTTAAATATTGAGGCATTGTACTGAGCCCTTGTAACCAAGGGTTAAGAATTACATAGATGCCTTTTCATTATTAAAGTTGGTAAGAAGTTAATAGGTGAAATTGCTGGAACTGGCTAGATTTAGCCTAGACCTGCAGTGGAGCTGGTCATTCTGAATAGGTCTCACCCCTTTATGGTTAGGCAAAACTTAGCCTCTCCCTAGTGCCTGCCAACGATTGGGATGGTAATTTCTAGATGGAGCTTCCCTTTGTTTATGGTTAACCGAGCCACCCTTCCAGTTTGGTACCCAGAAGGGACACCTTGTGACTGACCTCTACTCTGTACTTTCCTATCCCAGAACCGGGATCTCTGAGAATGAGTGTAGCTCACCCTGGAAGAAAATAAGGCTCACTCGGTTGTGGAGAAGAATTTATTCTCAATCTTGCAAGAAGGGGCACACAACCAGAAAATGTGGCTGGTGCCCCAAACAAAGAAAAATGACACAATTTATACCCCTAAGCCTAGCACGTGAGCTCTTCCTCTGTTTCTCCACAGATTGAATACTTCAGAGGTTACAGCCTATCCGAGAAGTCTACCTTTCCCGCACAAAAATTTTTGATTAACCACTTCCCCCATCACATTCCAACCATTTTAACTTTTACCTGCTTCTCTTGCCAAATAAGGAATGGAATTTAGTGCTGAATTGGTATTGACTTAGCTCTTTCTTGTGCATCTTTTTTACCGGCTATAGAACTGGCTTAAGCTGGTTCCCTTTGTTCCCGCTTAACCCGGGAGTGGGAGACTGAGGCAGTAGGCTGCCAGGTTACATTAAGTAATATTTTCTTCCTTTGTGTGAAAACTAAACTAATCTCTGTTTCTTACACTGGTTTGGTAGCCTCCCCACATTTTCAACACTTTAAGAGTGAAGGCACCTGTGACCAGCTCCACCCCAGTTATTCATTAGCATCCCTATTTTATATATATATATATATATATATATATATATATATATATATATATATATATATATAAATATTAGCATTTCTGCAGGTGGGGCATGCTGATTTGAGATCGGACATTTCTGGGCCCCTGCCTGTGAATAAATCCTCTTTTCCTTCCTAGCCTAGGTTGGTGTGTCTGTTATACCACGCCGAGCGAAGGAACCCAGCCAAGACTGAGATGGTCCACTCAACAGCATCCTTCTGATTGTGCAAATTCTACTAATAAAGATGGTGCCCAAGCTACATGCCCTTCTGCCCCTGCAGCTCGATCACGTTGGCTGGAGCGCCATCCTGATCAGAAGGGAGACCTCTGGAACTGAGATTTCAGAGATGTGGAGAAGAGGCGGGAGGGAAATGGTAGCTCGGCTGCCCAGCGGAGGCTAGGGGCTGGCCAATCCAGAAACGACCCCGTGTGCCCCAGAGAGGGCCAGACTGAATGCCCTGTGGATATTCCCTGAAACTCAGGTAAGAGGGGAGTAAAGTGTCCCCATTCTTTAGAAAATTAAAGTAGCTTAAGCCCTGCATTTTTTACCCAAGGTAAAATTACTGAGGAGGACAGTAGGCTCCTCGGGCAGGGCAGACCCTGGGGTGATGGGCCATGGCCAGAGTCAGGGATTTTAGAGGTGGGAGTCCCCTCAATGACCATCTAAAAATTCACATCTGATCAGGTCGTGTTCCCACTTAAAGCTCTTCTGTGGCTCCCCACTGCTCCTAGGATAAAACCCCAAAGCCTTACGTGGCCCAGCTCGCCTCTCCACCTCACCACGGGCCAGTCCCTCGGTGGCTGGGCTCCTTGCCCTTCTCCCTTCCTCACTCTCCAGACCCCTTCCTGACTGTACGCTGTCCCTACAGTTCCTCTGCCCACAATGCTTCCACCCACCACCCTTGCCCCTGGGACCTTCAGCCTTATCCTCTCCTCCTTACAGGACACCAGGCCAGCTCAAAGAACCCTGTTTCAGCACCCCACCCTTCGCCCTACAGCTCTTGTCTTTATGAATAAATGGTTGCGTAATTGCCTAATGCATGGGTCTCCTCCCCACAAAATGGGCAGCTTCCAGGGCAGGGCCTGCAGGATGCCGCTGGTTCACTGCGTGTCCCCACATCAAGCAAAGTGTCTGGCACTATAGTAGACGTGCAGTAACTGTGGGGCGAATGGCTTGTCTGAGGCAGTGTGAGTAGGAGCGTAAAGAAGGGGGAAGATGGGCGTCCTGGGCCCTAGTCCACTGGGGCCCCGCTTATTTCCAGACTGCACGTGAGTCCCTTAACATCAGGGCCTGGCTGGCTTCTGGTGCTGTCTCATCCTGTGCCCTCCTGCGACCTCCCGCCAGCTTTCACGTTCTCAGCTCTGGGGATGTTTTCCCTGGTGCCCAACCCCAGGCGGGCAGTGCCCTCTTCTTCCCTCACTTGCTGGCTTTTTCCACAGCCTACCTGCTGAACTTTCTTCTGCCAGCAGATGTTCCCTGCCAAGGCCCAGGGGAAGAGGATATAAGGAATGAATTTGGGGAAGCAGATGTGGCTCAAGAGACTGAGCTCCCGCCTACCACATGAGAGGTCCTGGGTTCAGTTCTTGGTGCCTCCTGGAGAAGACAAGCAAGAGAGCAAACTGGCACGAAGGGCAGATGCTACAGGATGACATGACAAGATGATTCAACAAGGAGACACAAAAGAGGAAAGACAGGGCTCAACTGATAGAGCATCCGCCTACCCTATGGAGGGTCCAGGGTTCCATACCCAGGGCCTCCTGACCTGTGTGGTAAGCTGGCCCACGTGCAGTGCTGCTGTGCACAAGGAGTGCCACGCCACACAGGGCACCACTGCATAGGGGTGCCCCATGTGCAAGGAGTGCGCCCCACGTGAAAAAAAGCACAGCCCGCCCAGGAGTGGCACCCCACACAAGGAGAGCCAACACAGCAAGATGACACAACAAAAAAAAAGAGACACAGTTTCTCAGTGCTGCTTGACAATGCAAGCGGACACAGAACACACAGTAAATGGACACAGAGAATAGACAATGGGGGCGGGGGGCGGGGAAGGGGAGAGAAAGAAAGAGATCTTAAAAAAAAAAAAAAAAGGAAAGACAATGAGAGACACAACAAAGAAGGTTGCTGAGGTGGATCAAGCGACTGATTGCCTCTCTCCCTCATGGGAGGTCGCAGGTTTGGTTCCTGGTGCCTCCTAAGGAGAAGATGAGGAGACACAGAGAGCACACAGCAAATGGACACGAAGAGCAGACAGTGAGCACAAACAGGGGGTAGGGGTGGGGGAATAAATAAATAATAAATCTTTAAAAGAAAAATAACAGGTAAATTGGAAAAAGAAAAAAAAAGAAATTAATTTGGGCTAAGGGATAGTAACTCCGAGTATTATTTCCAGGTTCATTGGCAAATTAATAAGCACCTGCCCAAGGCTTGAATCGCTAATGACGGTGGGGGAGGAAGAGTGAGGCTTTGGGATGGAAGCCTTTTAGGTGACCTTCAACCAGACCCTGAGAACTATTCTTTACCTGGGTATCTTGACTATTTATTCAACAAAAATATGTGGGGCCCAACACGTCGAAGCCTCTTTGGCTTCATTTATGTGGTGAAGGTCCTGAAGCTTCACTTGGGAGCATCTGCTGGTCAGGCCTGGAGTGTCAGGGGAGCCCTGGGAAACTGCATCCAGACTGGGGCCTGGGAATTCTAGGGGTCACTTGGAAGATGACTGCTGGGAGCTGATCCCCAGGGATCTTTGAGAGAAAAAAACACAGCTCTTTTCTAACCTCAGGATCCAAATGTCCCAGGGGATGCTGGAACCCAGTGAAGGAGGCTCCCTGGCCTCTTTCAAACAGCAACTCTGCAGTTAGCAGGGACTAGATGGAGTAATCAGGATGAGACTTAATATTAGCTGACAATACTCCCCAAAACGGATCTGCCGATTCAGTGCAATCCTACCAAAATCCCAGCTGCTGGATGTTGCAGAAATCGACAAGACGATCCAACTTCTAGTATGTAAATACAAGGGACCCTGAAGAGTCAAAACAATCTTGAAAGAGAACAAAGTTAAGAACTTATACTTCCCAATTTCAAAACGTACTAGAAAACTACCGTGATTAAGACAATGGGGCACTGACATAAGGATGGGTTTGTGGATAAATGGAGTAGAACTGAGAGTCCAGAAATAAACCCACGTGTCTGTGTTTAAGTGATTTCCACAAGAGCGCCAACTATTTTAAATGAGGAAAGAACAGTCGTTTCATTGAACAGTGCCTGAGTAACTGGATAGCCTCATGCAAAAGAATTAATTTGGAACCCCTCTCTCTGTATACAAAAAGCAATTCAAAAGGAATCACAGACCTAAACCTAAGGGCTAAAACTACAAAATCACCCAAAAGAAGACATAGCTGTTACTCTTCATGATCTTGGAATAGGCAATGGTTTCTGAAAAGGACTTAACCACGGGTAGTTTACTGCTTCCAGGATGGTGGGGATCCGGCTAAGAAGCTGGGCCCCTGGAAAGGGAGGCTGGAGACTCTCCCCAGGAACGGTCTGGCAAGGAGAACCCAGGTCAGGTGTGCTGCCGACCCCACCCCCACAGCTGCTGGGGCTACCTTGGACGCCTCTGAATCAGAATGCAGCTGTCCACATCCCTGCCTCCTGGTTTCTGCGTGGTGTCTGTCTGGCAGGGCTGTCCCCTGCCCTAGCCGCAAGAGAGTCTGGGACAGGGAGTGCCTGGCACTTTCAGCTCTCCAGCAGGAGGGTTTTCTTTTAGCAGATGGGAATATTCCCCAAAACAGGAAAGGGAAGATCCAGGGTGGCCAAAAGCATGACAAATGGCCACTCTGCTGCATCAGTCAGAACATCTAACTCCACTTTCTGCTCCCGGCCTTCCTGAGGCAGGTTAGTATAGGAAACGAGGGAAGGCGGCTGGTCACAATAAAGCCGTAACGGCTGGGACCCTGCTGGTCAGAACAAAGCCATGAGACCCCACCTGGAAACCCTCTGATGGGAGGCAGCTGCTTGAGAACAAAGCTGCAACTGTTACAGCGGAAAAGCCCGCCAAGACCCTGATCGCTAGCTCTCTTGAAACTCCCAGGCTCAGAAGCAGCCCTGGATAACTCCAAACAGAAAGGCCTCCCTATTGGTTCCCTGAAAGCCGACAGGTGAAGACAGAAAGGCAACAAGTCAGAACAGCAAAGCGCTGGGGTCCCTCCTTAATATGGGGAGGGAGAGGAGGAAAGACATACCCCGGGGTCCCTGTGGCACAGCTCACCCTGTAGCATGCCTGCATCTGTGTCTCGGGTGTGTACTTTTCCTTTATCTCATTTCTCAATACACTCTTTACTCCCTTGCCTACCCCATGGCATGTCCTTAAATTCCTGTATTTGATGTAGACAAGAACCTAGAAATCCAGAACATTCTGGTACCATTCCCTTGCCAGCATGCGCCTCCGAGTTTGAGAAACAGGCATTCTGGCAGTCCGTGGCCCAGGCAGCCATTCAACACGTATTTGCTGATCCCGGGCCAGGTGCTAGGGTCCGGTTGCCTTGGCAAAGCTCCTTTGAAGAGTGTCTGCATGCAGCAATTAGGAGTGGGTTTTCCTCTGGGCAGAAGGGTCAGCTTTCCCGGACTGCAGTAAATTGGAGGCTGAAACACAAGGTCCGAGATGTTATCTTTAAAGAGAAATTTGGGGGAGGGGAGAGTCAGTGTACTCTCTGTCATGCTCCTTCAGCAAAGGGGACTTTCAAAGCATCTGTTCACATCAGAAATTAAAATAACTTCCTAGAATAGACACTGCTGTCAGTGTCTTTCTGATCACCACAGACTATTCTCGGGGATATTTTTGAAACTGAAACTATTTATTAAAAGCTTGTAACAATAGGCAAGAGGGCCCAAGGTGGACGTGTCTGCCTTGCCATGGGAGAGCACTGGGCTGGGACCCAAGTGCATGGGGGGGAGTCCCCTGGGGCCACAGCAGTGGCCTGAGAATGCAGGTCCCTGGTCCCTACTGTCCTGCTGACTGGCTACTTCATCCCGGGCAAGTCGCTTGGGTCTCAGTTTCCTTGTCTGTGAAACAAAGCTAAGCCTCTCAGCGGTCTTGGTGGTGGTGGGGACAAAAAGAATAACCGCAGAAGAGAGCTAGGAGTGGTTTTTGTTACCAGAGAACACAGGCTGGGGTGGCCCCTGCAACCTGAGGGCAGGAAGACTGCTGGGCCTCAGGAAGGTTGGAAATGTCATCTTTTCCTCAGCTAACATTGACCGAGTTACCATTTCACGTGCCAGGCTGTGTTCAAGGCCCTGCAGATCCAGCGATGAACCAACTGACAGGATTTCTGTTCTCAAGGAGCTTATGGGGAACAGTGAGCAAAAAGAAATATGCTCCTGTTAAGGATGTCTGAGAGGATAGTCTGAGAGGGAGGCCTTGGCGGCCATCTTGGAATGGATTCTCTCTCCACCTCCCGTCTCTGGGCCTCTCTGTGCGTCTGCTTCATTCTTCTTACTCCTTCTGCAGACTGGCTTTCTCTGCTCCCCAGGTCATGCAGCATAACAAGCAGGGCTCCCTCTAGGTACCTTGTTCACGCTTAGGGTCCAGTTGCTCACAGAGACCATCTCAATTGATTTTGGATTTCCAGGGAAGGATTGGTCCAGTTTGCTCACAAAAAACTGTGGTCAAAATCATGGCAGCTGCTAGGAGCCCCCTTCCAGTGGATGTCCTGCCCACAGCGAGAAGAATTGAGAAGGTGTTAGGCCTCAAAGCAAGGCCTTTATGGATAACCAGAGATGGCATGAAAAAAACTTCAACACGAGAGTTAGGCAAACTCATATTTATTATGTCTGCAGAGGTAAGGTGCCGAGGCCAGTCCAAAGTGACTCAGACCTGACTCCCTGTGCTGCAGTTTCACTCTTGCTTAAATATCCAAGTTACTACTTAGGATTTGCTTTGATTATGCATTAGTTTTTATACATATGGATGAACACACATAGCTGGTTATACAATTGTATGATTAGCATGTTCAGGAAATCACGCTTGCACATATATTGCATGATCAAGAAAGGGGCAGATAACTCCACCCCTGGGTGGGAATTTTACTGTGTTAATTAAGCAAGTTGAAGTGAGGACAGCAAGGGGCTGCTTCTGCGCAGGTCGGGCCAACTGGTTAAAGCTGGTTTTCATACCTCATTGCTTCAACAGGATATTCTGGACCACCAAAAGCGGAATTTGGCCCAAAGAGAGGGTTGCATTTCATTACCTTCTGATTTACATACAATTCTTTTCTTTGTATCCTAGCAACAGGGAGAGAAACAAGTTACTTTCAGGTACTTGGTCATCCTACATCCATCAAAGGTAACCCCAAATTAACCACCTCGGAAGGAGCTAGACTAGTGGCCCCTCGCCTAACCCTAACATTCTGTGAGCGCTGAGTGAACAGATGACAGAATAACTCTCCACCTTGTTCTGAAGACGCGTCTGAATTCAAAGCTACTAACCAGTGGTTTTCAAAAGTGCATCTGATCACCGCGAGAGCTTAAGACACAGCTAGATGGCTGCACCCCAGCCCCAGAATTTCTGAATCAGTAGTTTTAGAGTGATGGGCCCAAGAATTTGCATTTCTAGCAATTTCCGGGTGTCAGAGCTGCTGCTTTTCTGGGGTCCACACTTTGCACACTCCTGCTTTAAACGGGTGGTTCCCAAAGTGGGGTGTGCCTCCCTGGTCTGCGAGTTTCTTAACCGCGCAGGTTCCAGGTTCAGGAAGGCAGCAGGCCCGGCGGGGCACCGGTCACAGCGTTCCGCAGATGTCCTTGTACGCTAGGGTTTGAGAACCACCGTTCAGAAACGTTTGAAAACGACCGAAGTGTCTTTGTTTTCAACACCGGGTCACCATGGGGCGAGAAAAGGGGGCCAGCCAAGGGACGTTTTCTGTGCCTGTCGTGGTTGAAGAGGGTATTTAATCGGTGCGTTTGACTAAATGAAAACAAAACACAAACCTGCCACCCTCCACTTTCACCAAAGAAATTGAGGGTTCCCCCAGAATAAGTACACCCCCCTCTGGAGCGGGGACCAGTTCTTTTTTAACCTGCCTGATGGAGAAGACTGGGTCTGACTCAGCGCGGGGCTCACTGCTCTCAGGGTAACTAAAAGGTGGGAGCAAGCCTGAGGGCTTCAGGGGGTCCCCCGCTGCGCCCCGCGCAGGGCGCCGGAGCCTCCCCGGGGATCGGCCAATGAGGCGCCGAGAGCCCGCATGACCTCACCGGGAGGCTCTCTCATTGGCTGCCGCCCCCCCCCCCCCCCGCGCCGCGCCGCGCCGCCGCCGCCCTGCAGCCGCGGCAGGTTGCTCAGGGCCCGGCCCCCTGGGTGGAAGCGGCTGCAGCTCTTGAACCCGCGCGGCGGCCCTGAAGGCTTCTCTGCGAACACCACGTGCTTCAGAAAGAATAGTATGCTTTCCGACAAAAAAGTGAAAGCTCCTGTCGGTCAGCCGAAGTCCTGTTTCCCGCCCTGCCCGTCTGACCGGTGTGCTACTGGGCTTCAGCTGGTGCCCTCATCTTCCCATTTCAAGTACCCGACAGATCAGCCTTACTTCCCGCCTATTTTGATCATGTATTTTAAGGAGTTTTCTCTTGAATTTCTCAAGCCCGCCCTTTCTGTAGAATGCGTGCCATCATCTCCCTCACATTTAACCTGTGAATTAACTGATGCCCAGAGACGGGATGTGACTTTCACGAGGTCACACAGCAGGTTAGTTACAGAAGCGAAATCCAAATCTAGGTCTCCCAACTCCAAGCTCATTGTCTCGTGCTTTGCTTATTTATTTTTTATACAATCTGCTGCCTGAGAGCTCAGAGCTGAAGCCTCTGCTTCATGAGAACCCACAGTTCCATGTGGGACAACCTGACTTCCTCGCATTCTAGCAACTGCCTAACCCTCACTTTGCCGGGACTGAGTCACGGGGTGGGAGCCTAGCCTCCCCCTTGCCGGCATTCCTGTTGTGCAGATGAGGAACCTGAAGGGCACGTGACCAAAAAGCATGGGATGATGGGAAGGTGCAGGACTTGACCCAGCTCTTCTATTTTTTTAGCAAAAAAAATTTTAATGTCTTTTTTTTGTTAAAGCTACACAGATCACATGCTCTTCTTAACCTGTGATGACCCTGAGATGCTGGAAAGAAAGGAAGCCCTGACAAGACCCCAGGCAAAGAGCCATGTGGTCAGCATGGTTTTCATGTCTCAAGTATTTCATTTGCAGGAAAGAAAAAATCAGACACGTTTGTGTGCTTGGCTGGCTGCCGGTGGTCAGATGAGCACGCTGACCTACTGGTACTTGGCCGCAGGAAGGGAGACCAGGCCACGGGGCTTTCCTCATCAGACGGCGGGGTGATCTGGGGCTTGGTGTGTCTGAGCACTGTGGCCCTATTTTATTATTTTATGTCAATGTTACGGGTTACTCCATTAACACGAGATGAGAACCACAGTAACGATGTACCTGCTTTGGTTTGTGGTCACACGCCCCCTTATTTTCGTTCATCCCTTAATCTTGAGGGATTTGGGATGCTGTCCACTCTGACTTCTCAGTCTGAGAGGGATTTAGCTATCATGGGGCGGAGGACAGGAATTGTTTTGCTTGCTGTTGAAGATAATCCTTGGTTTGGGGATGGGACATGTTCATCGTGATTTATTAGTTGTCCAGGGCAAGTCCGAAGAACTGCAGAGTAGGAGCTGGCCAGAGTTCTGCTGCGTTTCAGGGCTCAACCGGCACATGAAGAATCTGGAGATTTAAGTCTCTGAGAAATACATTTAACGAGTACATTGAAAGTTATAGGTTCAAGTAAAAGGAGTAGAAGAATCGTGACTGGGGGAATTATGAATGTGTTGAACTATGTTATGTTGGGGAGATTCATATATTCCCAAATAGGGTCCACCGAAGGAGTGTTGATTTCTTTTATTTGAGGCTTTGTTTACTCTTGGCAATTTGTGAAATCCTCCTGAGATGTGCATAACTGTAAGTTCGCAATGACCCCCTGACTCACTTTGAAATTTCTTAGCCGTAAAAACTCTGTTTTACTGTGATGGAAAATCAGAAATCAAACACTTTGATTATGCCTAAGTCTTTGAGAACATGGAGACAATATATTAATACCCAAACCAACACTTTTTACCAAAAAAAGAAGCACCCGAGTGGTCTAAGAAACTAAATATGAAAAACACTTAAGTGATTTGGACATATTTGCAATATCATTATTATTCTGATGAAAAGTTTTTCTTAATCATGAACTTGGCATTTTAAAAAATAACTAAAGTGTAAGTGAACAGATTTCAGCATAATAAAACGTATAAAATATAAAAGATGGTTTTGTCTATTTTGATACAGAGTAAATATAGGCTATTCTATGATTTAGATTTTGTCATAACTGTTCGATACATTTCAAAGTATGTGGCTTATAAATATTTGATTAGATATATATTTTCTAGACTGTATAAATGCCAAAGTTAAAAAAATCTCATAAACAAGTACTAAGACATTTTACATTAAAGAAAAAAAAATTAAGACTCATTTGTGAAGTCTACTAGAAGAAGGCATTTCAAATGCCCAGTAATGCCTTCAGATACTATGTAAGTGGATGAGGATTGCTGATTATTTCTTTGGGCTCTGTCCTTTCTTGTATTTCATATTATCATTAACCAGGATGTTTTTCTCCACCAACCCTGGTGCTTATCTCAGTCCAACTGCAGAGCCGTTGTTCATTTATGTGCCCCTTTCCCCAACTAGACTGAGTTCTGTGAGGGATGGGATCATGCCTTATATGAAGTTGCATCATCAGGGCCTAGCACTGTGTCAGCCAGGCACACAGTAGGTGCTCAATACATGTGTATTGACTTGAACTGCGGAAACCTTGCATGCTGGTGGTCCTGTGCAGGGGAAGGTCACCTACAGTTCCTAACAGAGGCAGACTCTGGATCTATGAGGCTCTACCCAGAATGAGAATTAGCCTGTTTTTATTAGGAACGTGCTTGACATGGAAACTGCAGAACACTTTGCCAGTACAACTCCCTGGAAACTCCAAGTGCTTACCTCGCTCCTGATTTCCCTTTAAAACTCTAGATGTGTGAATCAACTGCATTTTTCAAACCAGAATCAAACCACTCTGTGAGTTCCTTTGGGTCCTGTCTGCTGCGAAGCTCAGAACAAAGTCATTCCTAGGAACACATTCTCCACCCTAGTGACAGGTACCATGTCCTCCTCTGTATCAGTAGAGTTTCTTCTTTTTTTTTTAGATTTATTTTATTTATTTCTCTCCCCTTCCCCCCCCGCTCCCCAGTTGTCTGTTCTCTGTGTCCACTTGTCGCGTGTTCTTCTTTTTGTCCGCTTCTGTTGTTAGCAGCATGGGAATCTGAGTTTCTTTTTTTTGCATCATCTTGCTGTGTCAGCTCTCCGTGTGTGCGGCGCCATTCTTGGGCAGGCTGCACTTGCTCTTGCGCTGGGCGGCTCTCCTTACGGGGCACAGTCCTTGCGTGTGGGGCTCCCTTACGCGGGGACACCCCTGCATGGCACAGCACTCCTTGCGCGCATCAGCAATGCATGTGGGCCAACTGCACACGGGTCAAGGAGGCCCGGGGTTTGAACCGTGGACCTCCTGTGTGGTAGACGGATGCCCTAACCACTGGGCCAAGTCCGTTTCCCTATCAGTATAGTTTCTGATCTTTACATCGGTGTTCATTTACAGGGGTAGGTGGGTCTTTTATTATAAGCCCACTCTTTGCCTTTAAACACTCATGAAGATGGGGGATTTCTAACATACAGGCCTAAGTCGGAACCCAGCTTGACTGTAGTTATGGTACCCAAACTCTTACATGGTCAGCATGGATGGAGAGGAGCGGTGCAGATTCACAGAGCTCCTCAGCATCGTCCAGGTGGGAGGCACAGATCTGGGACATGGATATGCTCAGCCCTGAAGCTCTGAGCTCAGGGATGGGGCCAAACGGCTCAGTTCTTAGACTTTCCCAGGCTTTGGGGCCTGCAGCGGAGCTGCCCACCAAGGTTCCCACTGGCTCTTCCTACAGTGGGAGCCAGGGGTCCAGGCAGCAGCCCTTGGGGTCCTTGGAAAGAAAGTCAGGGGACCTCTGGGTGCTTCAAGAGGGAGGACCCAGAGCCATTTTTGATATTTCCTCAGAAACCTTGCTCAAAACCATGGCACTGATGCAGCCTTTTTTTTTTTTGAGGTACCTGGAGCCCCAGAACCTTGTATGTGGGGAGTTGGAGCTCCACCAGTGAGCCACATTGGCTTCCTTGAGTTCGTTTTCTCATTTGTTTTGCTTGTTGTTCATTTTTGTATTTTCAGGAAACACCTGGGACCTCCCTGTGGGAGGCAGGAGCTCAACTGCTTGATCCACATCCACTCCCTGATGCAGCTTTAATGAGTAGTCACCTTGTTCATGAAAGCAAACCTGGGCCCTGACAGAAGGATGAATAATTACACTGTGGTATAACCACACTGTGGAATATTACGTACAAGAGAAGAAGAATTAACCAAGGACGAATCCAAGAACATAATGATTGAGTGTGACACCATTTTTAGAAAGCTCAAAAGTAAGCTATTTTAGTGGCCTAGCTGGCTCAAAGCAAATATCATGAAATGGGTCAAATTAAACAATGGGAATTTATTCGCTCGTGGTTTTGAAGCTAGAAAAATGTCCAAATCAAGGCATCATCAAGGTGAGGCTTTCTTCTAGAAGACTGGCTGCTGGCGATCCTGGACTCCCGTGCTGCATGGCGAGGCATGTGGCAGCATCTGCTGCTCTCTCCCTTCGCTTCCCGGTTTTGTTGCTTCCAGCTTCCTGCTTCCATGGCTTTCTCTTTCTGTGTCTGAATTTCATTCTCTTAGAAATGACTCCAGTAATAGGATTAAGACCCGTCCTAAGGGAAGCAGATGCGGCTCAAGTGATTGAGCTCCCGCCTACCAAATGGGAGGACCATGGTTTGGTTCCCGGTCCTCCTAAAGAAGACAGGGACCTGGCGCAACAGGTAGGCGTGGCGAGCTGACAACAAGATAACGCAACAAGAGACACAAAAAGAAAAAAAGCATAATGAGAGACACAACAAAGCAGGGAGCAGAGATTCCCAGTGCCTCCTAAAGAAGAGCAAGACAGGGAGCCGACATGATGGGCAGGCGCTGCAAGCTGACGCAACAAGCTGATGCAGCAAGAGACACAAGCAGAACACAACATAATGAGACACAACAAAGCAGGGAATAGAGGCGGCTTAAGTGATTAGGCGCCTCCCTCCCACATCAGAGGTCCCAGGTTCAGTTCCGGTGCCTCCTAAAGAAACAAAAAGACAAACAGAAGCAGCAAGTGTAAACAACGAGGGAGTGGGGAGAAATAAATAAAATAAATCTTTAAAAAAAAGATGGAATGAGGTGGATCACACCTTAGCTGAAGTAGCCTCAAGGAAAGGTCCTATTTACAATGGGTCCACACCCAACGAATGAATGAAATTTAAGAACATGTTTTTCTGAAGTACATACAGCTTCAAATTACCACATAAGCAAAACCAAACAATGTAATGTTTAGGGTTATGTGTGTGATGAAACTTCTTAAAAAGCAAAGCAAGGGTACAAGAAACATAGAAATCAAGATGGTGGTTGACTGCGGGGATAGTAGTTTCAGTGAGTGTCCTTTTATTATTTTAGTATATGGGAGCCTCTTGATTTACATACATATCACGGGTATTTTTGTATGTATCAACAATTGCATAATTAAGCACTACCAAAGGCACTACTCAAGTCCAGGCCCGCAAGCCGTAGAGTGGTTTCCAGGTTCCCCACGAGCACGGCTGCAGTGTCCACCCACCGGGCCAACTGCCGATGGCCCCGGGCTCCACGGCGTCTCCCTGGCTCAGGCAGGGAGCTAGGCAGCAGGGCAGGGCGGCTGCCCGAGCATGGGGAGGTCATTGTTGGAGGCCGCACTCAGGTCCCCTTGTTTCCTATTTCCAGATTTCCCTCTCCCTCTTCAACCCGACCTTGTCCCCTTCAGCAGGCAGATTCCCTTTCCCTGGGGGTCTGCCCACTGGCAAGCTCAGGCCTGGGGTGCAGTTGTCCAGCCCCCGCTGACCACCTTCCTTCTACTCACTGATTGAGTGATTCCTTCTTTCATTTGAGAAATATTTGCTGAACACCTACTGTGTGCCAGGCACTGTTCTCAGGGCAGCAAACAAAACCACACAAAAAAATTCTTGCTCTCATGGAGCTTACATTCTAGCAAAGGGTGACAGATAGTAAATGCCAAATGAATAAATAAATGTAAATCAGGTGATGACAGGAAGAAACCTACAGCAGGATAAGGGGAGAGGGCGGGAAGGGGTGGTAGAGAGTGAGTTTGGACAGGTCAGAGGAGGCTCCTCAGGGGAGGTGACCCTGGAGCTCAAGGAGGGGAGGGAGGGGCCCCCTGGGTATCTGGGGAAGAAGGAGCAAGGACAAAGGCCCTGACCCCTCGCTCTCACCAGCGTCCCCTTTCCCTTGCTCTCTCTGCCACTCCAACCCACAGTTTCCCTCAAGTCCTCTCCCCGTCTGCTGGTTGCTTCCCCTATTCTTGCTGTAGGGGCAATCCAGGCTGGGAAGAGGCCTGGGGGTTTGCAGACTGCACGGGTGCCTCCCCTGCCCCCCACCTCCATTGGCAATGACTTTGCTCTGAGCCCATAGCCCAGCTTCTCTCAAGGATTTAGCCTGGGGGACCAGAGGTGGCTCAAGCGGTTGAGCACCTGCTTCCCACATGGGAGGTCCTAGGTCTGTCCCGCCGTGCCTCCTAAAAATACAAAAACAAACAAGCAGAACAAATGGAAAAACCAACTCAGGGGAGCCCATGTGGCTCTGTGGTTGAGCAACGGCTTCCCACATACAAGGTCCTGGGTTCAATCCCTGACCCCACTACTTAAAAAAAAAAAAAAGAAGGGAAAAGGATTTAGCTTGGAGACAGACATCCTGAGCCATCTCCCACTTCTTTCCTGCCAGGCTTCACCAGGGATCAAGGCCAGATTTAGCTCACGGGCTGTAATTTTTCACGTCCTTGTCAAACCTGTAATACCTGAATGCCTGGAAAAAAGATGTTGGCTTAATTAGTATTATTGGCACGGATGACCTTACGGATGACCTCCTACTCCTAAATTTACTAGAGTGCCACCTGCAGGTGAACTCCCCTGGAAAACCATTTAGAGACCTTCTCATGCTAGCACACGTAGGTCTCCAGGGTGGTAGAGGCAGCCGCCAGAGCTGCCATGGCAATGGGTGAGGATCAAAATATTACAGAGGTATTTTTCTATAAACCTACAAGTTCTCTAAAATTAAAACAAAAACAAAAATGCAGAGGTGGGCGTGAGCTCAGAGATGGCCGGGGGCCAGCTCTTGGGTGCCACACACTGGAGGCCCAAGCCCACCTGTGCTGGGCAGAAGGTTCTCTCTGCTGGGTCAGGCTGGCAGTGTTTGTCAGTCTCTGCTCCCAACCCCTATGCCCCTGATAACCCCAGAGCCCAAGCCTATACGGTTCTAAGTGCTTTACCTGTTTTTCCTCAGTCACTTCTCACCCAACTCAACGGGGCAGGCCTTACAGATGAGGAACTGAGGCCAGGAACGACATGACACTCCCCAGAAACACGTGCGGAGGCAGGGTTCAAGTCCGACCCTACCCTCACGATGACGGAGGTCTTGTCTCAGGATTTGCCCGCTGGGTGGACACCAGCGATGTACACTGTGGTGTGGCAGCTGAGGCAGTATAAACAGCATTAGCCGTTATTACGACGATGTTCATTGGTAGGAGCTCTGTGACAGAGGGAAAGACCACTGGCTGTGGGGTCACCACACGTGGTCTGAGGAAGTAACTTCAAAAATACACTGGCATTTGCCTCCAGGGGGAAAACATTCCAAGCAAACATGTGGAGACACTCGTGTGCTGGAGGCAGGGGGAGGGACTGGATATGACAGTTTGGGGAAATAGCTCCTTCTCTTTTCATTGCTATTTCCTCCTGGTGAAACCAAAGGCTGCTTGGTGAAACGAACATGTTTATTTCTTCTTTCCTTGGGTGGTCCATAGTGCCTGAAGCCGTTAGGGCAAGCTTCATTGCACAGGTCCTTGGGGTGCCTGAAGGTCATGCTGCACGTCAGAAGGCATCTCCAGATCTTCTTTCCCCATATCACTAATGTTTGCATCTCAGCTTCCTTGCTGGTGAATTGGCGTCAACAACGTCTGCTCTTCTTAAGCCTCAGGGGATGAGAGGCAAGCCTGCATTTGAGAACTCTGGGAAAGCGAGAGTGTAAGGCACACCCAGAAAGGATGATGACAATGACTTTGTGCCTCCTCACCCCTGGTAGCGGGCTATGTACCATTCCAATCTGTCAGCGCCATCCTCAAAGTACAGTCCCCTCATCCCTGCCACAGCTATCATCCTGGTCCAACCACCCCCACCTCTCTCCTGACTGACTGGTAATATTCTCCACAGCGCAGCACAGCGATGTTGCTAAAATGTAGGTCAGATTATGACACTCTTCTGTTTGAAGCCCTGCATGCATGCCCCATTTCACTGAGAGTAAAAGCCAAAGTTTTATAATGGCTCACAACTCCCCGCGGGAACTGCAACTCCTATTCCCACCTCTCTGAGCTCATCTCCTGCTCCCTCCCCAACCCGTTCCTTCACTCTGGCCTCTTTGCTATTTCTCCAACTCACCAAATATACTTTCGCCCCAGGGCCTTTGCACTGGCTGTTCCTTCTGTCTGGAATGCTCTTCCCCCTCCTTATGGTTCCCTCTCAGCTTCTCCAAGCGTTTGTCAAATGCCACCTCAGTGAGGCCTTCCCTGACCATCCCACTTAAAACCACAACATCCCCACCCCCCAACTCTGTCTTCCTCATTCCTCCTCCCTCTGTTTCTTCAAACAGCATCCCACCCGTCCCGTCTTTTTTCCTTTCTAATTTCCTACTTTATGTTATCTACTCCCCTGATTGGAATGTAAATTCACCAAGGCAGGAATTTGTTCTGTTGAGTTCACTGCTGTATCCCCAGCATCTAAAACAGTGCTCTGCACATACTGGGTGATCACTGCACACATGCGCAATATCTGGAAGAATGGGGGCTCTAACTGCTGCCCCCTGCTCTCAGTCTCCAGGGCCAAGACAAAGCGACCCCACTGGTGACTTGGCATTCTCTTCAGAGACCAAGGGAAGCTTGCATAGGAGCTGGTGGCAGCCCTTGCCTGCCCTTGCCTGCCCTTGCCCGCTCAATTCATTGCAACGCGACAGATACTTATGGAACTCCTGGGCAGGTGCTGTGCCTGCCCCAGATGGATGAGTCTCTGCCCACGCTGTGCTGGGTGGGGACGAAGGCGGCCTGAGGTGGCGGGGAGACTGCTAAGGGGCCACAGGCCAACTCAGGCCCAGAGGGGGCCACCTGTGATCTGAGACGGTGGGACAAACGGGCAGGCCTCCCTGCCATCCCTCCTAGAGGGCCCTGGCCCCCTGGTCCTGCCTGACCCGCGACCTTCCCCGGGGTCGCGGCTCTTTCTCGACCTTACCCCAGCTCCTGGCTTCGTCCTGGCCGCTTCCCGGCCTCCTCCCTCCCTCCCCGGGCCCTGCCCCTGCCGCCGCCTGGCTCCGGGCCCGGGTGCCCCGCGCGCTCCGCTCCCGGCTCGGCCGGCCCGGGGCCTTCTGCGGGCCCTTCTCCCGGCCCTCGCCGCCCCCGCCGCCGGCCCGGCCCCCACCCGCCTTTCCCCGCGCCGCCCCCGCGGCCCCGGGCCCGGCCCGCGCTGCCGCTCCGGCCCTGGCCGGCAGGGGCCGCTCCTCGCGGCGCCCGGGGCCCCGCCGCCGCCTGCCACCTCCCCGCCCCTTCCCCAGCCGGCGCTCCCGTTACGCCGCGGAGCCGGGAGCCCGAGCCCGAGCCCGCGGCGGCGCGGGAGGCGGCGGCGGGGGCGCCCCGGCGGCGGCGGCGGGGCCTGCGGGCGGGCGGCGCGGGCCCGGCCCGGCCAGGCCGCGATGGCGACCAGGAAGGCGGGCTCGCGGCTGGAGACGGAGATCGAGCGCTGCCGCGCCGAGTGCCAGTGGGAGCGGATCCCGGAGCTGGTGAAGCAGCTGTCGGCCAAGCTCATCGCCAACGGTATGCGCCGCGCGGCGGCCTGGGCTGCGGGGGGGGGCCCCGCGGCCTCCGGGGGCGGCCGGGCCCGACCCCGGGGAGCGGCGGGCGCCGGGCGCGGGAGGGGCGCGGCCGGGCCGCCGGGGCGCCGCGGCCCCGGGGGATGTGCACGGGGCCAAGGCCTAGGGGAGCCCGGGGTCTCCGAGGGTCACGCGTGGTGGGGGGCCCAGGGTTCAGGCCGGCAGGGCGGGCGTCTGTGGACTCAGGGGTGTAGGGAGGTTTCGGGGAGCCGGTGGGGTCCCGGGGGTCAGGAGATGGCCTCTGGGTGCCACGGAGTTGGAGCTGATGGGGGTTGGCCCCTCAGGATGGGGGTGTGAGTGTCTGGGGTGCTCAGGGAGTCAGGATGTGTTTATCCGGGTCCTGCGAGGGGGGCTGTTGAACAGAGCCGCTGGGAAATACCGGTTATAAACATATGGTGTTCAAGGGGCTCCAGGTGGAAGCTCAGACTTGGGGTGTGTGGGGTTGGTGGAAGGCAGGCTGGGATGTGTGTCCTGGGGCTCAGAGAGTAGGATGTCAACACCGTGGACCTAGAGTGGGGTGGTTTGGAAATATAGGGGAAATAGAGTCAGGAGAGCGGGAAGGGAGAACATCGTGGGAATGTGGATGAAGAACCTGGAGAAAAGGAGTTGGGTGGGCGAGGGCTTGGTTCCTAGACAGAGGAGGGGTGTGTGGGGACCGTTGAGTAGGCACCTGGTGCCTGGAGTTGGGCCATGACCTGGATGACTGAATTGGTTCTCCAGTCAAAAGTGCATCCAAAATCCCATTCCAGAACCCAGCTCCACGTGGCCTTATTTGTTTTGGAAACAAGTATGGTTAATATTTGCTTGTCTCTTAGTACCCGCCAAAACCATGAGCACCAGTGGACTGGGAAGAGGAGGGCAGAGGCTTTGTCTTGTTTCATCTCTGACTTCCCAAGGTGGGGTGAGCACAGGTTGACGGAATGAATGAATGAATGAGAGAATGAATGAATTGAAGACACTGCTCTAAGAAAGGACGTGGCATGACTTTCCACCTTCGTACCTTCTAATACTACCCAGAAATGGGGAGGGATGTCTCTCATGTCCTCTTGAAGAGTGGTTTAAGTTTGTGTCTTTTATGGTATTAATGCCTTAAAATAAGAACTTGGTTTTGCACACTTTCAACTCTGGTAGTTTGCTGTGGGCAGGTATTTTCTGAGTGAATGCAGGTGCCCAGGTTGTGCCAGGGCTTGGGGGGAGCACAGACCCAAGATGGCTGGGCTTGGTGGAAAATGTTGACTCCTCCCAGTTAGGGCAGCATTTAAGGCACAGGTGATTAAGCCACAGGCAGCCTGACCTTGCCCACCCTGGGAAGCTAACCACCCTGCTCCCCTGCTCTTCCTCTCCTTCCCTGCAGCATTTTCTCTGTCCCTTGGCATGGCATGTAGTGCAGACTTCGGGCTTTGGATTTGGACAATATCGTGTCACTTCCCATTTGTGTGGACATAATAACGCCTTCAGTAGGGGTTGCTGTTGGGATTAAATGGGGTTCATATGTGAGCTCCGTGCTTCTTTCCCATCAGAACACATTTGCTTCCTACTCTATTTGCACACTCATTCAACCAGTATTTGGTGCCCACCCTGTGCCAGGGTCAGGGCAGTGGTGAACAGTAATGACCCACCCCTGCCCTCATGTGCTTATCCTCTTCTAGAAGGAGACAGGCCATAGGCAAATATAGCAATAGACAGGATGGCTTCTGATAGTGGGAAGAGATTTAAAGAAAACAGAGGAGGTAATGTGACTGAGAATGACAGGCGGGGAAAGCAGGGGGACTCAAGCTACAGTGGCCTCTGGAATGAGAGGGCAGCGGGCTTTCGGTGGGCATGGGCCTGTCTTACTCAACCTCACAGTCCCTGCAAGGCTTGGTTCTCTTCCAAGGCTGGTCATTAATGTGGCTTGGGGGGAATTGGGGGCACAGGGCACCATAGTCCATGGGTCTGTGTGCAAGTTCAGGTGTGGGAAACTCAGGGGAAGCTGATTTCTGCCCCAGACACCCACACTGTGAACAGTAGCCATTGATGGTAGAAGGTCACCCAGACTTGAAAAGGTCGAGAGCTTGGTCAGGTAGATTAAAATAATAATAATAATAATAAAGCAAAGAAAAAGGTGAAACAAAAACAAAATTACTGTGGGTCTCCTTTGGGGTTCTGAGAAGGGTTTGAAGGAAGGTCGTTCCTTTCCTTTGGCTGATGGAGACTCCTTAGGACTGATAGTAGGACTTCCCTGTGGCCTTGGGGCACCAGCTTCCTCTTAGACCGGCTGGGATGCACTAGCCCTAAGGTTCTGGACCAATTTGGCAAAATCTTTGAAGGTAAAACATTTGCTGCTTAGGAGAAGAAAAATGAATTCATGTCATGGTTTCCAAACTCAGTTACCTTGAAGGCAGCCACAGGCTGAGGCCTGAGTCTGGAGTCCCTGCCACTTCCAGCTCTGACCTTGGCCCAGTCACATAACCACTCTGAACCTCTGTTTCCTCATCCTCAAATGGGGATTGGAAGACTTACCATGCAGGGCTTGTTAGGAGAATCACAGGGGCTCCTGTCATCAGGGCTAGCCACGGGCCTGGCACTTTGGTAGGCTGACCCTCCCTCCCTCAACCTGCTATGTGCCCAAAACCATTTAGACACTGGACTTGTACCAGTGAACAAAACAGACAAAATCCTTGTCCTCATGAAGCCCCAGTCAAGTGGAGAGGGACAGGAAGTCAGAGAAATAAAATCATTAAGTAAAACGCACAGGGTGTCAGACCGTAGTAAGTGCTATCAGGAGAATAAAGAAGGGAGGAGGGAAAGAGCTTCTGGGGGTGGGGTCGTGGGGACACAGGGGTCACCAGTTTAAATAGGGTGGTTGGGGAGGCCTCACTGAGAATGCAGCACCTGAGTACAGACCCAAAGGAGGTAGGGGAGAAGTTCCAGGGAGAGGCGGAGAGAGCTGGGAGGTGGCTACAGTGGAAGGCCGGCCAGGGAAGGAGGAGATGAGGGCAGAGGGGTGGCAGGGCGGCTCCTCGGGCCGCAGAGGCCATGGCCAATGCTTTGGCTCTTCTCAGAGTGCCACGGGAGCCACGGGAGGGTTCTGAGCAGAGGAACCACTCGTCCTGGCTGCTGCCAGCCTCCCCACTCAGCAGCATTAGCTGCTTCTGGGACGGCAGTGTGGCTGCCCCTTCCCATTAAGGAGTCTAAACAGTGGGCATTCCCAGAGCACACCGCTTCAGCCAACTCCTTGGAGATAAGTTGGTTTAGACAGTTTTGCCAAGAGGTGGATAAGGAAGACCAGGGCCGATGCCAAGCTGAAAACAGAACCCAAATTTGTCTGCTGCCTCTCACCCCACTGTAGTCACCATTTTAGTCACTCCTTTTCAAAAATCCCAAATGCCTGGTAGCTATGCCAGGCTCCCAGTGAGTCCCAGCAAGGGAGCGATGGAGTAAATGAAGGAGAGGGGGGAACATTCCACGATAGTCTAGGCGACTCTTGCTACCCCGAGGTGTGGTCCAGGGACCAGCAGAATCGGCTTCATCTGGGAGCCTGGGAGCTACACGGACTCCCACGCCCCATCCCAGATGTGTGGAATCAGCATCTGCATTTTGACAAGGGCCGCAGGGGGATTGGTGGGCACCCTGAAGTCTGAGATGCCCTGGCCTGTCGCAGTCCCAGGGGGCCACTGTTAAAGATGGAGGGCCACCCAGGTCCCTCCTGGAGCCTGGGAGGGCAGTCCCAGCTGGCCTCTCTCCCAGAGTGTCATCCTCCAGCCTGTCAATGGTGAGGCTTACTGCCATGTGGTCGGGCACTTTGAACTTACCTGTGACTGACTGGGTGACCTCGAGCCAGTTCCTTAACCTCTCGGAATTAACAGTACCTACTTCGGGTGGCCATGAGCATCCAGCGAGCTGATAGAGGTACATGATAAACCTTGGTGTTCCGTCTCTCCTGCTGACTCAGTGCAACCCTGGAAGATAGGCCAAGTTCTGGAGAGCAACCTGGCTGAGAAAGAAAAAGAGAGAGCAGGAGACCTGGAAATGACAAACATGAGCTTGTGCCTGATCACGACTCCCTGCATATTTCAGTGACAGAAGCAGTGACAGTTTTGGAGGCCTGTACTGGCCCCAACAGAGAGCCGCTCCACTTTCCGAGGCACTGTTGGCTTCTCTCTTTCCCCAGCCTTACTCTCCTGGGGAGCTCAATACCTGAGCTCACTTAGAACAATTAGGCACCAAACAGTAGTTTCTGCCTGAAGGGCTCATTGTCCTTCTGATTAGATCTGATTTTGAGACATTTTAATGACTCCTTATGATGGGTAAGAGATGGTGCCTGAAACAAAGACTATTTGGGGGCAAAGTCTGGTTACAGAAACTGCCTCCAAGTGGGGTGAGGTCCTTGCATCTGCCAGTGCTGACTTCCCTGTGCCCTGTGAAGGAGGGGGCCATGTGGCCTTGTTGCTCCCAGCGCAGCAGGAGGCCTGGGCTGCTGACACACTTCCAGTCCCACTCAAAGCGGGGAAGAGTTGATGGTAGTGTGGCGGCCTCCCCGGCTGGCCCAAGGGTCTTTGGAAACAAGGCTGAGGTTTAACTCAGAATCTCTGCTGCCACCTGGGAAGGGGGGATTGTCCTTTAGGAATGGCTGCTTTGGACTCCTGGAAGTCCAACTGCCGCTGGGGCCAGGATGCCAGGGAGACCTGGTGACCTCCCCGGCCAGGGCCAGCCATCCTGCTTCCAAGCTCTGTGTCCCGTTGCCCTCTGAAGGATGCACCTTTGCTTTGCACCATATGTCCTGATTTTTGGATTCCAAAGATTCACTCATTCGACAATAATGTCCTGGAATGAGGCATTAGGGCTGGGGGTTGCTTTCAGGGCAGAAGAACCTTGATTTCCTGGGCTCCAAGCAGTGGGGTGGGATAGCCTGGTTCTTCCCAGTCTCCTGTTTGGGGAATTTTCAGGCTCAGTGTTGGGAGAGAGGAAGATTCCGGACATTCATCTCCCGGATTCAGCGACCTTTGTCCTCCACTGCCGCCTTTTGGAGCCGCCCCCTTGCCTGGGGCTGGTTTGGCTTCCTGGGCCTCTCTCACAGACCTTGCTTCTTGTGTTTCCACCTCTCCGCAAATCAAAAGCTTACTGGTTAAAAGCTTTCCGTTCTGTCCATGTCTGGCTCCAGTTCTTCCTGGCTGTCCTTCCTTCACAGAAAAGACTGCTTGAGTCAGACAGGACCCTGGGACAATGCAAGAGTTTCTAAACTGTGCTGTCAAAAAACCCTTCTGGTGCCTCGGGGGCCTGCTGCTGGGGTGTAGGCCTCACTCACTGGAGCAGCTACACTTTTCCTTTTGAAGGAAATCCCTCCATCTTGTCCACCTCCTCACCTCTCATTTTACAGGTGAGAACACAGAGAGTGGCAGGCGGGAGCAGACGGGGCGTGAGCTCTGGGCCTCAGAGTATGGTTCTGCTGCTTGCTGACGGGGTTCCCTTACCATGCGAGGCCCCAGGCCCGGCATCCGTAAAGTGGGGGCACATACTCCCAAATCCCTTTTCTTACACACTTAGGGCCAGGTGTGTGTCAGCATGCACACTTTTTCAGAACATGATGCATGCGCTTTATATTATGTGACACTTCCACCGGGGGCTCATACTCATAACCAAACACATCAGTCTTTCTACATCAAAACACATGAACAATCCTTGCAAAAGGAGCAAGTAGACTGTAAATAGCCTCACACCATTTCAGTTCAGGCTTTGCTGCCCAATCAAGTGACAACAACCAAAGTCAACTTTTGGTTTTTGGAGAGTTCCGGGTTTTGGAGTTATGGCTAAGGGATTGAGAACCTGTGATAAGAGTGTCAAATCTGTAGGGGGCCTAAGAATAAAATGGGGAAAATCCGTCTAAAAGCGATCAGCATGTCCCTGGCACAAGAGGAGGCCCGAGGTAGATGTTGCCTGGGGGTGGCGGCCGGGGCGGGGGCGTTATCCACTGTCCTTGTCCCGTCTGTTTCCCCTGCCCTGCTTTGCCTCTTGCCTTGCATCTTGTCCCCTTCCCAAGTGGCCGGCTTTTCTGCCCCAGGTTCCACTTGTCCGGCCTCCTCATCACGCAGTGAGGCTCAGAGCACGCGTTTGCCGGGATGTGTGGCGTTAACCCCCAGACTTGCGGGAGCGGGGCCTCTGAGGAAATGGAGCAGGCCTAAGGAAGGCAGGCCGAGGGCCCTCAGAATGGAATGGCCAGAGGACAAGTGGTCGCTCCCGTCCCGCAAGGACTGGAGTTTATCTTTGGGGTGGACCAAGCGAGCCGGGGCCAGCCGTAAGCCTTTTCCATCCCAACCCATTTTCCTGCCTCCTGATCTGTCCCCAGTTTTGTTCATCCATCAGCTCCTCCTTGTGCTTTATTGTAGGAGGGTCCTAGCCCCCACCGGGCCATGCACCTTGCCTGTGATTGGTTGAGGCATGAACATGTGACCGAGTTCTGGCCAATGAGGTGTCAGGCCTTTTGCTGGGCGGGGGGGGGGGGGGGCGCTTCTAGGAAAGATTTCCTCCTGCTTGAGGAAGAGGGACTGTCTTCTTCCCCTGGAAATTGTTGTTCATGCCCGTGAGGCCTGGAGCTGCAGCCTTCTTGTCATGAGAGCCAGGCGGGTGGCTGACCCACGGAGGGAGGCAGAACGGAGAGAGGAGAAGAACCGGAGCTCCTCATTACAACATGGCCCCGGGCCTGCAGCAGCCCTCCCCTGGACTTCCTGTCGCGGGAGATGATACCTTCCTTCTTGTTGAAGCCACACTGAGTTGGGGGTTTGGTTATTATTTGCTGCTGAGCGCATTCTAACCAGCACTTCTCCTCCCACCCGCCACCCCCTCCCCTGTGCCCCAGCCACCCGGCCAGCTCTGCCCTGGAACCTCGGGGAACGGCCTTTGCTCCTGTGTCACGTCGACTCACGTGGCAGATCCTGCCCCGCTGGGTGACGTCATGCTTGGCCGTCGCTGGAGGGCTCCAAGGCTTCGACTTGTGTAAAAGCCGGTGTTTCCATCTCTGAAGCCAGGGAGAGGAAAGGGGTTTTCAGAGACCTCTTAAAACCATCCTCCTCTGCCACCGAGGCAAGGAGGAGCAGCGTTTGGCAGACAGGTTAGATGGTGCCATTTAAAACGTGAAGGATGGCCACGAGTCGTGGGAAACCTGACGGAGCGTCTGTGTCCCCGCCACAGACCTGCCGCTGTTCGTCAAATGTAGCAGGTGGAGGCGGGGCAGAGCCGACTTGGTCCTCCCAGAGGCCGGGCAGGCCTAGAGTCGGACACCCCGTGCCTGTGCCCTCCGAGTGCCCTTGTGCACATCGCTGGAACGGAAACCTTTGTTTTCCTGGCTTTTCGGGATTTTAAACAGTGTCAGTAGGGAGAAGAGTGAACAAGCACTCTTGGGCTTCTGCTATGTGCCAGATTTTGGGCATGAGGTTTAACAGGGAGGTCCCACTTAATCCTCCCAACAACTGTATGGGGTCGGGGGCTGCAGTGCTCATTCAGGGGGTGAGTAGCCAGAGGCTTGCAGATGGCAGCTGTGCCTGGACTCGAGCCCACTTCTGCCTCAAACCCACTATTCTTTCCATACACTCATGCTTTTCTCAACTTGACAGATCAAAGACTCACCAAGAGGCCACGTTAGAACCCCAGTCCCTGGGCGCCTCTTCCAGAGATCCTGACAGCAGGCCTGGGGCGGGGCCTGAGAGTGAGCATTCTTAACAAGCTCCCGGGTGACGCCACTGCCCCTGGTCTGTGGACACGCCCGGAGTATCCCTGGACCAAGGGACCCTCCATTATGAATTCCCAGCCCTCAACCCTGGAGAATTCTCTTGGTCCAAGGTGGGGCTGGAAGTCTGCATTTTTAATGGAAGTCCCCACCCTCATGTACCATCGTTAGCATTTAATGAACACTTACTATGTATGGGGCATGGCAGCACCCCATGTAGAGGGTCATTGGAAGAAATAGAGGAGCAGGTCTGCAGCCCACAGGAAGCTTCTGGTTCAGGGTGGTCACTTGACCTCACTCCTGTGGGATTGTGGTTAATAGGTCAGATTCCCAGGCTCAGGAGGTATTGGGTGGGGTGGGGTCCAGGAAGGGGGATTGTTAACCAGTGCCTTGGGTGATTGTGGTGCAGGGAGTTCTGGGACCAGACTAGACATGTTTGTCCAATTGGTGAGACAGAATGTGGCCCTTCAGCCCGAGGAGAACAATGATGGTCACAAGACTACTGAATGCAGCTGGGGTTACAGGGGCTTGGGCTGGGTGGGGTGGGTAAGGCCTGGGTGGGGTGGTGGTTTTAGGGTGACCAGTTCGTTGACCTGAGGCTTACTTGTTTTTAGCGCTTGAAAGTCCCACATCCTGGGAACCCCCTCAATCCTGGGCAAACCTGGATAGTAGTTCACCCTGTCAGATGGATGGAGGTATTTTAGCAAAGCTGAGGAGGGAAAGGGGGACAGGAGAGAGCTTTGGGCTTTGCCCCATCAGATCTGGGTTTCAGTCTGAGTTCTACCACTCACTGCTTGTCTGGCCTTGGGGTTGTTCCTCAGCTTCCCTGAGCCTCACCCCTTTATCTCTTAGGCTCTTCTGAGGAGTAAATGAGATAAAGCAGTTTCCGGAACCAGCATCAGCTGAAAGCAGCCTAATGTTTGGAAGGAGGGGAGAAAGGGCCAGATACTTGGTTCTTTGCAGGGGTAGAAGGAGCTGGCAGGAAGATAACGGTAAAACAATGACAGCTAATGTAACAAGATGTCCAGTGGGTGCTTCCTGTTGGGCTGAATTGTGGCTAAGGCCCAGGGCTGAGACAGACAACGTTAGTTGGCTAAGTTTCCCACATTCAGAGTTCTGAGAGCTGCAAACTTTGGGGTGAGCTTTATCTTCCATGATGGCTGATGAGGAGCTTCTAGGAGAACCATGAGACTAGAGGTACTGCCAGCTCATTCTGCAGCTGGATGTGTGACACGCCTCAGAACCTGCAGGCCCCTGAGTACCACAGCGGAACAGAGCAAAGGAGTAAGAGGGTGTTTCAGGAGCCCCAGAGAATGGCCTGTTGGCCTTTTCTTTTTTAAAATTATTTATTCACTTTTTAAAAATTTGTTGAAATCCCCCCCCTCCTGTCCCCCGCCGAGATGGTTCTCTCATCTGTCTGCTCATTGTTTGCTTGCCTTCTCCAGGAGGCACTGGGAACCGAACCTGGGACCTCCCACATGGAAGGCCATTGCCCAGTGGCTGAGACACATCCGTGCCCTGTGGGCTACGGCGTCTGCTGGCTTATGGCGTCTGCTTCTTTAGCCTTCTCTTTATTGTGGTGGAGTGGCGTCTAGCTCGTTGCAGCAGGTGCAGCATCTAGCTCAGTGCAGGTGCAGCGTCTGCTCATCTTCTTTACGAGGACTGGGACCCTAACCCGGGTCCTCGCATGTGGTAAGCGGGTGCCCAACTAATTGAACCATGTCCGCTTCCCCCATTGGACTTTTCATTTTTCCTTGCTCTCCGTGGGGAAGAAGGCAGTGAGATGGACATGCGTGCCCTAGAATTTGAAGCAGGAGCGTATAGAAGCTGGTGCTGCCTCTGGGCCAGAGCTCAGATGCCTGTAGGAGCAGCCCGTGCCTGCAGGGCCTGAGGGTGCCCTGGTCTGGTGGCCCCTGCCCCTTCCTGGCTCCTTTAGGGCTTGGAAGGGAAGACAGGGCCCCCAGGAAGCTGTCGAGAGGTTAGTGGGAGACACAATGGCACAGTCATTCCAGAGAATTCCAGGGCCCGGGCTGCAGGGAGACAAAGCTGACCCTCTGAGGAGGGGGTCCTCAGTGAGGAAGAGGGTCCGGGTATGCGTGCACCCTCCTCAGCGGCGTGTCACAGTGTCAGCCACAAGCATGGAACCGGAACAAACCGGAGGAGGAAGGCTTAGACGGGGAGGGAAGGCCGTCTCAGAACCAGGCCGCTCTCAGAGGAGGCAACACGCTTTGAATGGAGCTGGGGACTGAAGTTTTTAAGAATGAACATTTCAGAAAGAGAGAGTCTGAGTCACGGAAAATGGCTGAAAATTAAAGAACTGGGCCAAAATCTTGTGCAGAGAATCGCTGCTCAGAGGCAGCGAGGGATTTGATACTGAGCGATTGGTGGGAGGACGGTTCTTGCACGCAGTAAAACCGTTTCACGTTTATAACTTAAAGAAGTCTGACTCCTAACAGGTTACACTAATGTTTTAGTTTTACCGGGGCGGTGTGCACTGCTTTATTAAAAAACCCTCACAGAAAACTTAGGAGTGAAATGCTGTTATTAATCCCCATTCTCCAGAAAAGGAGATGAAGGTGCAGGGATGTTAAGTGACTCTGTCTGGGGTCACTGAGCTGGTAAAAGCGGAATTTGGGCCTCAGCCTGGCTCTGACAGCCTCACAGTCCTGCCTTCCAGTCAGTAATTCGGCAGTTTTGTGTTTCGTGAGCCTGGCCAGGAGTTGTGTAAGGGGGATACGAAGATGGTTGTGCGCCTGAGAGTGGCAGCCTCCTGAGGGCAGGGCGTTCGGCCCGTTTTGTTCATGGCTGTGTCCCAAGCCCCAGGAGCAGTGCCTGGCACACAGGAGGTCCTCAGTCTCATTATTAAAGGGATGGCTTGGCCTCTGCCCTTGTGGCGTTTACTTGGGCCAGTTTACTTACTCACCACGGGACACCTAAGCATGCCAACCACCTCCCGAGGACCCTGCCTCACGCTGGAGCGCACAGAGACTTGGTCAGGGCGGGAGTGTGGAGGCCGGGGGAGGGAGTGTCCATCCTAGACGGCCCCGGCTAAGGCTCTTGGCGTCGTCCCTGGGCGTGCCTGTGCGGCCCTGCCTGCTGGGCTGCTGTTAGGGCCGGCCCAGTGCTCGTGGCTTTCCCTCCCTGCCTCTTGTGAAACTGGACGGGGGCACTTGCTGGACGTCCCTCCCCAGGAAGGGAGGCCAGGTGCCGTCGCCGCCTCCCCTCGCCTCTCCTCTCCCCTCCGTGGGAGCTGGCTCCCTTGGGAAGAGCGGCCCTCCCTGGCCCTCGTGGCTTCCAAGTCCTTGAGCCCAACGAGAAGCAGCGTCATTCCTCAAGTGCCCAGCCTGGGAGCCGTGTCCAGGCGACGAGGTGACGCTGCCGGGAGTGCCGAGCCAGGGACCTGCAGAGGGCCAGCTTCCCCTCCTCGGCCGAGGCCTGGGACAGTGCGTCTCTCGGCCCTTCCCGCTCCCCACTCCCAGCGTGTCGGCCTCCTCCCGCCGCTGTCTCACCACACACACCCAATTGTGCAGGTGTCCTTCCTCCCTGGCGTCTTACTGAAGAAACGCCCCTTCCTCAGCCCTGCTCAGCGCGCACGTGCCCTGCCGTGGTCTTTTCCCACACGAGACGTGGTGGTACCTGTCTCCCTACAGACGTGCTGCTTGAGGACAAGGGCTGGAGGAGGGCTGAGACTCTCCAGAGATGCCTCTTGACTCTCGGTGTGGGTGTGTGTTGAACTTGTCTGTGTGGGGCTGGCTTCCTGAAAGCTCTATTTCCATGCCTTCTGGGCTGGCCTGATAACATCACTCCCCTGTTAGAGTCACTTCCTGCCCTGCTGAGCTCTGGGAACAGTCCCCGCCAACTCTAAGGGTCAAGCTAATGACTCTCAAATAGCTTTTTCTTTTCTTAGGCCAGGTTTCTCTAGGGGAAGTGTGTGTGTGCGCGTGTGTTTTAAACCGCTGTACTCGTCTGTCTGTGCAGTGGAAGTATTGTCTTCCTGCCCCCATTTTACTCTCCCATCCTGTCCTCTGCACCGTGTGGAGCTGTGGGGTGGAGGCTTTGCCAGGAAGCCGGGACTCCAGCTTCCAAGATTTTCCCAGAGCATTGTTTCTGCCAACTTCTCTTGGGCTCCATGATATTTGGCTTTTGACATCTTTGCCTTGCAGTCAAGAGTTCCAAATAGCCAGGCCCTCTGAACTGGCTCACAGTGTACACAAGGACTGTGGGGACCATTGGGGTCCCTGAGAAAGAAACGGGAAGGCTTGGATTTCAGTCAGCAGTCACACCCCGACAAGGTGCCGGGCGCTCCTGGGGGAGCTAGGTCCCCTGAGAGACAGGAACTTGGTTGGGTTCTGCCCTTGAGGGGAGACAGATTCACTGATTGATTCAGTCCACAAGTCTTTATATTGAGCATCTACTATGTGCCAAGCAGGTGCTGGGGATATAACGTGAGTGTGAGAGGACAAGAAGGAGGTAAGCGCTAAGGTGATAAGGTACAAGGATTCTGGCTTTAACTTTGTGTAAGAGGGGAGCCCCTGGGGTGCTCTGAGGGGAGGGGTGACATGATGTGACTTGCATTTTGAAACAGCTAGGGAAAAGTGGATCCCTATTTTCTAATAGACATGTGTGCCGTTCTCTTCTCAACAACCCAGCCTCCTCCTTGCCTGCACCTGTGCAGCCACCTGCTGCTGGCACAAAGCCCTGCGCCTCGCTGGTCGCTTGCAGTTAAGGACCACAGGTCTCCAAGGGCATGAGAGTGCTTCTGCAGCATGCTGGCATCCCTCATCCCCAGCCTTCACCTTCACACGCGCTCCTCTCTGCTTAGACGTTTTACATCCTCGGAAGGCCACCCTCTCACTCTAACTCATCACTGTGCCTCTACTTCCTTGAGAAAATAAAAGCGGGTAGGAAGCACCCTCGTGTCCTTGCACTGAGTCTCTGCCTTCCCCCTGTCCCGTGTTGGAGGCCCAGGTCCGTTCCCAGGCCAACAGCCCCTTCCTTCGCCTTCGCTCGGCATCCCTGCCGCCCTTACATAGTGGCACTTCGCTACTGCAGCCATCGCGCTTCTCTCCTGGGTCCTGCTCTTCAGCAGACAGAGATGGCCCAGCGTTTCCTGTTAAGACAGAGCCTTCCTTAGCCTCATGTTGCTGTCTAGTAACTGCCCCATCTCGCTGTTCTCTTGCTCTTCAGAGCCTCTTCAGAGAATTGTCTTTCTCCTCCGCTCGCTGAAGTTGGGCTTGTAGCCCCCTCACTCCACCGAGACTACTTGCGCCAAGGTCAACCTCGGAGGTTGCCTCCTGCTGCTGAATCTAATGGTGACGTCTGGGTGCTTATCTTACTTGACTGCTTCCTCCTCCTGGACACACGCCCTCATTTCAGTTTCTGTAATCATATAGTCCTGGTTTTTCTTCCTTGGCCCTTCCCACTCAGTGTCCTTGAGCTTGGACCCAGACCTCCATCCACAGGCTTGATATCTCTACTTGGATAGGAGATAATGTCCTCTCACAGAATTCTTGTTTGTTTCCTTCCTGGTCTTGCCCTGCCTCAATAAATGGCAAAGTAGTTCCATCATCCGCAACACTGTGTCTAAAGTCTACTAGGACTTATCTTCAATTCTTCTCTCTTCTGTATCCTTCATGTATTAGTTTCCTATTGCTGCTGTAACAAATTATCACAGGTTTACTGGCTTAAAATAATGCACATGTATTCTCCAACTGTTCTGGAGGTCAGAAGTCAGAAACGAGTCTCCCTGGGCTAGAATTGGGTGTCAGCAGGGCTGGTTCCCTTGGGAGGCTCTATTTGCTTGTGTTTTCCAGCTTTTAGATGCTGCTGCATTCCTTTGGTTGTGTCTCCTTCCTCCATCTTCAAAGCCAGAAGCATCGCCTCTTCTGACCTCCCTCTTTCTATGGCCCCTGTTTCTCTTCTCACATCTCCTCTTCTAACTCTGACCCTCCTACCTCATTATAAAGACCCACTGGATCTGCCTGGATGATCCAGGCTGATTTCCTCACCTCAAGATCCTTAACTTAATCTCATTTGCAAAATCTCTTCTGCGGTGCAAGGTGACATAGTGACAGGTTCTGGGGACTAGGGCGTGGTCAACTTTGGGAGGCCATTAAGCTGTCTCCCACCTCTCAAATCCAGTCCATCCATCAGTCTTGTTCATTTTACCTCCAGAACATGTCCTGACTCAGCGTCTTTCTCCAGTTTTGTGCTATTTCTCACCTTCTTCCCCCTTTCCAAGTCACCACCACCTCTCGCTTGGCTATTGCAGTAACCTTCTGTTTCTACCTTTGTCTCCCTGCCCCCTCAAAGTTAATTGTCCACACAGCAGACAGAGGGATCTTGTTAAAACCTAAATTGGTGATTTTATCTGCCTCCTTTAAACCTCCCAAAGAGCCCCACTTCCACTTAGAATGAATGCCAAACTCCTCACCGCAGTCTGTGGGGGTGTTTGCAGTCTGCCTTTCCCCACCTTTCCCCTCACCGTCCCGTTCCCCTGCTCCAGCTAGAAGGGCCTTTGTGTTATTTCCTGAACGCACGAGTCGTGCTTCCACCTCAGGGTCTTCCCATGAGCTGTGTGCTCTCTGGCTTTTCCGTGGCTGACTTCATCCTGTCTCTCACGTCTTCAACATCCCATCCTGAGAGAGACCTTCCCTAATCTGATCCCCGGTCTGATGTAGCCACCCCGCCCCTGGCTATCGCGTAGCGCTCTTTTAATCCTCTGCCTAGTTCTCACCACTGTCTGGCCTTTTCCTGATTTAACTATTTGTCTTCCCTGTCTAGAACGTAAGCTTTACGAGGGCGTAGACCATGCCTGTGTTTTCACTGCTGTGAGTGAGTGTGCAAAGTGCTCTGGGGGCTGTGGTCAGTTCAGGCTGAGGCAGCTGGGAAAGCTGCTCTGAGGTGACCTGAGACGTGTCTTAAAGGATGCCTGGGACTTGGGCAGAAGGGAGGGAGGTCCAGCAGATCGCCACGGCCTCGGAGGGCTGCTCAGGTGCGCAGGGCCTGGAGAGTGTGCACTTGGGAGGCTGGCGGCTCAGGAGGAGCTGGAGACGGGCTCTCAGAAGTGCCTGCAGACTCTCAGACTCCTTCACTTGATCCTGAGAGAGTGGAGTAGGTTCTGGAGCCCAGCTGGGGGTGGCCAGACCAGCTGCTCTAAATTCAGAGCTCACTGTTAACAAGGTTATCTTTTTTCTTTTTAGATTAACAGGTTAATGTTTTATGTAGATAATGAATGTATATACATGGTAATAAAATTCAAATACTACGAAAGGGAAAGCAGCCTACTTCCTACATCATCTCTGTGTCTTCTTGCTCCTTTCCAAAGAACCAAGTTTGTGGGATCCCTTTCAGAAATATTCTGTACACTTATGGCAGAGTATTTATTTTGACACACAGAGTAGTGACATACTCTACACCCTGTTTTGTGTATGGCATTTTCTTCCCTTCGTCGCCCTTAGAGAGTGCTAGCTATTGCAATGAAACAGACCACCGCTGAGCATGGTGCTTTGACGCACTCGCCTTTTAGGATTTCCCATGACCTGGGCTCGCCAGTGCTTGCTCAAGCACCTGTGGTCAGCTGTGGGTCCCCTTGGTCACTTTGCTCTCTGTGGCGGGCTCTCCCGCCTGTCTGAGGCTCAGCTGAGCCAATCCAGCTCTGCTCGGCGTGGCCTCTGGGCCCTCGGCAGCTCGGCCTGGGCTGGTTCTCACTGTGGTTGCACAGCAGCAGGAGGGGAGCAGACGTGAGGCACCTTTCCCCAAGCCTCTGCTTGTGCGGTTCCGCTGCCGTCCTCCTGGCCAGAGCGGTCCCACGGCCAAGCCCAGGGCCTGTGCGGGAGGGCCCTGAAGACACGGGGCGGTTGGTGCAGTCAGGCTGCCCCGGGGTTGTGTTCAGCTCAGCAGCGTTTGCTTAAAGGATTTGCTGTGACCCATGCGTGGGGTGCCCCATCATTCCTTCTACCCATCGGCCTTCCGGGGCCCTTTGGGTTGTTGGTACCAGCATAGCTGTATGTAATAAACATCCCTCTGTGTACATCTTGGTGCTCAAGAGTGAATGTATCCACAAGATAAGTCCCTAAAGTTGGAATTTCTGGGTCAGGTGGTTCGGCTGTATAAATTGTTTTGTAGATGTTGCTCACTTGCCCTCTGCAGACACACCAAGCTATGTTCCCACCACCACTATCCCATGGTGTCCATTTTCCTGTCAGCACTCTTTGGGGGGGTCGAGGGTCACAGGTGCTGCAGCTGGTGTTACCTGTGGCTTGAAGCCAGGTAACCGAAGGGGGAAGTCCACCGAGCTAAGCCCGTGAGCCGAGAAACAGGACCCGGCTGTCTTGGCTGTGCAACAAAGGGGCGCTGCCGAACCTGCTCCCACTTGAATAGGGGCTGGTTTTCCCCTCTTGGATCCGAGCCGCAGCAGGAGGAGTTTGCATAGGCCTAACTGCTTCTCTGTGAACATAGGAACCAGCTGTTGAGACTTTTTTTTGTGTGTGGGTATCAAGATCTCCCTGGAATAGAGTAGAAACTCTTAAGTTTGTCTTCCCCATCTGATCACATTTCTGCGTGTCAGCTGCTCATCCTGCAAGGGAGAAAGAAGACTGTGAGGAGGGGGCCATCACTTCGAGTGGCAGTGGTTATCGCCCCTCCCTCCTTGGGGCATCAGGGAGGCCAAGGGCCCCCTTCCCCGGCATTGAGCTGTGCTAGCCTCAGAGCTTGTGGGGCTGTCGGTTTACAGGTGAGCAGGGACCAGGCCATCCCACCAGGGGCTAATTCCCCACACGCCTCAGTGAGGGTCTCACAGCTGGTCTCAACTGGGTCTCAGGCTTCATTGCCATGTAAATCTGGGGAACGGGTTCCTGCAGCCTCATTTAAAACGCCGTCAGAGGCGGCGGACTTGGCCAGTGGTTAGGGCATCCGTCTACCACATGGGAGGTCCACGGTTCAAACCCCGGGCCTCCTTGACCCGTGTGGAGCTGGCCCACGTGCAGTGCTGATGTGCGCAAGGAGTGCCCTGCCACTCAGGGGTGTCCCCCGCGTAGGGGAGCCCCATGCACAAGGAGTGCGCCTGTAAGGAGAGCCGCCCAGCACGAAAGAAAGTGCAGCCTGCCCAGGAATGGCGACACACAACGGAGAGCTGACAGAGCAAGATGACGCAACAAAAAGAAACACAGATTCCTGTGCCGCTGACAACAACAGAAGCAGACAAAGAAGACGCAGCAAATAGACACAGAGAGCAGACAACCAGGGTGGGGGGGAGGGGAGAGAAATAAATAAATAAATCTTTAAAAAAAAATGCCGTGGGAAAGGTGAGCGCAGACCCGGCATCCCCGAGCCCCTCCCGGAGCTCCACGGTCCCTTGGTCACCCGCCAAGCCTCATCGTGGAGCATGAAGGGGACTTGGGAGCCGCCGCCCAGCTCATGCCGCAGAGGGGTCAAGTGGCTTGGTTGGAGGGAGGCTGGGCCCCTTCTCTGGCTGCCAGGTGTCCACCTGGGTTCTCCTTGGCCTGTGGGAGAGAACGTGCAGGGCGGCTGCCTGGGTTCGCACCCCAGCACCCGGATAAACTAGCTCTGTGGCCCTGGGCATGTGGCCGCCCCGCTCGTGCCTGGCTGCCTGTCCATAAGATGGAGGTCATAGTAGCATCAAATCCCAGCGTTGCTTTGACTCACAGGATTGCGTCACCTGCCTTGCGCACTGTGTGGCACCTCCTAAGAGCTCCTTATGGCTTGGCTGTTAATGAATGTTGCACGGCACTCGTACCCTCCTTTAGATTACAGGCCTCTGGAGCACAGGGGTGTTTCTCGTAGGACTTTCCGGCTCTACAAGAGGGAACCTAACATTCTGGAAAATAGTAAATCCTAAATGAATGAAAATAACACGATGAGGTGCTAATATTGATTCATTACCTGCTTTGCACTAACAGGTATTATTTCCAGTCCTCGCAATAGCCAGGTGAGGAAACAACTTAACCCCCTCAGAGGGCGTAAGTAACTTGTCCACTGCCATGCAGCTAGTGAGCAAGGGAGCTGGGGTTCAAGCTCGGAAATGCCCGAGTCCATGGCTCTTTGCTCTGTAATGGACTTCCTGGGTTTCTCCATCCTGGAAACCCTAGTGTCGGATAGCAGTTGGCTATTCCAACTGTAGCTGTGGGACCCCCAACCGGGCTCTACTCTGTGTCTGGTGATTATGAACCAGCAAGCAGGGAAAGAGATACTCAGATGGAAGTCTTTTATGAACCAGAATTCTGACGTAAGGGGCCTGGCACACAGTAGAGGCCCCAGAGTGTCCCTGCCCTCCCTGCCTTCCTCCCAGCAATTGCTCATGGACTCAGAGTGTTCTCCAGCCACCTTCTATGCTTCCAGTCCTTTCTGGCAAGAAACTTCTTCAACTGTATCCCTCTTTCAATCCCAGGATTTCATGATTCAGCCCTAAGAAACTTCTTTTAGTTCTTCAAATAACTAAGCTGTGTCATGCCTTTGCATATTCTGTTCCTTCCACCTGAAATGCCTTTCCTCACATTTTTCCACCATTACTTGTGAACCTCTCATTGTCTGTGAAAGCTATGTCTCCTTCTCCTGCTCCCATTTAATTATACACATCTTCATTAGAGACCGCATCATGTTGTATGGTCTTAAAAGACTGGGGCCTCCACATGGGAAGACTCTATGTCTCCTAATTCTGAGAAAAACCTGTTTTTCCCCACAAGTTGTTCTGATAGAGCTTGGCTCTTGACGCATCTTGGCATCAAGATTCTGGTGCATTTCCCCAGCGTCAGGAGGTCAGATAAACACAAAGGATGTAAATCCTACGTAGCAGTTAGGGTAGCGGTGTTGCACAGTTGCTTTAACCACGAGACCCTTTCTTTAAATGAAAATGTTTGCAAGCGTAGGAAGTAAAGCCAGTGAACCAGGAGAGGTGAAGCGTCCGGGGTTCTCTCGAGGCCCTCAGTTGGGTTCCGTTGAACTCTGTTTGGAAACCAGTGAACTTGGGAATGGGTGTTAGTAAGCTGTTCTCAGGTAGTGGTCCTCAACCCAAAGCCCATTTCTTGCTTGGGAGATCTAGTTAGGATACCAGTTTGGCTGGTGTAACAAAAGTCAGAATGATAGTGACCTAAGCAAGAAAATGAGACTTTTTTTTTCCCTCTCTGTCTCTCGTGTAATAACTGTCCTCAAGCAGTCCAGTGCTCAGGGGCAGTTCCGAGTCTGAGTATCAAGGCTTATTATGCCATCTTCAATAGGTGGCCCCCGACTGGTGGTCTGAGATGGATGTGCTGTTTCCCACCAGCGCAGCCATATCCCAGCTAATGGCACGGGGGAAGAGGAACTGGATGGAGGGCAAGCCTCTTCCCTCTAAGGGTGCAAGGGGACAACTAACAGACTCTCCCACGGGTGCCGCCAGGCCCATGGGGTGCAGTCTAAAGGCCTCAGCCAGTCTTCCAGTTAACTCACCAATTATTTAGCACAGACTCTGTGCAGACATTGTGTGCTCCGCCCTGAGATTCAAACATAACACACAGCTCTTCCTTCCAGCCCCTTCCTTACAGGCTAGAAGCAGGAGGCAGACATGCAGACACCTAGGTGCTGGGGGTAGGGGGGCTCGAGGATCCTGGGACAGCCAGTAGTGGGTTGGGGTGATGCACAAAGTGCACAAAGCGGGGAGGTCAGCAGCACTTGAAAGATGAGTAGATGTTCACCAGGAAGGCTGGAGTGACCCAGGCTGGTGGGTGAGCAGAACAGGCCAGGTTGCAGGCTGTGGGGTTTGGACATCATGCTGTGGGTGATGGGGGGCTGAGCAGTGGGGAGCCATCAACGCCCCCACATTCTGATCCCAGCCCTATTCTCCTGACCCACACCCTATTCTCCTGCCACTGTGTTCCTTGCATTTTTTTTTAAAAAAGATTTATTTTATTCACCCCCCTCCCCGCCACCCACCGTTGTCTGCTCTCTCTGTCCATTTGCTGTGTGTTTTTCTGTGTCTGCTTGGATTCTCATTAGGCCGCTCCAGGAGCCCATCCTGGGACCTTCCAGAGTGGGAGAGAGGTGCTCATTTTCTTGAGCCACCTCAGCTCCCTGGTCTGCTGCATCTTTTTTTTTTTTTTCCAAAGGTTTATTTATTTTTATTTATTTCTCTCCCCCTCCCCCCCCACCCCAGTTGTCTGTTTTCTGTGTCTATTTGCTGTGTCGTCTTCTTTGTCCGCTTCTGTTGTCGTCAGCAGCACGGGAATCTGTGTTTCCTTTTGTTGCGTCATCTTTTTTTTTTTTTTTTAAAGATTTATTTATTTAATTTCCCCCCCTCCCCTGGTTGTCTGTTCTTGGTGTCTATTTGCTGCATCTTGTTTCTTTGTCTGCTTCTGTTGTCGTCAGCGGCACGGGAAGTGTGGGCGGCGCCATTCCTGGGCAGGCTGCACTTTCTTTTCACGCTGGGCGGCTCTCTTTATGGGCGCACTCCTTGCGCGTGGGGCTCCCCCACGCGGGGGACACCCTTGCGTGGCACAGCACTCCTTGCGCGCATCAGCACTGCACATGGGCCAGCTCCACACGGGTCAAGGAGGCCCGAGGTTTGAACCGCGGACCTCCCATGTGGTAGACGGACGCCCTAACCACTGGGCCAAAGTCCGTTTCCCTGTTGCGTCATCTTGTTGTGTCCGCTCTCCGTGTGTGTGGCACCATTCCTGGGCAGGCTGCACTTTCTTTCGTGCTGTGTGGCTCTCCTTACGGGGTGCACTCCTTGTGCGTGGGGCTCCCCTATGCAGGGGACACCCCTGCATGGCAGGGCACTCCTTGCGCGCATCAGCACTGCGCATGGGCCAGCTCCACACGGGTCAAGGAGGCCCGGGGTTTGAACCGCAGACCTCGCATGTGGTAGACGGACGCCCTAACCACTGGGCCAAGTCCGCTTCTCTGCTGCATCTCTTATTGTCTCTCCTCTGTGTCTCTTTTTGTTGTGTTATCTTGCTGTATCAGCTGTCCACATGGGCCAGCCCTCCTGCGCGGGGCAGCACTCCTGGGTCAGCCCGGGCCAGCTTGCCTTTACCAGGAGGCCCCAGGTATCGAACCCTAGACCTCTTATATGGTAGACGGGAGCCCAGTTGCTTGAGCCACATCTGCTTCCCTGTTCCATATGCTTTTGCCGTTGTTCTCTCCTTTTCCTCTGCTGTCCCCTCAGCCTGGTGTGCCCTTCCCACTGTAGTCAGCCAGTCCAGGTCCTCCTTGTCCTGTCTGGGCCAGGTTGAGTGTGGTCACTCCAGGCCACAGCTTTTCCCCCCCAGGAACTCACACAGGACTCATCAGCTCCAGTCCACATTCGTGCAAATGTGGTGCTGCTGTTCCCATTTTATAGGTGGGCCAGTTGATGCCTGGAGAGGGTAAGGAATGTGCCTTTGGCCTCGCAGCTAGAAAAGGGTGGTGGGTAGCAGGAATCCCAATCTGCTGCTCTCTCTGCTCTCTGGCCTGGGGATTCTGCTCAGGCAGCTGTTTCCAGATTTTGGGGGTGGGGGTGGGGGTGTAAAAGGAGTCCTGAAGCAGGGAGGTGAGCTGGAGGAGCGTGGAGATGGGCTGTCTAAGAATTGTCCCCCAAAGGCTGAGGATCAGTCATGTAGCCACAGTCATTCAGTGACAACTGTAATTTAAATGCAAGACTGAGACCCATGTTCTATTTTATTTTATTTTTTGGAAATTTAAAATATATAGGAAAGAAGTTCAACATATACTGATTGACTTGCTATTCAGAAATAACCACAATTAATACCCCCACATATGTACTTTCAGCTTTTCAAGAAAAGTTATTTTTTTCTAAAAGTAGTATTACAGAATGGTTCTGTTCATTCAGACTATAAAGATGAAAATTTAAAATTACCCCAAAACCTATCATCCAGAAATTCCTGTTGTTTATATTAAGAGATAAACATTTTAGATACCTTTCTAGGGACATATACATATATAAAAATAAATAGCTAGACACCCTTTTATAAGTGATGATCATATTCTTCTCCAGATGCTAGCTGTTAGCCACATGTGACTATTGGCCACTTGAAGTGTGGCAGCTTCGATTTGAGACATGCTGTAAGTATAAAATACACTCTGGTTTTGGAAAACTTAGTATGAAAATAGAGTATAATATATCTCATTAATATTGGCTAATTTTAGTGTTTTGGCTATAATTGAGTGAATAAAATAAATCTTATTAAACGTAATCACACCTTTTTTTTTTTTTAGGAGGTCCTGGGGCTTGAACCTGGGAAACAGGTGCTCAACCACTGAGCTATACCTGCTCCCTTCTTTTTCTTGTCTTTTTTTTTTTTTAAAGATACATAGATCACACAAAATGCTACATTAAAAAATATGAGGGTCCTATATACCCCAGTCCCCACACCCCCCACTCCTCTTACATCAACAACCTCTTTCATCAGTGTGGCACATTCGTTGCATTTGATGGATACATTTTGGAGCATTGCTGTACCTCATGGATTATAGTTTACACTGTAGTTTACACTCTCTCCCAGCCCATTCAGTGGATTATGGCAGGATATATAATGTCCTGCATCTGTCCCTGCAATATCATTCAGGACAACTCTAAGTCCCGAAAATGCTACCATAGCACACCTCTTCTTCCCTCTCCCTGCCCACAGCAACTCCTGTGGCCACTGTATCCACATCAGTGATACAATTTCTTCCATTGCTAGAGTCACAATAATTCTATAGTAGATTACCAGTAAGTCCACTCTTTTTTTTTTTTTTTGGTATTATTATTTTTTTAATTTATTTATTATTTTTTTAAATTACATTAAAAAAAATATGAGGTCCCATTCAACCCCACCGCCCCCGCCCCCCACTCCCCCCACAGCAACACTCTCTCCCATCATCATGACACATCCATTGCACCTGGTAAGTTCATCTCTGAGCATCACTGCACCCCATAGTCAAAAAATATGGAACGCTTCACGAATTTGCGTGTCATCCTTGCGCAGGGGCCATGCTAATCTTCTCTATATCGTTCCAATTTTAGTATATGTGCTGCCGAAGCGAGCACGTAAGTCCACTCTAATCCATATTTTGTTCCTCCATCCTGAGGGCCCTGGGATGGCGATGTCTACTCTACCTCTGAATCGAGAGGGCCCTTCTTTTTAAATGTGGCTACTAGAAATTTTTACATTATGTATGCAGCTTGCATATATTTCTCTTGGGCAGCAGTGGTCTAAAAAATAAAGTACTAAAAAAAAAATAAGTATTAACAGGGAAAAAGAAACTAGAGGGAATCTGAAGGAATAGTTGAGCTCTAAATAATACTTTTTCATCACAAATGACAGTCTTTCCTACAAGATTCCACTAAATTCTAAAAGTGGTTTTGAAAAATAGTAAGAGGAAGCATATGTGGCTCAAGTGATAGAGCTTCCACCCACTGTATGGGAGGACCTGGGTTTGATCCCTGGGGCCTCCTGGTGAAAAAGAAGAGAAGCATGCCGGCGTAGTGAGCCAGTGTCTGCGTGACTGCCCATGTGGTGAGCCAGTGCCTGTGCAAGTGAGTCACACAGCAAGATGATGATGCAACAAAAGAGAGACAAGGGGAGAGTCAAGGTGAAGCTCAGCAGCGACCAGGAACTGAGGTGGAGCAATTGACAGGGACCCTCTTTCCACATCAGGGGTCTCCAGGATTGAATCCCGGTGAATCCTAGAGGAGACAAAATGAGGAAAGAAGACAACACAGACAGCAAAAACAGCAGGGTGGGAGGAGGGGAAGGGGGAAAAATAAATAAGTAAAATAAATCCTGAAAAAAAAAAGTAGGATTGGAGTCTTGTGATTTTTTAAAAAAACTGCACATCACAGTGTTTTAAAAGATGAAGACATGGCATTCTGAAGCACCTCTCAATTTTTTACTGTATGGTTGTTATTACACTGTAGAGGTTTATAACATTCATATTCTGTTCTGTAACTGTAATTCCCACAGGTGCTTAGTATTCTATAGTTACATGAGAGAAAGCTCACTCCCAGGCCTTTGCCGGCAGACCCTCCATTCCTGAGTCCTTTATGTTGAATCATCTCTATCAGCTAGATTTCATTTTCCATGATGGGCTTACATTTCCAGGAGAATGCTGCTGGCTGCTTTCTTTTTTTTAATGGGAACACTGGGGATTGAGCCCAGGGCCTCCAACATGGGAAGCAGGTACACCACCACTGAGGCATACCCGCTTCCCATGCTGCTTTCTTTCATGGCCAGTGTTTCAGCTGGGTTTGGTTCACTTGGCCTCCACTTTGTGTCCCTCTGCACGCTGTAGATGTGGCTTCGCCGTCTTCTGGTGTGGAATGCTGCTGTGGCTCTGCTCGAGTTTCTCCTCACCTTGTAGATGATTGGCTCTTTCTTGGATGTCTAAAGGATTCTTGAGTTCGCTGACTTGGCTTGGCTCCTTCCAGGACTCTAGGTGTCACTACTCCAAGATGATTTTAGACTTCCCAGTACACAGCCAGAGGTACTCCTGCAGCCTGTAGACTTTGGGTCAGACTAACGAGTGGACTTGGAAAAGGTTCTCGTTACATCTCCCGCCTTTGATGGGTGTGGGTTCTCAGTGATTATTTTTTAAGTTAATTTTAAGTTCAATAAATAGGTGAATCTAGTCTCCTTTCTAAGACCAGGATGCTAAAGAGAAAGCCAAGGTCCATTTTTATCACTAAACCCAGTTGAGGTCACTTCCAGTGCACCCCAGAGGTCACTACTTTCATGGGCTTGAGGTATATCCCTGCAGACCTTTTAAAACTGCTTTCATATTTTAATAAAATTATGTTCTGTCCCATCACAGAGAAATAGACCACGCTTAGGTTGGTGTATGAATTGTTCTGGGTTTATTCAGCACATTTTGGGTGCGTGGATTCCAAAGAGGTGCTCCTGGAGTGAACTTTTCATTCTAATTAACAAGCCAACGTATTTAAAGGTATAACTATAAGCATGAACTTTTGGAGTAAAAAATGCCACTCAAATATTCCCAGATATTAGTGACAGTATAATTTTGACATTTAGACAGAAATAGACTGCAGGCATTGCATGTCATTTTGACACAAACTCACCCTAAGAATCTATACAGACATTCTGCCAGCTCAGATCCACGTATAAGGGCTTAGAACACGACAGAGCTAGGAGATTTCACAGCACCACTATTAGAAAATACACAGTATGGGGGTTTTTGTGTGTATTTTATAAGGATCATACTGAATATATCATAGCACAACTTTGATTTTTCTATTGAACCTGAGTTGTCTCCATGTTACGTACCCATCATTCTAGATTCAGTAAACGTGTGACAAAGGAATGACTGGACACTTGGGTCAGCACCTGGCTGAGTCCGTACTCATGGGACATTCTTTACTAATGAATTCATGTGAGCTGGGGCCCACCTGGACCCCATCTAAGGATAGGAAGTTCAGAAGGGCCGTGCTGGGCCTGGAGCCTTAAGGGTGCCGTTGTCCCGAGGTGCTTGGGGGTGGGGCTTGGTTCTTGGCACTTAAGCCCATTCCTTGCTCCCGCTTAGCCTCTCACTTTGTCCTTTGTAGATGACATGGCAGAACTCCTCCTCGGGGAGTCGAAGCTGGAGCAGTACCTGAAGGAACACCCTCTGCGGCAGGGGGCCAGTCCCCGAGGCCCCCGGCCCCAGCTGACTGAAGTCCGCAAGCATCTGACCGCCGCCCTGGACCGAGGGAACCTCAAGGTGCCACGGGCCCCTGGGCAGAGGGGAGGCGTGGGCGAGACGCTGGCACTGCCTCATCTGGACAGTGTGGGCTGCCATCCTTGTTGCCGTTAACCGTGTGGGAGAATGCCCAAGGACGGACTGGGGGGCTTGGGGTGCGTCTGCGCGCGGCCCTAGCTCGTCTTCCTAGGACCGGCCAGCTGAACGTGCGCTTGACACATCAATCCCCGGGCAGGCCGAGCCCCTTGCCAGGGCTTCTGGCTTGGTAGAGGCCCCGCGAGGAGTGTCTTCAATGACACGTCCTGCAAAACGGCACTCATCTTACCCAGGTGCTTGACATAAAGCTGTCATATGTGGCCCGCAGCTCAACCTGACACTTTTCCCCACTATAGAAAAGAGAGAAGTTAATCAGGAATGTCATTGAACCCACAATTTCCTGCCTACAGTAGGTGGCTTGTGACGGTCAACCGTCTCTCTGGCCCAGAGCTGTGTGCTGTTTTCACACTGTGACAGCAGCCTGAGCCCCCTGGTGGGGAGGGAGCCCCAGACGGAACTTCCTTCTGCCCGAGTGTTGGCCACAGGAAATCTTCAGCCATGCCCTTCCGTTTGTCTACCCGATTTGCTGGTCTCCATTTATACTCAGCTTTTTCTTACCCTTGAATGTGTCTTTCGGTTCTGGTTTCTTTTTCTTTTTTTCTCCCAAAAGATTTATTTATTTATTTCTCTCCCCTCCCGCCCCACCCCAGTTGTCTGTTCTCTGTGTCTGTTTGCTGCATTTTCTTTGTCTGCTTCTGTTGTTGTCAGCGGCATGGGAATCTGTGTTTCTTTTTTTTTTTTTTTTTTTTAAAGATTTATTTATTTATTTAATTTCCCCCCCTCCCCTGGTTGTCTGTTCTTGGTGTCCATTTGCTGCGTCTTGTTTCTTTGTCCGCTTCTGTTGTCGTCAGCAGCACGGGAAGTGTGGGCGGCGCCATTCCTGGGCAGGCTGCACTTTCTTTTCACGCTGGGCGGCATTCCTCACGGGCGCACTCCTTGTGCATGGGGCTCCCCCACGCGGGGGACACCCTTGCGTGGCACGGCACTCCTTGCGCGCATCGGCACTGCGCATGGCCAGCTCCACACGGGTCAAGGAGGCCCGGGGTTTGAACCGCAGACCTCCCATATGGTAGACGGACGCCCTAACCACTGGGCCAAAGTCCGTTTCCCTCTGTGTTTCTTTTGGTTGCGTCATCTTGCTATGTCAGCTCTCTGCGTGTGTGGCACCATTCCTGGGCAGGCTGCACTTTCTTTTGCGCTGGGCAGCTCTTCTTACGGGGCGCACTCCTTGCGTGTGGGGCTCCCCTACACGGGGGACACCCCTGCGTGGCAGGGCACTCCCTGTGCACATAAGCACTGCGCATGGGACAGCTCCACACGGGTCAAGGAGGCCCGGGGTTTGAACCGCGGACCTCCCATGTGGTAGGTGGATGCCCTAACTACTGGGCCAAGTCTGCTTCCCCGTTCTGGCTTCTTTTGAGTCCCCTTTCATTTCTTTTTGCTTTTCAGAGGTATGATCTCTCCTCGACTGGTCCTGCCCCTCTCCTGCCCGCCCCCAGTCAGCTCACGCTTTCTTGACTCTGGACACCTCCCCACCCCTGAAATCTGGCTCTTGCTGCTCTCCTGAAGTTGCTCTCGTTCTGTTAGCTTACTGCATCCTAGCCCCTTCTTGGTCATTTTCTCTGGAGACCTTTTCTTATCCAGGATGTAGTTTCCACTGAGGACGAGCGGTCTTTGGTGATTGAAGCTCTGATGTCTTTTTCCTTTTAACTGTGATGATTTCTCTTTCCTTTTTCTTCTCTTCCCATCTCAGAATCCTGTTGGAGAGGTGAGCTCAGACCCTCCCAGCTCCTGCATCCTTTACGCCTGTGAGCTTTCATTTTGAGAGGTGCTTCCTCATCATCTGGCCACCTCCTTGGCCCTGTCACAATGAGGGCTTGGGCAACATGTGACTAAATGAGTGGCAGTCAGCTGTAGGGCCACACGCTTGTGCAAACCCTTTCAAAATGGTCATCAGTTTGGAAGAGAGACCTTGGGTGGCTCTTCCACTGGGCACAGCTCCTGGCCCCTGTGACACCCGCTTGCTCGGTTGGGTTCTTAAGAACTCGGTGCTGCATCTGGGGCTTTAGAAATAAGTCTTCTCTTGTTCCCTGTTCCACTTTTGTTCAGAGTTAGCCAACAGCGGTCTCTGTGTCAACTGCTCTTAACCACGGGGGTTCTGGTGACACTGGCAAGCCTTGACCAGCTGGAGAGGTGGAGCTATGACGGGCACTTGGGGCCACAGCTTATGTGGCATGATCAGAGTGGGGCAGGGGAGGGTGTGTGTAGGTGTGACTGGGTGGTATGGGGAATGGCTAAGGGTCCCTTTTCCAGCCTGACATCTACCTGGTCTCTTTTCCACTTCTAACCCACCTAGCTTCATCTTGAAATATTAGTCTTTTCTTTTACCAAGTGCTAGTAGTTTTCATTTCCTCCCATTTTTCACTCTCCATCCTCTACAGTCCAATGCAATAGTAAAAAATAGTTCAAAATCCTGAATTTGCGTCCCAGTTCTGGATTTATAAGCTGTGTGACCTTAGGAAATCACTTAACCATGCTGAGCTTCATGTCTTCTCTTCTGTAAGCCTACTTAGCTCAGGGTCATTTTGAGACTCAAATGTGGGAGTTCTATAAAACTGTACAGCACTAGATCCATGCCATTTATTGTTATTGTTTTGGCTCTTATATAGAAAATTTGCCTTCCACTACTGTTTTTCAGTTTCCTTTACTTTATAAAGAATGTTCCAAAGTGGCACAGTTTTTCCTTGGGTGCATTGCTCCACTCACACTGGCTAATGTGAAATTTCCTCTTTTCTTGACACAGTCTAGCAAGAGTCCTGGCTGGGAACTAGCTAAAGTCCTGTGCAAATATAGGTGCTCACAAAATACAAATGCCTTGAGCTGGAAAGACCAGAGTAAGCTAGCAGTGTGGTGTGGTAGGAAGACCCCTAGACTAGGACTCAGGAGAACTGGCTTCTGATTCGAGTCAAGAAAACTCTGCTTATATATTGAATTGTGGCCCCGCTTTACCACGTGCCAGCAGCCGAGCTGTCTTCCCCTCCATACCATGCTGTGCACTGGACTCACCCAGCGAGCCTTTCTCAGGGTGTCCATATGGGACCTCTAGACTGCGCTCTTCTTCAGTCCCCTGCTGATTTTCCATCTGGCCTTTCAGTTTGCCTTTTTTGAAAAAATAGATTTATTTATTTTTTGTATTTCTCCCCCCCCCCCCCAGTTGTCTGCTCTCTATGTCCATTTGCTGTGTCTTCTTCTGCGACCACTTCTATCCTTATCAGTGGCACTGGGAATCTGTGTTTCTTTTTTTTTTTTTAATTTCTCTCCCCTTTCCCGCCCCCGGGTTGTCTGTTCTGTGTCTATTTGCTGTGTCTTCTTTGTCCACTTCTGTTGTTGTCAGCAGGGAATCTGTGTTTCTTTTTGTTGTGTTATCTTGCTGCATCAGCTCTCCGTGTGGGCAATGCCATTCCTGGGCAGGCTGCACTTTCTTTCGCACTGGGCAGCTCTCCTTACGGGGCACACTCCTTATGCGTGGGGCTCCCCTACACGGGGGACACCCCTGTGTGGCACGGCACTCCTTGCGCGCATCAGCACTGCACATGGGCCAGCTCCACACGGGTCAAGGAGGCCCGGGGTTTTCACCTTGGACTTCCCATGTAGTAGGCGAACGCCCTAACCACTGGGCCAAGTCCGCTTCCCTTAGTTTACTTTTTACCAGTGGTTCTCAGGTGCTAAAGGGAAGAAGAGAAAACCCAGTAGAATCACCTAGAAAATCTTTTCAAAATACCAGGTTTGGTCTATTCCCCACCTTAGCGAAGAACCACTATCGTGGGTGCTGTTTTCATTTGTTTTCTAAAATCTGTTTTGATTTTTCTGTTTCCAAATATAATTCTAACTTCTTGCATTGGCATCTCTCCCACAGGCCTCTCATAAAGCCTGTTTGCTCCTTTTTTTATGTTTTAGGAGGTATGGGGGACTGAACCTGGGACCTCATGTATGGGAGGCAGGTGCTCAACCACCAAGCTACATCTCCTCCCTCTTTGCTCCCTTCTTTGCCCACTCCACCATCCGTCCTCTCCAGTGCTGCCTGTCGTCCTTGCTCCCTTTCAGGAAATGCCTGGACGCCGACCACCAAGCTCTGCCTGGTTGCCTGTGTCCTGCTGCCCACCTTGTCAGAGCCGTAGATTGCAGAATAGGGCAGGTTCATGGGAGCTTCTGTCAGCTGAAAAATTTAGCCTTTGAATATCTCGAGTTTGGAGGAGAAGGCCTGGGTGAGGGTGATAAATCTGTTTCCTTATATAGATGGCTGGGACAACTCTTATGTTGCTGAGGGCTGTGGGCAGGAGAAGGGCAGAGGATGAAGTTGGGGGGTGGCTGGCAAGCAGACCTGTCCTGCCTGGAGAGGCAGGGGAGCCTGTCGGGATGTGACAGCCCTCAGCCTCTGGGGGGGGCCAGAGGTCACTAACCTGAGCTTAACAGACTGGAGCCGCTCAGCGAGAAAAGCCCACCTCTGGGAAAAAAACAGCTCTTGATTTTTTTTTTAAGATTTATTTTATTTTATTTATCACCGTCCCCTCGCCCTTGTTGTTTGTACTTGCTGTCTGCTGTCAGCTCTCGGTGGCGGCGCAGGCCAACCTGCCCTCACCGGGAGGGCCCGGGAATCGAACTTGAGGCCTCCTGTATGGTAGATGGGAGTTCAACTGCTTGAGCCACATTCGCTTCCCTCAACTCTTGATTTTTGTACTAGTTTAGAAAGCCCCTCTCTCTGGGCTGCAGTCTTGTGGTACATCGCAGTGCAGAGGGCAGGACCCCCCCTGGATGGCCAGTGGCAGCTTTCTTTCTTGGGAAGGGTGCTTCTAGGTTTTACTCCGCAAGCGTTTATTCTGTCCATGACCCAGCCCAGCCCAGGGCAGCCACTGGGTTTTGTTTTATTTTGTTTGTAATAGCTTTACTGAGATGTAAATCACATACCATACAATTCATCCAAAGAAAGTATACAATTCCATGGTTTTTAGTATATTCAGAATTGTGCATCTATCATAATTTTTTTCACCCCCAAAAGAAACCTTGTGCTCTTCAGCTGTCACTCCTCCATCCTCTCCCTGTCCCCCCAGCCTCTGGCCACCACTAGTGTCCTTTCTAGTTCTAAAGCACTTTCACCAGGGTACTTTAAAGTACTGCGGGTGTGTCGTGCGCGGGAGCCCGGTAGGGCCAGGGAGGCACCAACTGCCGTGCGGGGGGAGGCCGAGGCCGCAGCTGCAGGGAGGCCCCGGCCCCCCTGCGCCTGTGTCTGGCAGGACCAGTGTGAGACCAAGATAGAATCCTTCCCCACTGCCCCCGATAATCAAGAGTTCTGGCCGGACCTTCGAGTGCACACCGAGCTAGTGCGGAGCCAGATGAAAAGCACAGACTATGGCGCTGAAACGGCTTAATAAGGAACTTAGTGATTTGGCCCGTGACCCCCCAGCACAACGTTCTGCAGGTCCAGTTGGGGATGATATGTGTCATTGGCAAGCCACAACTATGGGACCGGATGACAGCCCAAATCAAGGCGGTGTATTCTTTTTGACAATTCATTTTCCTACAGACTACCCCTTCAAACCACCTAAGGTTTCATTTACAACAAGAATTTAACATCCAAATATTAACAGTAATGACAGCATTTGTCTCGATATTCTAAGATCACAGTGGTCTCCTGCTCTATTTCTAAAGTTCTTTTATCCATTTGTTCACTGCTTTGTGATCCGAACCCAGATGACCCCTTAATGCCAGAGATTGCACGGATTTATAAAACAGACAGAGATATAAGTACAACAGAATATCTCGGGAATGGACTCAGAAGTACGCCATGTGATGCTACCATAAAGTCAGAATAACCTGCATTATAGCTGGAATAAACTTTAAATTACTGTTCCTTTTTTGATTTTCTTATCTGGCTGCTCCCCTATCAGATCTCATCTTTTTTAATTTTATTTTTCTGTTTACCTCCCTCCATTCATTCACGTGCTCATCTGAGAAGACTTAAGTTCTTCCAGCTTTGGACAATAACTGCTTTTAGAAACTGTAAAATAGTTACAAGAGAACAGTTGCCCAAGATTTAGAATTTTTTAAAAAAATGGAGCATGTGTATTATGTGGCCAGTGTCTTCACTCTGACTTGGTTATGAGACTAAAACCCTTCCTCACTGCCCTAACATGCTGAAGAAGGCATCTGAGCGGGAGGGAGACGGATGCTCAGTTGTCACATCAAAGGAAGCAGCATTGCTCTATGGAGCATCCATTCTTTACGCCTTCCACTGTTAGAGATTTGAGGTTACACGATATACTTTATGCTCATAACTGATGTGGCTGGAGAATTGGTATTGAATTTATAGCATCAACAGAACAGAAAATGTGACGTATTTTATGCACGTCAATAAAGGAACGACCTATTCTTGTTCTACAGAGAATGGAAATTGGAAGTCAAGCACCCTTTGTATTCCAAAATCGGGTCTCAAACATTTTGCAATTTTCATTTAAATTGTTAGGAAACTTGGAGCTATTAGTTAATCTATCTTCCAAACTCTGTTTAATATAGCACTGAATAAATGAAGCATGTTGTCAATGGATGAGAGAACAATTGAAAAAAAAAAAGTGCTGTGGATTTGCCTCTTCTGGCCATTTCATATTAAATGGAATCATGCAAACATGGCCTTTGGTGATTGACTTTTTCTCACCTGGCCTAAGGTTTTCGAGGTTGCTACACGTTGTGGCAGGTATCAGAGCTTCATCTCTTATGATTGCCGAATAATATTCCGTTGTAGGGATACTCCATATTTTGCTCACCCATTCATCTGTTGAAGGACATTTGGGCTGTTCCCACATTTTGGCTGCTGTGAATAATGCTGCTGTCCACTTTCACATACACACATACACATTTTTGTGTGGAGAGCCTCAGGGTTTTGCAGCAGGACGTGGCTGGGCCCCAAGGGAGCGTCACGTGTGATATGGTGGGAAAATGGTTTTTATCTCTCCTTTTCCTTCTAGTCAGAATTCCTACAAGAATCCAATCTGATCATGGCCAAGTTGAATTACGTGGAAGGAGATTATAAAGAAGCTCTCAACATTTATGCCCGGGTGGGCCTCGATGACCTGCCGCTGACCGCCGTCCCCCCCTACAGGTTGCGGATGATTGCGGAAGCTTATGCCACCAAAGGTGAGGCTGCGCCCTCTCTCCCTTGTGGACTCTTCCCCCATGTCCCATATCCGGAGCCAGCAGAGCCTCGCCGGAGCCTCGCTTTTGACCCCTGGACCCTTGCCTGGTGATTAACGCCGGCAACTGCTGGCAAAGCCACCGGGCCAGCCCCGCTGCACAGATGGGGTGATTTTAAGTTCAGCAGCGTGTTTCCTCAGAGCCTCAGTTCTTCAGTTATCACTCAAGGAAATGGAGGAAAAACGTTTCAGTCAAGTTGCCTGATAATTAATATGCAACTTAAGTAGGGACTTTCCTTCATCTCCTACTGCACAGCATATGTGGTCCCCCGGCCGCAAGGCTGGCTGTGTTTTTATTCGTTCCACTGCCTCTGGGCTAATTAAGGCGAGTTGGCTGATACACGTGGCAGTGACTGTAACAGCCAGCCACCCACTGTTTAACTCTGGGCCCGGGATTCAGGGGATAGAAGAAAGTGCAAATACCATTCCTCCTGTCACAAAGGAGTTCATGACTTAGCGTGAGTAGCTGCAGTACAAAGAAAGATGACAGAGAGGCAGCTCACAGAGTACTTGACCTTCCCAAGCTGCGTTCCTTGTCTGTCAAATGGCTATGATCATATCCACTTCATTGAGTTTTGGAAGATTAAGCTAAATAATGTGTGCACAGTGCTAACACAGTGCCTGGCACATATAAAATGCCTAATAAATGATATTTTTAAAAATGTCAACCCTAGATAAGGTAGCAAATGGTAAATCCCAGGAGCAGGTAAAAGCTTCTCACAGACAGGAGAGGCCACTGCAGTCCACCAGGACCAGGAAGCCTTCTGGAGGAAAAGGGACACTTTGAGCTAAAGGCCACGGCAAAAAGGGGACCCTGAAGCAGCTCTGCTCCTTCCTGCCCCCTGCTGTCCAAACCGTTGATTGACCGTGTCTGGCACGGAGGCCAGGGCCAGGTGATCTGACCCTCCCAGCTGCGGGGAGCCAGCTGCTTGTGTGCTGTCCACACTTTCTGGCTGAGGTGGGGGGTGGTGGGGGTCCCGCATGCCTTGGTTGTCCCGTGCGGCACTGAACAAAGCCCCGGCCGAGGCCCTCTCCTCCAGAGCTCTGTGAGGGGCACGATGTGTTCGCCGTTTCCTGGGGAGCCTGGCGCGCTGCTGGGTTCATCTACTTAATTTTCTAAATGTCCCTGTGGGCTGAGAAAAGGGCTTTTGCTCTTGACACTCTTGCGGTTTGGGGGGCATGGTCCTTCCAGGCCACCTCAGGGGGTCCCGGGAGTGCCTGGCTCGTATTTGCATCTGTCTGAGCCACGGCATATGCTTGTCTGCCACGCAGCTGCCGTCTTCTCTCCGGTGCCCACTCAGCCGCCTCACGTGCCTTAGGCTGATGGGAGCTTGTGGTGTGTGCACGTGTGTGTGAGAGAGAGAGATATTCTGGGCCAGGGACAATATTCTGGAATGAGAGCAAAGCTTTATTTGGTGATTCCAATCACCAGTCACCCAATTGCCCTGGAGCCTGCTTAGCAACAGGAAAGAGCCTGGTCTTAGGATTGGCTCTGAGACAGCCCGGAGGAGGCAGACCGTCTGCAGGTGGCACTGCCAGCTCAGCTTCTGGCTGCCGGGCAAGACGGGCAGGGAGGATGGGAGACTCGGTCCCTCATCTGCCTCTGGGTGTTACCTGGTCAGCAGTGGGCCCCCGGCCACGGGGCTGAAGCATTTGGCTCTTGGGACACGCTGGCTGGCTCACAGGAGACCTGGCCCTGCCTAGTTTCTGACTCTGCTGGTACATGCAGGGTCACATTTGCACAGGGAGAGGGAAGGTCGCTTTTTCCTAGGGGAAGCAGGCTGCAGCCCAGGAGGACCCAGGCCCTCAAGAACCTGGGTTGGCCAGGTGAGAGGTTGTGGGGAATGATGGCTCTAAGCGCTGACTTTGAATCATCTGCCCGGGACCCACTCTGCCTCCGTCGTGTTCTGATTATGCAGCCTTGTGCAAGTTCCTTAACCTCTCTGTGCTTCGGTTTCCCCAACCATAAATCTCTTGCTGGCTTGTCATGAGGATGACATGAAATAGCCTATGTGAAATGCTTAAATCAGTACTTGGCACATAGTGAGCACAATGCGAATGTCAGCTTAAAAGATAAATGTTTGGTGGTGGATGCAGGGAAGGCACCAGAAGTAACTGATAATAGTGGAGGGGGATTGCCAATCTCGTTCTTAGAGGTGTCCAAAGACGGACGAGTTCTCTGAGGCCCTTGGTCCTAGCTCTGTGTAGGGATTTTCCTTTCTTGACCAAGGCTTTTGGGGACTTTCAAGGGGAGTTAGATGAATGTCAGTGTACAAAGAAACCCTTAAATCAGAAGTTGTGAACTGCTGGACAGCAGGCTGCCTGAGATGGGGTTTGCTTAAGCTTCCTCAGTGTTTCCAGCACTTTTGAATTAGCTGTTAACGTTTCGGCATTCGGACCACCTAGTAATTATTTTGCTCTCTGGCTTCTTTGGAAAGAAGGGAAGAACAGTTCCCTCGTTCCTGCAGGGCAGTGCCAGGCTGGGGCTGAGTGGCAGCAGCCCCCTGGAAGGGCATGCAGCCAGCTCACGACCCTGCCCTCTCTACCTGCGGGCTGCCGTCGGCCTTGGGATGGACCTGCGCTGCCTCACAGGTCACCTGGCCTGACCAGGGCTCTCACCGAGAGCCTGGGAATGCCCCTGAACCCACACATCTGCTCTTCCAGCCGTGACTGGGAACTCTTCCCCCGGCCAGTCATGCCAGCCTTCGCTTGCAGTTAGTCTGAAGCCAGTCTCTCTGAGTTACTGAGACGCTCCTACGGGCCAGTCCTGTGGTAGGTCTTTACTGTCTCCTTAATTCCCCTGAGCCTCTCATTTGCAGACGAGGTTGATGAGCCTGGAGACATTACTAGGCCCGTGTCACTAGCTAATGTCGAGAGAGATTCCTTTATACAAGTATTTCATTCAGTCTTCACAACCACCCCATGAGGTTCTTTTTCTTTCCATTTTACAAATGAGAAAACTCAGGAGGTTAGCTGACCTGCCCAGGTCCTGCAGCCAGGAAGTGGCAGAGCCGGATTTGCCCTCAGAGCCTGGTCCCGGCCCTCAGGCGCGCAGCTGCTGAGTGGCAGAAGGGGAACTCGGGCCGAAGGGTTCGGTTCCTCGTCACTGTGCTCTCTTGGCATGTGGACCAGAACTCACTTGGGCCAGGCAAGGTTTCCTCAGGTGGAAACCATTCAGGTCATTTGAGAATGCCCCAGATGTGTCGCTGCTGCACCCCTCTTCCCGTTCCCACCCCGTTCCTCCACCCTAACTCCTCACCCTCGCCGCCTGTAAGAATCCTTTCTGTCCCTCAAACTCCCATGTCCCGTCGTCTCTGAAGCCCTCTGGGACTCACCCAGTCAGAAGCAGTCAGATCCTCCCCTGCTGTCGTAACACAGTAGATCTGACTTACAGGAAAACCATATAGAGCCGGCTGTACTGTGATCAGGCACCCGTAAGGGAAGAACTCGGACTTGTTGGCTTGTGACTGGCACGTCATTGGTGCTCAGTTACTGAATGAAATTTGTAAATGTTCCCTTGCTCGGATTTCTCCCCCAGAAGTCCATCATGTCATTCAGGCGACTTTGGGGCTCCTGTCATGTCAGATGTGCTTCCTTTGCCTGTTGGTAATGTGCCGAGTATTTCCCGCGATCCCTTCGCTCCTCGGAGGCTGTGGGAGAATACCTGTAAGGGTACGCTGATGTCACACTGGAACAGAGACTCACACCACCTCTTCCCCAAAGGTGCTACGTTTCTGTCCATTTCCCTTGTTGGCACTCCTAAATGGATCTCAACTTTTTAATCCTTTCCTCCTATTTCTTAAACCTGAATAGAGAAATAGAGAAAGGGAATAGAAGCAATAGAGAAACTCTTTAGCTTCTGGCAATACTGGGCCAATCAGTAAGCAGAGGACTTTGCTCTGGGCTACAGCTTGAGCTGTCAATTTAGTCTCCAGGTCACTGAATGGCCCTGGATCTTCTCCCAAAGTGGGATTTTTAGGGTCAGGGCAAAGATGGCCCCTGTTCACATTGGGACTTGGATCTCCTGGAGATGGCGTGACTTTCTACAGCTGGGATGGTGGGAACTGGAAGAGGCTTGCGATGTCATCACTTCCTGAGGATGACCTTTATAAATAGTTTTGGTATGGCGCCCTGCTGTAATAATTGGACTAAAATATGTTGGCTCAAACACGAGGGAAGCTGTTTTTTTGTTCCTCTAAGAGTCTGGTTGGTCCAGACTAGTGGAGCAGCTCTGCTCTCTGAGGTTACTGTTCCTCCACCACCTGCTGGGGTGCATCCTCATCCGCGTGACCGAAGCTGCGTTACTGGTGCATTGCAGCTCGTGGATGGGGAGAAACAGAGAGGTCTAGGGTCAGCAGAAGCCACACACATCACTTCTGCTGACAGCCTCCAGGCACCTGGGAAAAAGAAGAGAAGAGATTGGGGCATGGGGATGGTAGTAGTGGTGGTGGAGGTGATGGTACATAAGCCTACAGTTAGACGTGGCCATGGGTGTCTGGTCTCATGGACCCAGTCCTAGACTGTTAGAGGGTCCAAGGAGAGAGGAAAATTAGCCTGCACTCTGGTGAGTGAGAGGGATGCACAGGACCCTGAGCTTGTGAGGATTGGTGCTCAAGAGGGGGGAGATTATGGACCTGGCAACAGTGGGGTGGTGTTGACCTTCCTTTCCAGTCTGTATTCCAGGACCTTGATAGTCAGCTCTCATACAAACCTTTTATTTTCCAGTGGAGAAGCCTATGCCAGAGAGGGGAAGGGGCTTGCCCACATCACACAGACTGGAGGTAGGACCAGAACAAGGGGATATAGACCCTGGCCTCACTCTTCTTAGAAAGCTTCTGCCAAGCTGCATGACCTCTCTGGGCAGGTGGAGAAGGTGGCACCATGTCGGGTTGCTTTGTGGATCCTCTTCCATCTTCTCTAGTCCTCCTTCGCCCCTGGGTTTAAAGTTACTCCTTTGATGTTTAAGAGCATGGGGCCTTGGAGTCCAGACTGCCAGGTTTAATCTTGGGCTTTGTCACTTACTAGCTTTGGGATCTTGGACAAATTGCTTTCACCTCTCTGGTTCTCAGTTCTTCATCTGTAAAGTGGGGATAATAATTGTGTCTACATTATAGGGTTGTTGTAAGGAATGAATAAATACACATAAAGCATTCAGCATGAGGCTTGGCAGGTTAGCAAATATTTTTATTCTTACGGGTCCTTTGCATTTTACCCCAAATGCATCGATTTCTCCAGAAGCCCCAGGTGACATCTAGCTATAGGGAGCATTTATTATTATTATTTATTATTTATATTATTATATATATTATATATATTATTATTTATATTATTTATATTATATATATTATTATTTATATTATTTATATTATTTATTATTTATAGGATAAAGGAAGAGGTTGACTGTCTTCACAAATACAGCAGTGCCAGTTTACATATCCCAGTGGATCTGCTCCTCAGGCAGAGGGCTTGGCTCAGGGGTGGGACTTGGGAACAACGTGTTTAGAGAGAAATCTGTAGGAGAAGATTGAGGGAAGATCGGGGGCCTGGAGTACTCCTTAAGGGGGAGGATTCGTTGATGGTGCTGAGGATGGGGAATGCCCCTTGTTCAGGGGCAGTGGGAGGGGTTACCAGAACAGGATTGCTTGAGGGTGGGGTTCAGCACAAATGCTCACCTGACCAGTTTGCCCAGGGCTTGACCCTGGAAGGTTGGAGGTCTCTGGAGTGGGACCCACACCATGGTTTAACACAAAATGCAATCCAAATGGGATGGCTCGGCGATTCGGGCATTTTCCTTTGAGAAGCAAGAGCAATGCACACACAACTCTCAGACACAACCTGTCTCTCCCAGGAACCTGCTGCAGCCAAGACCTCGGCTGGTGAGAGGGGGCTGTCAGAGGAGGAGAAACCCTTTCTTGCTCGGGCTTCAGGGAGGCGGCTTGTCTCTTCCGACTGGGTCTCCCTGCTGGGCTGGAGGCCAGTCCCTGAGGCCTCCCCGCCTCTAGAGCCTGCGGACGCCCAGACCTCGGTGCCTCGCACAAGCGTGGCTGTGGTGAGGAATAGCAGTGAGGAGCCGGGGACTCAATCACGCGAGGTCCCCCCCAGGGAGCGTGCCAGCCTCTTTTGCCTTGCTCACTCTGTGCAGTGGGGCTAGAGCTCTGTTTCCATGTCGTGAGCGTCGAGCCTAGGAGTGGAGAATCAGAGAAGCAGCCGAGGCGCCTGCCTTCCAAACCCGGCAGTGCAAAAGGCAAGGGAGCTACTCAGGAGGGGCTTTTCAGGACAGCCTGTACCCCAAAGCGGGACATGACAGAACCCATCCACAAAAGTGTCCCTCTCAGTTCTGCTCTCCCTACCTGGAAACCCCAGCATCTTGCCACACCCACCACCTCAACTCAGCATAGTCAGTCTTTAGGCCAGAAGCCTTAAAACTTACTGACAAAACGTTTTGGGGGTAGGGAGTGGGTGTAGCTCAGTGGCTGAGCACCTGCTTCCCATGTGCGAGGTCCCGGGTTCAAATCCCTGCTACCTCCCAAAAAAATGTGGGAAGAGGCTCCTGGGAATTGCTCACTGTCTTCTATGGGCTCTAACTAGTGGATAACCAAGAGGGAAAGAATACACTAATGAGGGGCTTTTATCAGCTGTTACTTGTGTTTTTCCATTACACTTTGTGCAGTCATGGACACAAGGATGGTGTCAAAAAAATACTTGGAACGAATTGGTCGTGACTTGATTGTTGTCATGCTCCTGAATGGCTGTCACTTACTGAGACTAGGAAGGAAGCCTCTACTGTTCATCAGGGTTTTTTCTCCATGAAATATACAAAGGCAGAGAATGTTTCTGCTTTTTCTCCTTAGGGTTAATTCTTAAACACTAGATGTCAGGGCGAGGCCCTACCTCCAACAGGGCGACTTTGGGACAGAGTTTCTTTTTCTTAAAAGATGGTTTGTGTTTCTGCTTCAAAGCTCATTATTCCATACTAGAATACTGTCTCCGGACAGTAGCCTTGCTTTCCCCCAGGAAAATGGAAATGTGTTCCTTGGGGCCTCCCAGGCCATCACTTTTTGGGGCTCTATCTTTGGGCATGATAGACTGCTCTTCCAGGAGAGTGTGGTGCATTGGCTCCAGTCTGGCCATGCCGAAGGCATCCAGCGGGTGGACAGTGCCGGTCCACTCTCCTCCCTGCCAGGGCCAGCTGCCCCCTCCAGGCTGTGGATTGACGTCTTCTGGGCCAGGGGGCTCCTTTGCTTCAGCCTGGGTGTGGTGGCTGGGGCTCGTCTCCTGAGCCAGCTCATATAGACTATAGAAGCTGCAGGGGTTGGAGGGGTGCAGTACTGAGAGGATCTGAGGCCACTTTGGGGCTCAGTGGGAGACAGTGTGGTGAGAGAGGCATGATGGCTGCTGGGGGTACAGGAGTGGGGATGGTGTGCAGTGGTGACAGGGTGTCCACGTTATCTGCCCTGCCCCAGCCCCAGAGTGAATGCGCGTGCTCTGTTCACAGTGGCTTGAGCAAATGAGGTATGTGTGTGTGTGGGGGGAGTGCAAATCTATGCCAGCAACTAAAATCCCATCCTGCAGGACTTTTATTTATTTGTTTGTTTGTTTATTTATTTTTCTCTCTCCCCCCCCCCCCCAGTTGTCTGTTCTCTGTGTCTATTTGCTGTGTGTTCTTCTTTGTCCGCTTCTGTTGTCAGCAGCACAGGAATCTGTGTTTCTTTTTATTGCATCATCTTGTGTGTCAGCTCTCCATGTGTGCGGCGCCATTCCTGGGCAGGCTGCACTTTCTTTTGCGCTGGGCGGCTCTCCTTACGGGGCGCACTCCTTGCGCATGGGGCTCCCCTATGCGGGAACACCCCTACGTGGCACGGCACTCCTTGCACGCATCAGCACGTGGGCCAGCTCCACACGGGGCAAGGAGGCCTGGGGTTTGAACCGTGGACCTCCCATGTGGTAGACGGACCCTAACCACTGGGCCAAGTCTGCTTCCCCTGCAGGACTTTTGACGATGAGGCCAAAGTACCTGCTTTGGGTATATGCAGAGGGGCATAAACAGTGTATGGAGACTTGACCTCCCAGCCCAAGCTGAAGACTAATTTTGAAGTTCTGCCAGTATCTGTGAGCTAAGGACTCTTTCAGTTGTAGTAAAAGAAAGACCAGCCCAAGGTGATTTCAGTCACAGCTGGATTCAGGGCTCAGAGATTCTTTCTCTTCCTTTCTCAGCTTGCCTTCCCCTCCGTTGGCTCCCTTCTCAGACTCCAGGTTACTGGAGCTGCTGCGGACTCTGATTCTGTTAGTTGTAAGTCCAGTGGGAAACGAACTTGTTGGAAAGCTCAGCCAGCTTCTAATTGTGTCTTGTAGGCCCTGGCCAGATCACCTTCCCAACCTTGATCTTGTTACAGTGCCCAGTGTCGTGCCCTGTGATGAGCTTAGGCCCACCATGAAGGCTGATGTCAGGGGAGTCAGGGGATAGTTGCCAGAGGAATGGTGAATGTCCATGACAGATGTCCACAAGCGTGACTCCTCTGAATAGGGACCATCTTCTCCAATAGGCTATGGCCCTTTATTCCCTTTTCTCCTTTGAGGTGGACTTGCAGGGCAAAAGGAGAAGGAAAAATTGGGAGTGGGGGTGGGGAGCCAGGTGGCTGCTTGGTGACAGAGTCTTTGTGGGCTGGAGAGAGCCTGGAGACCAGCCCATGTCAGGTGGGTGACTGCTCAAGGGGATGGAGGAGGTGGTGTCATATGTTGGAGGACTCTTGGGCGAAGAAAGACTCATCTATTCTGGCCTTGGTGGAAAGGGCCAGAGCCAGGCAGTGGAAACTGTTCTAGATCTAACTTTAGTCCCATATATGGAAGTCTTTCTAACAGTCACAGTGCCCCAAGGTTTGGCTATACCAAGCATTTCTCTTTGGATTAGCATTTATTAAACCCTGCCCAAAGAGTCAGGTGTGCTGCTCAGCGATTTACCTGCATGATTGCACTTCACCCTTAGAATGATCTTATGCCATAGAGATTGTCATTCCCTCCAGTAGGCTTGAAAGACTGCATTTCAGAGATGACATGGCATTCAGATCAAGGCCTGTGGACTCCAAGAGCCATACTCTGACCTCTCTATTGAGCTGGCTCTCAGTTGGAGCGTGACTTTTGGGCGGGGAGCTTGTTGAGATTCTGGTGTCAGAGAACCTGCCAACCCCGTGAGCCCATTATTCTCTGCTTCTTAAATAATTTAATCTAAGTCTCACTTTTCTCATCTACACAAAGGGGATAAAAATACTTTCGCAAAAGTGCTGAGAAGACTAAATGGGACAAAATGGGAAAATGCTTTGAAATGTAGAAATCTGAGGTTAGGAGAAGGGGATTTGTATAGTCTGACCTCGCATGCCCCTGGGGTTGGGGACAGCAGGTGGCTGTGTTAGTCCTACCCTCCTCATTGTCCCCTTGACCCAAAGGCCCTGCCTGTCCTGCTCCTGCCTTCTTCCTGTGCCTGGAGTTGACTTCCTACAATTTTATTTTACTGTTTTTCTTAATAGAGACAAAATATGCATATACTGTATAAAAACCAGAAAATACAAACCAGTCAAAAGAGTCCAGAGGCAACTGCTGTTAACACTTTAGTGAATTTCCTTCCAGATCTTTTCTATACTTATACTTGAGGGTATTTTATAAAAAGGGGATTATACCACATACACTGCTTTGTGATCTGCTTTTTCCCCTTCACTGCAGGTCATATACACTTTCCATGATAACAGATACATTTCCACAACATTTTAAGCAGTTATATAGCATGGGTGGATGAAGTATAATTTATTTAACTAAAAAACATCAATTTTTTGACATTTAGGTTGTTTTCAGCTTTTCACTCTGACATCAAAGATATGCTACATGCCCTCTCAGCCTGGTCTTTGTACCATGTATTTAATTACTTCCCTAGGAGAGGTTCCCAAAAGTGGAATTTCTGGGTTGAAAGAGAATTATTTCAGGACTGCCCAACACAACGGCTGTGCCTGTGTGCTTTCCTGCCTGCAGTGTGTGAGGGACCAGCCTCCTGTGTTCTGGCCAGCACTGAACAGCCCTTTGATCTAAAAATGAAGAAATTACTGTTCAATTGTGTGTTGAGTATAGACTATTTGGAAAAGAAAGAAAAATAAAAAGCAGAAAATAAAAGCAGTGACCATGCTGCCACCTGAGCCAGTTAACCACTGTTAAAGACATATATATATATATAACATAGGTTTGCACAATTGGGATTGAGCTATATATACCATTTTATACTCTACTTTTTACATTTTATGTGTGAATATATATAGTTATTTCTCCCTGTCATTACATAATTTTGGAAAACACACTTTTTAATGGGTGCACGGTGGTGTGCCGTATGGATATTATTAAATAGCTGCCTATGGAACATCTGAGTTGTTTCAAGTTTTCATACTATAAATATGCCCTTTATATATCTCAACAAAATAAGTTTTATTGAGATATAATTCACATACAACAAAATTCACTCTTTTAAAGTATACAAGTCACTGGTTTTTTGTATATTCACGGAGTTGCGCAATCATCACCACAGTCCATTTTAGCACATTTTTATCAGCCTAAAAAGAAATCTATACCCATTACCAGTCACTTCTTATTTCCTGACAACCTCTGTTTCCCTTTCTCTACCCCACCTCAGTCCTAGGCCACCACTAATCCAATTTTTGTCTCTATAGATTTGCCTGTTCTGGACATTTCATATAAATGGAATCATGTAATACATGACCTTTTGAGTCTAGCTTCTTTTACTTAGCATGTTGCAGTATGTATCATTCCTTTTTAAAAATGGCCTAATGATAGTCTATTGTATAGATATGTGACATTGTGTTTTTCCATACATCAGTTACGGGCATTTGGGTTGTTTCCACTCTCTGGCTATTATGAATAATGCTGCTGTGAACATTTGCGTACAAGATTTTGGAAGACATAGGTTTTCATTTCTCTTGGGTATATACTTAGGAGTGGAATTACTGGGTCATGTGGTAACTCTGTGTTTAACTTTTTGAATTTTCCAAAGCAGATGCTAAACTGGTTTTCAAAGTGAATATACCAGTTTACATTCCCACCAGCAATATGTGGTTTCTCCATGGCCTTAATCAACACTTGATTTTATCCTGTTTTTGATGATATTCATCCTAGTGTATATGAAGTGGTATCTCATTGTGCTTTTCATTCATGTTTCCCTAATGACTAATGATGTTTCATGTACTTATTGACCATTTATGTATCTTCTTTGGAGAAATGTCTCTTAAGATCATTTGCCCATTTTTAAATTGAGTTGACTATTTATTATCGAGTTTTAATAGTTCTTTATTCATACAAGATTCAAGTCCCTAAACAGATATTCGATTTGCAAATATTTTCTCCAATTCTGTGGGTTGTCTTTTCACTTTCTTGATGATGCTCTTTGAAGTGCAAGAGTTTTAAATTTTGATGAAGTCTAGTTTGTCTATTTTTTTTTTTTTAAGATTTATTTATTTATTTGTTTAATTCCCCCCCCCCCCCGGTTGTCTGTTCTCTGTGTCTATTTGCTGCGTCTTGTTTCTTTGTCCGCTTCTGTTGTCGTCAGCGGCACGGGAAGTGTGGGCGGTGCCATTCCTGGGCAGGCTGCACTTTCTTTTGCACTGGGCGGCTCTCCTTATGGGGTGCACTCCTTGTGCATGGGGGTCCCTTACGCGGGGGACACCCCTGCGTGGCGAGGCACTCCTTGCGCGCATCAGCACTGCGCATGGGCCAGCTCCACACGGGTCAGGGAGGCCCGGGGTTTGAACCGTGGACCTCCCATGTGGTAGACGGACACCCTAACCACTGGGCCGAGTCCGTTTCCTTAGTTTGTCTATTTTTTTTTGATATTTATACTTTTGCTATTTTATCTAAAAAACCATTGCCTAATCCAAGGTCACAAAGATTTACTGTGTTTCTTCTAAGTGTTTTATAGTTTTAGCTCTTACATTTATTTATTTAAGATTTATTTTTTTGTTTATTTCTCTCCCCTTCCCTCCCCTCCCCCAGTTATCTGCTCTCTGTGTCCATTTGCTGTGTGTTCTTCTGTGTCCGCTTGTATTCTTGTCTGTGGCACCCGGAATCTGTGTCTCATTTTGTTGCATCATCTTGCTGCGTCAGTTCTCCATGTGTGTGATGCCATTCCTGGGCAGGCTACACTTTTTTTCACGCTGGGTGGCTCTCCTTATGGAGCACACTCTTTGCGTTTGGGACTCCCTTATGCAGGAGACACCCCTGCGTGGCACAGCACTCCTTGCGCACGTTAGTACTGCGCATGGGCCAGCTCATCAAACGGGTCAGGAGGCCCGGGGTTTGAACCGTGGACCTCCCAAGTGGTAGGCGGACGCCCTATCCATTGGGCCAAATCTGCTTCCCTTTACATTTAAATCTATGGTTCATGCTGAGTTAATTTTTGTGTATGGTATGAGGTAAGTGTCTACATTCATTCTCTTGCATGTAGATATCCAGTTATTCAAAAGACTGTTCTTTCCTCGATAAATTATCTTAGCACCGTTGTTGAAAATCAGTTGCCCATAGGTGTATGGGTTTGTTTCTGGACTCTCAATTTTTTTCTATTGATCTATATGTCTCTCCTTATTGAGATTAGGAAGTGTGAGTCTTCCAACTTGTTCTTTTTCAACATCATTTGGCCCTTCTTGATCTCTTGAATTTCCATATGATTTTTAGGATTAGGTAGTTCCTGCATTCAGGCTTTCTGAGATTTTGATAAATATTGTGTTGATTCTGTAGATAAATTTGGTGAGTATTGACATCTTAACAATATTGGGTCTTCCAATCCATGAACCTGGGATGTCTTTCCATTTATTTAAGTCTTCTTTAATTTCTTTCAATGATGATTTGTCGTTTTCGGTGTACAAGCTGTACACCCTTTTGTTAAATTCATTCCTAAGGTTATTCCTCCAATTTATTTTGATACTAAGTTGTTGGAGATTTGGACCTGAAGGGTATTGGGAATGAAAGAAAGAGAAAAGGGGGAAGGAACGAGCAAGAGAGCTGGGATCAGGGAGTCTGCGAGTAATAACTCCTCAGACAACTTTATTGTTTACAAGAGGCTCTCTATATTCCCCAGTGTACGTGACAACAAGCAGGTACACATAGCCTACGTGACATCAAGCAGCATTACCCATAGTCTAAGGAATTTAAAAAAATCTTATCTCAAGGTACAAAGTCTAAGTGTTCTATTCACTACAAAAGGTATGTGATCATCTTTTCTTTCAACCTTTAACAGCTTCATCCCATTTGCCAGGAACTCTTAATTACTGCATTCCTTAGGTTGCAAGCGTGGCCATGGAGACAGCACTAGCATGGAGACAGCATGTCTCTCCTTGTGAGGCCACTGTGCCTTAGTTTCCAACACTAAGTGGAATTATTTTCTTAATTTCATTTTCAGATTGTTCATTGCTAGTATAGAAATACAACTGATTTTTGTATATTGATCTTATCCTATAACCATGCTGAACTTACTACCTCTAATAGGTTTATAATTATTAATATTATTCTGACATGGATTGTATCATGTCCCCCACGAAGACATGTTCAAGTCCTAATCCCTGGTCCTGTGGGTGTGAGCCCATTTGTAAATAGGATCTTTAAAGATGTTATTAGTTTAGGAGAGACTATACAGAATCAGGGTGGGCCTTAATCCAGTATGACTGGCATACTTATGAACAGAGGAAATTTGGACACAGTAGCAGGAGACAGAAGGAGAGAGATGGCCATGTGACAGAGGCGGAGATTGAGTTATGGATTGCTAACAAGACTTCACAGCATGCTATAGACTTCAGAGGAAGCATGATCCTGTCGACACCTTGATTTTTGGATTTCTAGTATCTAAAACTGTGAGAGCATAAATTTCTGATGTTTAAGTGACCTAGTCTGTGATATTTGTTATAGTAACCCTGGCAAACTAAGACATTCTTTAGAGTTTGGTTTTTTAAAGTATATAAATAAGATCATGTCATCTACGAATATAGTTTTATTTCTTCCTTTCCAATCTGGATGCCTTTTATTTCCTTTTATTACCTAATTTCACTGACTAGAATCTCCTCTACAATGTTGAATAGAAGTGACCAGAGCAGACATCCTTATCTTAAGAGGAAAGCTTTTAGTCTTTCACCATAAGCATGATATTAACTGTGGGTTTTTCATAACTGACCTTTTTTTTCTTTTAAAATTTTTATTGAAGTGTATCATGTATATATGAACATACAGTAACAATAATTGTAGAGTGAAAACAAACATGCATAGCATACAGGGCTCCCATACATCACCCCACCGCCAACACCTTGCATTATTGTGGAACATTTGTTATAGATGGTGAAAGAGCATTGTCAAAATATTATTACTGGGAAACAGATGTGTCTCGAGCAGTAAGGCCTCTGCCTACCATATGGGAGAACCCAGGTTCGATCCCTGGGGCCTCCTGGTGAAAAAGAAGAAGAGAAAGTGTGCCTTCATGGAAAGCCAGTGCCCACATGGTGAGCCAAGTGCCCACGCAGTGAGCCGAGTGCCTGCATGGTGGGCTGAGTGCCCATGTGGGTACTCACGTGGCGAGCCGAGCGCCCATGTGAGTGCTCGAGTGATGAGCCAGTGTCTGTGCCGTGAGCCAGTGTCCGTGTACCTGAGTGCCCGTGCGAGTGCCCGTGTGGCGAGCCAAATGCCCACGTGGTGAGCCGAGAGCCCACACTAGTGGCTATGTGGTGAGCCAGTGCCCGCACAAGGGAGTCACGCAGCCAGAGGATGATGCAACAAAAGAGAGACGAAGGGGAGAATCAAGGTGAAGTGCAGCAGAGACCAGGAACTGAGGTGGCACAGTTGACAGGGAAACTTACTCCACATCAGAGGTCCCCAGGATCGAATCCCAGTGCATCCTAGAGGAGAAAGACGAGAAGAGAAGACAAAAAGAGAAATAAGATACAGAAGATCACACAGCAAATGGACACAGACAGCAGAAACAGCAGGGTGAGGGATGGAGAGGGGAAAATATTATTACTAACTATAGCCCATATACATTTGGTGTAACTTTCCCCAAACCCACCCTATTATTAACACCCTGTATTAGTATTATAAATTTGTTATAGTTCATGTTAGAATGTTCTCTTATTAGTTCTGTTAATCATAGTCCATTATCTGTCATAGGATTCACTGTGTATACAGTCCCAAGTCTTGTATAATCCATTCAGAGTGTATACCCAGTGGCTCTCATATTCATCACAGTTGTGCTGTCATCACCTCAGTCAATTTTAGAACATTTTTATGCTCCAAAAGGAGCAATCCCATACCCCCTATACCTCCCTATTCTTGGCCTTTGGAATATAGTATTTTCTTTGCCATTGCTGCAAATATTACAATACCCATTGCTGCAAATATTACAATACTCCTGTGTTAACTGTTATTTTAATTACATTAGTTGTAATTTTCCCATGTATTGCCATTTTGTAACACTTTGTAATAGAACATTCTTTTTTTATTTTTTTATTTTTAAATTTTTAAAAATTTTTATTTAATTCCCCTCCCCTCCCCCGGTTGTCTGTTTTCTGTGTCTTTTTGCTGCGTCTCGTTTCTTTGTCCGCTTCTGTTGTTGTCAGCGCACGGGAAGTGTGGGCGGCTCCATTCCTCAGCAGCCTGCTCCCTCCTTCGAGCTGGCCGGCTCTCCTTACTGGTGCACTCCTTGCGCGTGGGCTCCCCTATGCGGGGGACACCCCTGCGTGGCAGGGCACTCCTTGCGCGCACCAGCACTGTGCATGGGCCAGCTCCACACGGGTCAAGGAGGCCCGGAGTTTGAACCGTGGACCTCCCATGTGGTAGACAGATGCCCTAACCACTGGGCCAAAGTCCGTTTCCCAGAACATTCTTATATTTATACTATTACCACAGTCTTCATCCACCACTGAAATCACTGTTATACTGTATCTAGATTATCCTCCAGCTTCCTCTCAACTGTCATACTCATCCCTAGATTGCCCCTTTCAGCCGCAATCACATTTATAAATCAACAGCGTTAGTTAGGGAAGCGGACTTGGCCCAGTCGTTAGGGCATCCGTCTACCACATGGGAGGTCTGCGGTTCAAGCCCGGGCCTCCTTGACCCGTGTGGAGCTGGCCCGCGCACAGCACTGATATGCGCAAGGAGTGCACAGGGGTGTCCCCTCGTAGGGGAGCCCCATGTGCAAGGAGTGCGCCCGTAAGGAGAGCTGCCCAGCGCAAAAGAAAGTTCAGCCTGCCCAAGAATGGCACCGCACACACGGAGAGCTGACACAACAAGATGACACAACAAAAAGAAACACAGATTCCTGTGCCGCTGACAACAGAAGCAGACAAAGAAGAACACACAGCAAATAGACACAGAGAACAGACAACTGGGGCGGGGGGAGGGAAGGGGAGAGAAATAAAAATAAATAAATAAAAATAAAAAAATTTAAAAAAAGCAGTGTTATACTCTAGTGTGTTACCATCAACTCTATTCATTTCCACACATTTACAATAAACCTTATTAAAAATTCTACATACATTAAGCATCAGCTCCCATTCTCAACCTGCATTTTATCTCCTAATAACCCATACTCTAGAGTTTACCTCCATGAATTTACTCATCTTATTTAGTTCATATTAGTAAGACCATACAATATTTGTCTTTATGCATGTGGCTTACTTCACTCAACATAATGTCCTCAAGGTCCATGTTGTCATATGCATCCTGATTTCATTTCTTACAGCTGAATAGTATTCCATTGAATGTATATACCACATTTTGTTTATCCACTCATCAGTTGATGGACACTTGGTTTGTCTCCATATTTGAGCAATTGTAACTCACCACAGTTGGTTTTTGACAGGTTGATGAAGTTCTCTTCTATTTTTTTTTTAAATCATGAAAGGGTGTAGGATTCAGTCAAATGCTTTTTGTATTGAGATAGTCCTGTAGTTTTTGTCCTGTATTCTTTTGGTGCTTTATTTTTTCCCCGAGATGGCTGCCTTGCCTGCTCATTGTCTGCTCGTTGTGTCTGCTTGTCTTCTTTAGGAGGCACCAGGAACTGAATCTGGGAATTCCCATGTGGGAGTTGGGTGCCCAGCCACTTGAGCCAACATTGGTTCCCTGCTTGTTGTGTCTGATTGTTTGTCAGCTTCTACCATCAGCAAATTGTGTCTGCTCATCTTCTTTAAGAGGCACTGGGAACCAAACTTCCCATACGGGAAGTGGGCGGCCAACTGCTTGAGCCACATCTGCTCCCCCTTTATTCTTTTATTTATTTATTTATTTTTTAAAAGATTTATTTATTTATTTAATTTCCCCCCCTCCCCTGGTTGTCTGTTCTTGGTGTCTATTTGCTGCGTCTTGTTTCTTTGTCCGCTTCTGTTGTCATCAGCGGCACGGGAAGTGTGGGCGGCGCCATTCCTGGGCAGGCTGCACTTTCTTTCACGCTGGGCGGCTTTCCTCACGGGCGCACTCCTTGCACGTGGGGCTCCCCCACGCGGGGGACACCCTTCCGTGGCAGGGCACTCCTTGCGCGCATCAGCACTGCGCATGGCCAGCTCCACACGGGTCAAGGAGGCCCGGGGTTTGAACCGCGGACCTCCCATATGGTAGACGGACGCCCTAACCACTGGGCCAAAGTCCGTTTCCCTATTCTTTTAATATGTACTACTTTGATTAATTTTCATATTAAACCAATTTTGCATTTTTGGGATAAATCCCACTTGGTCCTGGTATATAATCCTTTTTACAAGTAGCTGGGGTATGCTTATATTTTGTTGAGGACTTTTACATCTATATTGATACGGGTTATAGGTCTGTAGTTGTCTGAGGATGTGTTTGTCTGGTTTTGGTATCAGGATAATTCTGGTCAATAAAATGAGCAGGTAAGTGTTCCCTCCTCCACTTTTGGCATTTTGTGAAGGATTGGTGTTAATTTTTCTTTGTAGACTCCACCAGTGAAGCCATTTGAGCCTGGGCTTTTCTTTGTGGAAAATATTTTGATTCCTAATCCAGTCTGTTGTTTTTCTTCCCTTTAATGGCTTTTAATAGCCTTTACTCACTCTCTACTCTCTTCTTTATGGCATCTTTTCATTGTAATCCTGGCCTTTTGATCATGAAAAACAATCTTAGTCAGAAAGGAATCCTCTGTAGCTAGTTCCTACTTTTAGGGTTCAGGACTTTGAGTAGTAGTCTCTAGTCTGTCTATAGGACTATCTTAGTAGCAGCTCATTCCGTGTTTTAAAGCAAACCCAATAAATGCATAGTCAAGGGAAGCAGCACTTCCTATATTCACAATCGATTGACCAAATCAGCCTGGCGATGACTCCTTTTTTCTTGATGAGTTACAAAAAGCCACTGGCACGTTTTAAGCAGGGGTAATGACTTAATCAAATTTGTAATCAAGAAAGAGCTGTCTGGTTGTATTAGTCAGTCAAAGGGGTATTGGTGCAAAATACTGGCAATCTATTGGCTTTTATAAAGGGTATTTATTTGGGGTAGAAGCTTACAGTTACCAGGCTGTAAAGCATAAGTTACTTTCCTCACCAAAGTCTATTGCCACGTGTTGGAGGAAGACGGCTGCCAATGTCTGCCAGGGTTCAGGCTTCCTGGGTTCCTCTCTTCCCAGGGCTTGCCTCTCTTCTGGGCTCAGCTCCTCTGCTCTCTGCATAAGGCTAGCTGTGGACTATCAGGCAAATGGCTTGTCTCTTCCCGGGGTCTCTGCCATGTCTAATCGAGCCTTCTCTCTGCTCCTCTGTGTGCTTACTTCCTGGGCTCCAGCATTAAAACTCCAGCCTCCCTTCTCTGTCGTGCGGTTTCTCTATGAGTCCTCACCCACCAAGGGGCAGGGACTCAACGTCCTACTGACGTGGCCCAACCAAAGCCTTAATCATTATTTAATCAAGTAAAAGTAAAACCTCTGACTAATACACTCTAATACGCCCAGAGGAAAAGACCAGTTTACAAACATAATCCAGTATTTCTTTTTGGAATTCATCAATAATATCAAACTGCTACACTGGCACAGGCTGTAGATTAGATTAGAAGGAATTAAAGATTATAGGCAAGGAGACTGCTGAGAGGGGAAGCTGGCTTGGGGACACTCTCATCTGTTGTTCTGTATCTTGGGGGGCCTGAATACTGCCGGCTGTTTTCCAGGTGCCTGAGTCAGTGGGCTTCTGCCTGTGTTTGGCCAGTAGAGGCTCAAGCAGGAGACTAGAGGGCAGGAGAGAAAAGCCAGGGTGTTTTCCCCTCTCTCTGTCTCGGGCAGCACCTCAGGAAATATTGCATCTCTTTAATTACTCCAGCTCCCATCAGACAAATCCTCCCCCTATGGTTTCACCTCCCACCAGGGAGCCCCTTCTGGGTTCTTGTTCCAGCCCTGTGGCCCACCTTTCGGGCTTTTTGTAACTCCACTTCTTTGTCTCTCCAGCCCTAGGGATGTGAGTGGCTTCGTGCTGTTGGCTGATCTCTGGGATGCCCCACTTTCCCTTGTTTGGTTTCTTACTTAATGTAGACAACTCCCTCCATTAAATTCCCTTTATTTGAAAGACCTACAGTGGTTCCTGCACCCTGGTTGGACCCTGCAACTGCCTGGATTTCAGGTGCAGGGGGCTGAACAAGATGTTAAAATGTGTGGAAGGAAAGGAAGTAGATAGTGGCCCCAAGTATTAGGACGAGTCAGTCGGAGGTCTCAAATGTACAATGGAGAAATCCACACCAAGATAATCAAGAGTGGATAAATAAAAATGGGTCATCTTTCCCCTCACTGCTTGAAGCGCAGGCCAGTGACTCCTGCTGATCGAAGCAAGTCTAGGTCTCCAGACTCTGGAGGCCACGTCCTGGTTTTGCCAAGCCAGCCACGTGTCCAGCTCTGCTCCAGCTGCCTGCTGGCTTGCCTGCCTGCCCTCACCTCTACCCAGCCCACCCCCACCTCAGCTCACCTTCTCCCTCCAACTTGGAGACAACCCCTTTTCCCTGTGCCGTTGGTGATATCGCATTGTCTCATAAAAACCTCACCAGCTCCATTTGTCCACTCAACTCTCTCCTTCTGAGTTGCCCTCTATTTATAGTTAGTACCAGTTTTTGTTTAGTTATTTCACAGATGCCATTTGCCTCTCTCAAACTAGATTGTACAATTAATTCATTAAATCAGCAAATATGGGAATGGGCCCTCAGGGTGGGTCATGTCTTAGCTGCTTGCTTTGTATCCCTGCAGTGGCACCAGGAACACTGCCTGCTACCCAGGGTTGCTTGCAATGGGGCTGTTCTTTACGTATTCTGCCCTGGCATCCTTCTCCTACCACCTCTCCTACATCCCGTGCTGTGACTTCTCCTGGGATTAGGAAGGTGAGCCGAGAGCTTGGACCAACTCTTTGGAAAACGGCTCTGTTTCTTAGAACTACCACTCTTCTTTAGCTTTCCACATTCCCCTGCACCAAGTCATCTGAACTTTCTTCCCGAAAGTTCCAGAGGCATACTAATGAAGATAAACTCTACTTGAAGAACACATATATTGCCTAAGGAAATAGGAAGGCACAACATTTTCAGTGTAACCTGAAACCCTCTTCATTTTAGATGAAAATAGACTTGGTTTGGACTTGATAAAGACAAACAGCCTTGTTTCTAACTCCTCTTAAACTCGCACTCATCTTCTACCCACACTTCAATTAGTGGACTGTCTTTCAGGTTTTCTGACTCTGAATAGTCTACTGTCTCCCAAGGCTCATTCTGTTTGAGAGCCAGTAACTGTCTGAGCCTCCTTAATACAGTTTTCTCTTCTGCACTGTGTTGCTACCTGCTGTATTTTTCACTCTTGGGATTTGGGTCTGTCCTCCTGGAGTCTCCTCAGGGCCTAGAACCATACAAAGCTGACAGGTTATAAAAGATCACCTAGCCCAGACTCCCATTTTATATTTTAAAACCAGGACTTCCGACTCCAAGTATGGTGCTTGTTCTGCCACCACCTGTCACTGGGCTGCCATCATATCCAAACCATGGCTGGTGCTCATTTCTTCCCCCAATTGTTCATGCTGCGTTGGGAATGAAAAAAGCATCCCATATTTGGAAAGCTTAGAGCTCTCTCGGGGGTGGGAGCAGAGCACAGACTGTTCTGTGGAGAAGAAGGGTGTCAGAGTGTGGCTCTTCCGCCTCTCTCCTGCTGGGTGGGCGACTCCAGCGGCAGAGCAGGAAGCTGTGGTGGGCAAGGGCTGGGCTGCCTGTTGAGGCCGCAGCTGCCCTGCAGGGCTCACCGAAATCCCACTGCCCAGGTTTGTGGTGCTCCTACTCTGCCAGGTTCTGGAATTATAGTAAATTATTAATAATAATTCTCACATCTTTTAAAAAATTCCAAGCACTGTTCTGAGCATTTGCCCCTTCACTTCCTCAATCCTCACAACAACCCTCTAAGATGGAAGCGGGTGGAGTTCCCATTTTAAGAAGGGGAGAGAGGGCTGGAGTCCCATTTCCAGCCCTGGCTCTTTGTCTCCTTTGCCACCTAGTGCTTGCGTTGTAGACTGGGGCAGGCATGTCATTTGGGTAGGAACTCCCAGGTGCAGATCTGCCAAGTGCAGACTGAAAGAGGAGAAGCCGATCCTGGTGTGGAATGAGACCCCTTGCGTTAACTTGCGCTTAACTTGCCAGCGTGGACGCTGCAGGTGATCTTGGGAAAATACCGGTTCTCCGAACAGCGTAGAGAGCACTCACTCGGGCCTCTTCATTTAAGCAACAGGGGACTTTGCTCTCTGACACGTTCAAAAAGTAAAACTCTGCTGAACGCCTGTCAGCCACTCGACACGCCGCAGCTCCGTTTTGGGGCCCCCGCAGCTGGGACTCGCTGCTACAAGGCGCCTTAGGCCGCGCGGCGGCGTCTCGGCAGCCGCCGCCAGGGGTCGGCCTGAGCCGCGTCCTCGTGGAGTCGCGCGCCGCAACGCGCAGGCGCAGAGCCACAGCCGGCGGCCTGGGCGGGTGGAGCCCCGGGGGCCGCGTCCCGCCCCCAGCTTGGCGTCGTGCAACCCGCGGCCCCTCGCCACCTACTGGGGCTGGGGGCCGAGCCAGGGCCGCGTCCCCCAAAACTGGGCCCGTTCGCTCGTCGCCTTCTTCACACCGGGGTTGGCGGCCGAGCCCAGGCTCTGTGGGGGCCGCGACCCCGTCCTTCCCGTCCCCTCCAAATCCACCACAGGGTAGGTGGATGCTGTGGCTTCCTGGACAGCGTCCTCCCCAAGGCTGACTTATCGTTTGCAGTCCCTGAAATTTGGATCATTCCGTGACTGAACTCGAGTTCAAGGAAGCTGAACTTGCCAGCTTTCTCTATTAACCTGGAATTAGTGAGTCTCCTAAGGGACCCATAGACCCATTCTAGGTAGAAAGGCTGGAAAGCTGCGCCTTTTGGCAGGCATTTTACACTCACAGGCCTCTGCTGTTACTAGATGGAGTTGCTGAGCCTTTACTGATGTGCTAATTCATTGTTCTCTGTGACAACATTTATAGAGACTCCCAGGATTTGACAGCCTTTAATGCATTAAAACATTCAGTGCGTGGACTACTTAAGAAGAGGAAAGATTTAAAGGTAGGCATTCTGATGGAGCTTTAGCAGGAGATAAAGTGCTTCCTTTTGCCATGGACAAAACCCCTGGTAATAAGGACTGTAGGAGCCCAAGGAGTATTTTCCTGGAGTATTTCTTGGTAGGTTGACGGCTCAAGTCTTGAAGTGACAGAATCTAACCTTTAGATATTGGATATTTGCTAATGACCATGGCCTTTCTGGTGTCATCTTGGAGCTGCAGGGCAGACAAGTAATCCCTGACAATGCTTCTTCCCTGGGAGATTCTCCAGTCTCTTGGGGGTTTGTGTCCCAAGTATCTGTGGTCGTAAGCTCACTGGATCAAGAATCAAGGTTAACTCTGCCAGTACTCTCCTGTGGGACCTTGGACAAATCATGAACTCTCTTGGTACTTGAATTTCCTCTGCATGGTGAGGAGAGTAGAGAACATTGGGTTCCACCATATTTCCTTGAGAAGTTGCTTTTCATTTCCTTGAAGCTTTGAGATCCCTTGAGGTGTAGTGAAAAAAATTAGTTTTATAGAGAAGTCCATGGAGGGGTTTTTCCTCATCTAAGCCCTGGAGCCAAGGGAGTCCTTGTTGTGTGCTTCTGCCAGGGTTCAAAACCCAGAAAATGTGGGCCAGGGGAATGTGAGGCCAACGACCTGGTGGAGATCTGCTGCGTCAGCCTTCAGCTAGTTGTTTACCGTGGACTTGGTGATCTCTCGGGCCTCCTCCCATTCTAGGTTTAATGGTTCTGGGAATGGTGGGAGGCTAGGTGCCCTGTTGCATGTGGCCCCCATCTCAGGTTGCTAGTCAAAGCTTCCTGTTTATATTTAGATGGTGAAAGAAGAGCCCTTTCACGGCCACTGACCCGTATTCATATTTAATGTTGATTGTGTCAATAGGCTTCTCATTGGTTCTCTTTTTAGAAACAAGCAGAGACTCAAAGGGTCTGTAAGAGTTTGGGTGCTGGAGTATTAGGTTAAGGCTTGCGGAGGTGTTTGTTCTTAGCTCTTCTGGGATACCATATCTGTCTCAGTGACTGCACTTTTTACCCAGTTTTGAATGTCTTTCCCTTCAACCAGAAGTAAAGCTCCTTGAGGGCAAAGACCATGTTGATTTCTCTGGGCCCCAGCCCTACCCCAGAGCATTACACACTGCTGGTGTTCAGGGGGACTTGGTGAAATTCTCTTCACTGGCAGCTCTCCCTCTGTGCTACAGTTGGGCCATCTGGGGGCTACACTTTGTACCATAGGGGTTCCTTGGGTGATGAGACGTCTCTTCTTAGGAAGGAAATTAGAACTAAGACCACAGTTTACATGGCATCATGTATTATTAAAGGTTGAGGGGCTGTGCTGTAATATTAGCTGTGCTTAATTCTGAGTGGTGAGAAGATGGGTGATTATTAGCCAGGCACTGGGCTAAGCCTCTTAATCCATTGAATCAGGTGCTGTTATTGCCATTTGCTTGGGGAGGAAATGGAGGCTCTGAGATGTTAAGTAACTGCCTAAAATCCAGGTCTGTCCACTCAAAAATTCATGCATTTTCATTTCATATTTCACTTGGCAGTTTGGAAATTAGATAGAAGATGTGATTTTTTTTGAACAGAGTTAAAAATAATATAACAAAACAGAGTTGCCATATGACCCGGTAATTCCACTCCTATTTCCACACAAAAAACAGTATATGAATATTCATGGCAGTATTTATAATAGCCAAAAAGTAGGAACAACTCAAATGTCCTTCATCTGATAAATAGATAAACAAAATATGGTATATCCATAAAATGAAATAATATTCTGCCATAAAAAGTTGATACCTGCTACGGCGTGGATGAACCTCGAACATGTTGTGTTAAGTGAGAGGAGCCCATTGTTTAAGCCCATTTCTGTGAAATGTCCAGAATTTGCTAAGCCATGGAGACAGAAAGTAGATAAGTGGTTGCCAGGTATTAGGGGGAGGGTAGAATGGGGAATGATTGCGATTAGGTATGGGGTTTCTTTTTGGGGTGATGAAAATGTTCTACTATTAGATAATGATGATGGTTGCACAACTCTGAGAATGTACCCCTGAATTGTGTCCTAAGAAGGATGAATTTTATGGTATGTGAATTATACCTTAATAAAGCTATTAAAAGCTATATAAATATATAACAAGTGAAATAATCTTACTTGGAGACCTTCCTGCCTACTTACCTAAAGATAATAGTGATATAAACAATAATCATCACAGCTACTGTTTTTTGAGTGCTTACTGTGTACCTGAAACTGTTCTAAGTTCTTAGCATTTTTACATATAAATTCTGCTGTGGATTGGAAACCAAGGAATCTGGCTCCATAGCCCAGGTTCTTAGCTACTGTGCAATACTGCTGTGTGTTTAAAAGACAGACACAGTAAAAATGTGGGAGAGTGTATGTAGAGAGCCAGACTCTCCGGGTTTAAATCCTGGCTCTGCCACTTACTAGTTGTGTATCCTTGGGTGAGTTACTTAACAGCTCAGAGCCCCAGTTCCCTCATTTGTAAAACGGGGGTGGTATAAATCTCCTCTCATAGGGTTCTTGTCAGGGTTAAATAAATGAATTTAGGTCAGAATCTGAACAGTGTCTGGCATGTACCTAGCATTCAATACATTTTATTGTTGTTACTGTTTATAGTTACTAAATAGAGAATTAAAGAACATAATGTGGAATTGCAAAATCTCATTTAGTGAGCATTTTAGGTTGAATTAACATTTCATTTGCTCCCAGAATTATAGACCTGGAAGGGACATTGAAAGACCATCTGCTCTAGCAAGTGAATGTTTAATCCAGAACCTGGTATCCTCTTCTTTTATGAGGTGGGGGGGAGGGTTGTGTGTGTTTGTCTATGTGTACACATACTACCTCCTAAGAAGTAGGCTGACTCCAGAAGGAAGACAACATTCACAACAACATCCAGAAGGTACCTTTTGTGGCTCCCAGCCCAGAGACCACTAAAAGTCATAGGACGTCTGGCTTGGCAGGGACTTCACAAGGACTTGTAGGTCCAGCATTTAGTGCTTTCCATTGGCCATTTCCTCCTCTACTCCTGTACAGGGATTTTCCTCCCACTGATTGAGTACATCTGACACCTGTGGGCTTTCTAGCGGTGACAACACAGGACCAGCGGTCTGGGACTTCATTTACTAGGGCCTTATGTTGAGTATCTTGAGTCTTTTCTGAGCTTCTGTTCAGCTTTGGAAAATGAGATACCTAGAATTTATCCTAGTGCCTTTGAAATCTATACCACAGGGCTGGGTTATCAGAGACGTGGTGTTTAAAAGTTTTTATGGTACTTCCAGTTATAAACTTGCCAGTGGGTCATGTTATAGCAGAGCATCAGGGTGTAATTGTCCCAGGGCCTGGCTTCCAGAGATGTGGCTAAAATAAATGAGGAAATGATGCCAAGTATTGTAGTATAGAGATATAATTGTATTTTATAACCTTTTATTATGTTGTATAACTTTATAGGAAATTAATTCCCTGCTCATTTTTATGTGATTTGTAAAAATCAAAATCTTTGTTTTGGCTGATAGAGACCTACAACTCAAGATGCTGTCCCAGTAGTTTAACTATTCATTCACAAAGACTAAGGTCTTGTCTAGGATGGTGCAGCTCTTGGAGGGAGAGGAAAATTACTGCCCTAAGGCTCTGGACTTTGAGGTCTATGCCTTTACAATTTGAAGCTCATTTTTGTTGGCATTGCTGTTACCAGGCACTGAATATGCTGTTGTTAGCATCTTAGAGACAGGAGATTGTTGGCAGAGATTTATAGTCAGATAGACCGGGGTCAAAAGCTGGCTTTATCATTTACTAGTTGTGGATCCCTAAATTTAACCTTACCCATATGGTGCTGTGAACACCTTCCTGGGAGGATGCCTGGGTGAATTAGAAATTGTGCATGTCCAAAACCAGGCATAGCGGTGGGTGCTGAGGAGGGCTTGATAAATGAACCTTTATTGTTGATGGAACTGTTTAGTCTCATGTACCTAGATCAGGCTGATTGATCTCAAATTTAGACAGACTTGAAAGAACTTGTGTGTGTGTGTGTGTGTGTGTGTGTGTGTGTGTGTTGGGGAGGGGTGCGGCATCACCCCTCAGGGGTCACTGGATTTTCTGGCAGTGAGATGTGTAGCTCTTCACTCCCTCAACTCGAGATTGACAGGCCTTGGGGAAACAAAGTGGAGCTCCCTGCCAGGGATGATGAACCCTTGATGTGGAAGGAAGCAAGGGGTGAGGGTGAAGAGTCCAGTTTGCCATCCTTATGCTCTTTAAGTCTTCCTGTCTGTAGGAGTGGCATACCTGTGTAAGTCATACCTTATGTAGCCAATTCAGAGGCTGGGCACTTTGTTACACTCCTCTGAGTGTCTCAAAAATGTCACCACCCTTAGCCTGCTCCTCAGCTGGCTAGCAGCCTCTTCCAAGTGATGTCCCACTGATCATCTGGTGTTTGTATAGCACCTTTGCTTTCAACACTTTACCCTGCATCAGACTCAGCAGTCCTTGTTTCTTCTCTTGGCACATTACCTAGGGCAGGATACATTTGCCTCAGCTCCTAGGCTCCCTAATGATTTCCACTTTTGACTCCTGCACAAACTTTGGGCAAGTCACTAACTTCTCTGAGACCGTTTATTTTTCCATAAGATTGGAATAAGGATAGTACCTATTAAACGGGATCAAACCGGTTAATGCATGTGGAATCTCGTTTGAAAGCACTTAAGTGTGATCTAAATTATATTTATTTAGACTGTGCTACCCTTCATAGAAAGGGCCTTCCAGAAGTGAGTCTAACTGGGGGCATTCCCTCCTGCGGTAGAGAGATAAATTTTGGGTCCAGTGACTAATCAGCATTTTTCAAATCATAACACAAGATCGGCCACTTTTTCACCCCTGCTTAAAGCTGGGTTTGAGCTTTAAATGAGGGAGTATTTCATTTTTACCCTTTTTGATTTTGGAGGTGCAGATATTATTGAGATATTGATAAGAGATTGTTAATATACCAGCTGTTTATCAAATCTGGTTTTTACTTCTTTATCTTTGAGTATCTGTGGAGGAAAAAAGTAACTAAAAACATAATTGAGGGTAGCTTTCCAAACTGTCAGGGCATCATCTGGCATTTTAGTAAAATTAAAACCACCAGAAAACAACAAAAAGAGATTTGTTCCATAATCTCTTCTTTGCTTGTATGAGAAGCAACCAAACAATGTACAAGTCAGTATCAGGAATTTTACGTATATATGGACTGTGACCTGAGGACTCTATTTTTCAGACTGTATTGGTCTGATCCTATACACTTGAAATTTATAGGCTGTGCCAGAGAGCCTGTGAACAGCTTTTGACAGAGAACTGTGCCACATAGCCACAAATTCACTGTGGTAAACCAAGACTCGGCTGTTGTTCTAAATGTGTCCAGTGGCATACGGAATGAATGCCATAGCATTTGGAAGAAGGAAAGGAACAATACTCACCATGAAAGACCTCTTGGACAAGACTCCTTTTTTCCTTGCTGGGGATCCATTTGCCAGCTCAGACCTGGGGTATCCACATACCTGCCTAGTTAGAACATGAACCCACAGGAATACAATTTCTCTCCACATAGTGTAGGGCTAAGTTGTATAGGTGGGTTGAATATTCTTACTAGCTATACATGGCAGTGGAATGTTGCCCTAGCTGAATTAAAATATTTCAGAACTCAATAAAATATGGATGATATTTAAACTGTGTTAAACTGAATCTGGTCTTTCTTTGATTGAGTGGCTCAGAAGGTCCCCAAGGGCTTGGGTCATCTTCATGAGTATTTGTGATCAGAGCCTGGCTTGTAGTGATACACAGTGTCAAAGAGTAGACTAGTTTTTACCTGCCGTTGTATATATGCTGAAGGAACTTTTATATATATATAAGACTCCTGATATTGGCTTGCGCATTGTTTGGTTGCTTCTCATACAAGCAGAGAGGAGATTATGAAACAAATCTTCTCTTTTTGTTGTTTTCTGGTGGTTTATTTTACATAAGTGAGCACTTAGAGCTCACTTAGGAAGCTCCAACCAAATATTTGCTTTTGAGTGGTTCTAGAGCTATTCTACCAAATGCTAAACTTGTGCATTTTATCTTGTATCCTCCTCCAAAGAAAATGTCAAGAGGTTGTTACCAGAGTTCTCACACTGGAGAGAGGCTTCTTAGTGATTTTTACAACTGCATAAACAACTTAGGCTCTAATTGGAAAGGAATTGAATATAGAGCGCTAGGACTGGAGGGACATTAAAACAGTTATTATAACTATATTTTTATCTTCTAAAAAGTTAAGTAGGGAAATAAAAAGATAAAAGTAGACCTAAATCAAATTTCTAGAGATGGGAACTACAATGTCTGGGATGAAAAATACACCAAAATACTGAGATTAATGGTAGACATCGCAGAAGAAAAGATTAGTGAATTTGAATACATAGCAATAGAAACTATCAAAAATGAAACACAGAGGGAGTGGTTGTAGCTCAGTGCTACATGTAGCACCTGCCTTCCATGAATGAGGTCCAGGTTCAATCCTGGGTACCTCTTAAAAAAAAGAGAGAGAGAGAGGAAAAAAATACTTTTTTAACTGAAAAGAGCATCAGTGAACTGTGGGACAACTTCAGGTCAACCTAAATTCCATATGCAATGAAAACATCTTTCAAAAAGAAAGGTGAAATAAAGCCTTTTCTGAAATAAATTAGCTGAAAGAAATCATCAGCAGGACTTCACTGTAAGAAAGTCCCCCAAGCAGAATGAAAATGATGGTAGAAAGGAATATGAATCTATACAAAGGAACAAAAAGCACTGGAAATAACTATTGGTAAATGTATAAGAATCTTTCCATATTATTTAAACATCTTTAAAAGGTCGTTGACTGGTTAAGCAAAAGTAACAACCACCTAAGATTGAGTTTACATCATATGTAAACATGAAATGTATACAACAAGAGCATAAAAACTGGGAGGGGGAATATGGAAGTATGCAATTGTTAAGGTCTTATCCCATATGTGAAGTGGTATAATATGACATGAATATACTGTGATATGTTAAAGATGTATTATGCTATAAACCCTAAAGCAACCACTAACATAACAAATAAAAAAATTTTAGTTAATAACCAAGAAATAAAATAAAATGAAATTAAAAATGATCAGTTAATTCAATAGAAGACAGAAAAGGAGGAAACGGAAACAGAACTGATGGGACAAATAGAAAACAAATATCAAGATGGTAGTTTTAAGCCTAACCATATGAAAACATAATGAATGTAAATATTCCAAGCATCCTAATGCAAAGGTAATAGTTGTAGATTAGATAAAAAAACAAGACTCAACTTTATCTTGCCTACAAGAAACACATTTTAAATATAAAGACATAAATAGATTAAAAACAAAAGGATAAAAAAAAACATACCATACTAACATTAATCAAAAGAAAGCTTGACTATATTAATATTAGATATAGGTTTCAGAGCAAAGTGGTCGATTGGTCAAAAGGACATAACAATCCTAAATATTTATGTACCTAATAACAGAGCTTCAAAATATGTGAAGCAAAAATGGATAGAACTGCAAGGAGAAATTGACAAATCCACAATAAAGCCCAGAGATCTTAACACCTCTATTTCAATGAATGATAGAGCAAGGAATCTTGATCTAATTAACATTTTTATGACACTCCACTGAGCAATAGCAGAATACATTTTCTTTTCAATTGCAAAGGCAGTTCAGTGGAGAAAGGCAAATCTTCAGTAAGTGGTACTTATTAAATTGTTATTAGATATCTATTTGCAAAGAAGTAAACTTTGATCCATACCTTGGAACATATATAAAAATTATGTCAAAATGGGTCATAAAGTTAGAAGTTAACCTAAACTATAAATGTTGTAGAAGAAAACTTTGCTGTGGGTTTCTTAGATAAGAAACCAAAAGCACGGTTTTCGTAAAAGAAAAAATTGATAAATTAGACACCACCAAAATAAAAAAATGTCCATTCCTCAAAAGACATGTTCAGAGAATGACAAACTATAGACTGAGAGAAAATATATGCAAATCATATATCTGAAAGAGAACTTGTAACCAGACTATATAAAGAATTCTCAAAACTCAAGAGTAAGAAAAGAAACAACCCATTAAAAATGTACAAAAGGGTTTAATAGAAACTTCACCAAAGAAGATATATGGGTAGCAAATAATCACGTGAAAAGATGATCAGAATCATTAATCATTATGGAAATGCAAATGAACACCACAGTAAAACACACCTCACAGCCACTTAGATGGCTATAATTAAAAAGTCAGAAAATAACAGGTGTTGGCATGTATGTGGAGAAACTGGAGCCCTCATACAGAGCTGATGGCCACTTTGAAAGAGAGTTCAGCAGTTTCATTTGTCCCAGTGATTCCACTCCTAGGTATCTAGCCAAGAGAATTAAAAGCTTATATCCACACAAAGAACTATACATAGATGTTCCATTGTTCATAATAGCAAAAAAGTAGACACAACCCAGATGTCCATTACTGGCAAATGAATAACGTGCAGTCTATTCATACTGAACTAAAAAGAAACAAAGTATTTTTATATGCTCCTACATGGATGAACTTTGAAAACATTATGCTGAGTGAAAGAAGTGAGACACAAAAGACAACACTTTATATGATTCCACTTGTACGAAATGTTCAGAAAAAGCAAATGTATAAAGATAGAAAAAGCAGATTAGTGGTGGCTTAAGGCTTGGGGTGGGAATAGGGTTTGACTACATTTGGGCAGGAAAGATTGTTTTGGAGTCATGGAAGTGTTCTAAAACTGGATTGTGATGATGGTTGCACAATTATAAATTTATTAAAAATTATTGAATGAACTTAAAATGGGTGAATTTTAATGGCATGTAAATTATAGCTCAATAAAATAAACATTATACAGTCATCAAGACAGCATCACGTGGCTAAAGAATAGACAAAACAGAAAAAAAGATCTAGACACAGACTTTATACCTTTTACAAAAATTCATTCAAAATGTATTATAGATCTAAATATAAAATGCAAAACTATAAAACTTTTAGAAGATATCATAAGAGAAATTCTAGGCAACCTTGGGTTTGATGGTGAGTACTGAGCTACAGTACCAAAAGTGTAATCTGTGAAAGAAAAAATGTTTTAGACTTTATTAAAATTAAAAGCTTCTGCTCTGTGAAAGATATGATTAAGAGAAGGAAAAGACAAATCACAGATCTGGAGAAAATATTTGTAAAACACATATCTTATAAAGGACTTGTATCCAGAATATACAAAGAACTCTTAAAACTCAAGAATAAGGAAACAACGAGGTGGTGCAAATGACCAGAAAAACTTTCCACATCAGAGGCCACCAAGGATCGAATCCCGGTGAATCCTAGAGGAGAAAGATGAGAAGAGAAGACAAAAAGAGAAACAGATACAGAAGATCACACAGCGAATGGACACAGACAGCAACAAAACAGCAGGGTGAACGGAGGGGAAGGGGGAGGGAGAAAGGGAGAGGAATGGGGAAGGGGAAGGGAAGAAAAAAATGGGCAAAGGAGCTGAAGAAACAGTTCACCAAAGAAGATACACAGATGGCAAATAAACATTAGAAAAGATGCTGAACATCATATGTCATTAAGAAACTGCAAATTAAAACAACATTGTAATACCAATGCCCACTTATTAGAATGGCTAAAATTCCAGGAAAAAAAATGACAATACCAATTGCTGGTGAGAATGCAGAGAAACAGGAATTTTCATTCATTGCTGGTGAGAATAAAAAATGGCATAGCCACTCTCGAAGACAATTGGTAAGTTTTTATAAAGCTCAACATATTCCTATCATATGATTCAGCAATCATGCTCCTAGGTGTTTACCCAACTGAGTTAAAAGCTTGTATCTACACAAAAACCTGTACATGAGTAATTTTATTAATAGCAACTTTGTTAATAATTGCTGAAAACTGGAAGTAACCAAGAAGTTCTTAAGTAGGTAAATGGATAAACAAATTCTGTTTCATTTATACGGTACAATGGAATATTATTCAGTGATAATAACCAATGAACTATCAAGTCCCAAAAAAACCTGGAGGAACCTTAAAGTGAAAGAAGTCTGAAAAGGCTATATACTGTATGATTCCAACTATATCGCTTTCTGGAAAAGCAAAACTCTAGAGACAGTAAAATGATCAGAGATTGCCAGAGCTTTGGAGGGTGGTGGGAGGAGGAGGGGCAAGGATAAATAGATGAAGCACTGGGGATTTGTAGAGCAGTGAAATTATTCTGTATGATATTGTAATGGTGGATATATAAGGTTAACACAAATGTTTTGCAAATTTGTCAAAACCCATAGATCTCAAATTCAGAGATATAAAATAGAGTTTACCAGGGGCTGGGTGCCGGGGGTTGAAAAACTATTACTTAACAGTTTTCAGCGTTTCTGTTTAGGGTGATGGAAAAATTGAAAATAGATGGTGGTGATGGTTGTACAACACTGTGAATGTAATTAATACCACTGAATTGTACACTTAAAAATGGTTAAAATGGCAAAATTTATTTTATATATATTCTATCACAATTAAAAAAACCCAACCTAGAACTGTACAATGCAGAGTCAATCCTAATATAAACTGTGAACTTTATTTAATTAAAAAAAGAATAATAAAAAGAAGAACAAAAAAAACTATTATGAAACAAATGTGCAGCTTATTATATGCCAATTATATCTCAATAAAGCTGTTAAAAAATAATAGGGTGATCTTGTTCCTTCTGTGACATAGTGGCAACCTTGAGCTCCAAGGTGCCCTGTGCTCGGTTGTTGGCTACCTGGGATAGAAGTGGTTTCTCCTCCTGCATGTGCAATAGAACCACCTCCTGGGGCTTTCTGCAGTCTGAAGGGCCTACCGCTCTTGGTCAAGATCATTTTGGATGAGACCATGCTCAAGAATGATGCACATGAGGCTATTGGTCATTTTCCAATGTTTAATGTGTCAGATCCCCTTTTTAGTGGCGTCAACTTTGATGATTGGCAACTAACAGGATGGGTGTTGGTTCGGAGGCCAAGGACCTGGGTTCCGGTCCATGTCCTGCCATTAACTGACTGAGATTTTGGACAAGTCACTTACTTTCATGGTAGATCTCAGGTTTTTTTTTTTTAATTTTGTTTTTTTTTCCCCCAGTTATAAAACAAGTGGGGGTGGATCATGGAATCAGTCTCTGTGGCCCCTTCCCATTCCAGACTGTATTGGATCTGATCAATATTAAGCCTTCTCTCATACTTCTACATGGAGTGGAATATGTCTGTGTCCATCTATCACCGGGTACTTGACTCAGCAGAAGCCCTGTTGTAGAAAGAGGTGCTTGTAGACCCCTCTCCATTTCAGCTTCCTTTCTTTTTGGGGCATCTTGCGATTGCCTCAGTTTGTGGGTGGAGACACTCCACCTTCCTTGCTCCAGGCTGGTTGGTTGCTCAGGTCAGGGCCAGGGGTATGAACCCTGGGGTTTGGCAGCAGCTGCTCACCATTACTATTTTTTTAGCCTTTCATGCTTTCATGCAACCCAACCCTGAAATCTCTCCAAAGAAATGCCCACAAAGCAAGGTTTTGAATGTTTACTTAGCTCAGAACTGACAGTTCTCCTGTGTGTAGTTACTTCAGAACTTAAGGCTAAGAGTTGACTTAAATCCTGGCAGATATTCCTGGTAATGGAGACTCCTGAGAGAATTTTTAAAACTTTTATGTACACTTGGTGAAGTGTGAATTTTGGAGTAGAAGGTATTCTTTAGCTAGTATTTTGCTGTGAGCCTAACTTTACTTATTTTAAAAAATTCTTTAAGGACCTTGGAGCATATTTGAATAAGAGCCTCTCTTATGTCTGAATGCTATCGTAGTGAAGTGCCTAGTCAGGTTCTCAACTTGGAGATCAAAGTCAAATAGAGATTTCTGTGTGTTTAGGGGCTTCTTTCTTCTGCAACTTATGGATATTTCTTTGGAGGTTCCAATTTGATGTTCCATCTTGTCCTTAAAGAGAGAGCACATGGGGCAGAGAATCTGCTTCTCTGACAGTCTGTGATATCCTGGAACCATTTTCTGGCCCTCTAGAGCAATATTCAGAAACCAAGCACCATGATAAACAGCTCATTCAGTTTTTTTGTGTGTGTCTCTGATTCTTTTAGGACTTTGTTTAGAGAAGTTGCCTATTTCCTCTTCTACCAGTAATCTCCATGTGGACCGGGAGCAGGATGTCATCACTTGTTATGAGAAAGCAGGGGACATCGCACTCCTGTACCTCCAGGAGATAGAAAGGGTAAGTGAGAGCCATGTGTTTGTCCCATCTGATTTTTTTTTTTTTCAAATTAAATTGTAGAGAACTGTAGTCAACCTCTGCAAAACCTGGCAACTTGTCTGCCTCTGAGTGCAAGCCTTAACTTCTGTTCTTTCATGAGGAGAAGACTGGTGATGATTGTGGCACCTTGTGAAAATAAATGGTTCAGTGTTGTGAGCATTTTCACATCCGCTGAGCAGAAATGACAGTGTCCGTCTGTTTATAACCTCAGCACCCCGAAGCTGGCTAATAAATCCTGTTCTAAGCAAAATGGGCCAAGCTCCATTTGCCTGGACTGTATGTCAAAACAGCATTTATCTGGAGTTTGGGAGGCTTTACCTCACTGGGTATGGAGAAGGTTGTATATCCCCTGAGACCACCTGGGTCTTCTTCTAGGGGCGAATGGTTTGCCTCCGGTGTGGGAAGTGGAAACCAGCAGCTTAGAAGAGGGCCCTGAGCTCACACTCTCAGGCAGAGGCTGGAGGCTGGGTGGGGCCAGGGAAGTGTGGGCAGCATGTCTGTTTAGAAGGTCACTCTCTTTTGGTTCTGCTCTTTACTAAGTTCCTTGACCTCTCAGCCTCAATTTTCCCATTGTAAGAGGACCGTAATGATAGTTTCTGCTTGGTGGAATTCCTGTGGTGATTGTAAATAAAGGTACTTAGCCCAGATTCAGGAACATAATAGATTCTTGGTAAATGTGACATTATGATTAGGAATAGCAGTGCCTCCTATAGCGGTCCCTGCCCTCAGCGGAATTTCCTGGAGTTCTAACCAAGGCCTGATACTGATTTCTTTCTTCACACCCACAGATTTATCCTGTGAAGTGGTTTGGAATAATCACAGGTCCACGGAGACTTTGTAAATGATCAGAAGCCTTGTTTTCCATCAGTTTTCTGGGCTATTTCCATTAGGATTGGAATGGAGAGAGAATAACAAAGTCTTGCTAGCTTTTACTATTTGGCTTCATGAGTCTTTTTTTACTGTGTTAGTGTGTATGATGAGCATCAGCATTGCTGGAGACAGGGAGGTGGGAAGCAGGGTAGAGTCGTAAGAGAAGAAGAGGTGGAGGAGAGTGATGGGAGTAGTGTTTTGTCCTCATCCCAAGTGGATTTTAGATCATGGTTCATGCTGTCTGGGAGTTAAGAAAGATATTTGGCTGTTCTGCTAAAATGTCCTATCAGAAGGCTGCTATGAGAAGGGATTTTTTAAAAATTTATGAGATGATCTTTAGAGAAATGAAAAAGAAAAAACCTACTTTAAAAATCTACATTATTTTCATTGTCTGCCTCCTCGGCAGTGGACAAGCCACTTACCCCAGCTCAGCTGCTCTTGTTGATCACATACCCTTGCCACGTAGGAGCCTTTCCTTTGCACTCTACGTTCCTGTTGTCCAGCCCTGTCGTGTTGGGACTGTCTGCTCCCGGCCAGGAGAAAGGAGATTCACCTGCTAGGTGTGTCTTTAGTGATACAACGGTTGGCAGATCTGGATGTCTTCCTTTTGTGTTCATTCAGGGCAGCCTGTTTACCAATGGGTTCTTTAGTTGGACCCTTAAGGAAATTCAAAGAATCAGAGGATTTAAAAGAAATACTTTTCGTGGCTTTGAGGAAGTGGTGATCATAGACTGTTAGAGCTGGAAGAGAGAGATTCCAAAGGTTGTAGGAGAAATTGAAGCCCAGAAAGGAGAGCCCAAGGACATACAGGGAGTGAGGGCCACGGCTCTGATGAGGACTCAACTCTCCTGACACCATGAAGTGGCTTTTGCTCACTTCATGATCCAGGTGGCTGCAAACCAGTGCTGAGCCTTATCTGTGTTCAATAACCTCGTGACCAAGCGAGTCACGGCTCCTAGTAACAGGGAAGCAGCTTCTGCCCAGGGGGAGGCTCAGGCCATGTAGATGGCTTTCACATTTCTGGCTCTGGGGTTTTCCTTTATAGGAAACCACTGTGGGCCTCCCCATATTCCAGCGAGCTGGGGTATTTTCATTGAGAGAGTTTTGAACGAACCAAATACATGTTTTCACTGGGGTCAAGAAATTCTCTATTGATCTGACTGGAAGTCTAGGGGGAAAATGACCTCAAGTGACCACTGGGCTTGATGGAAGTTCATCGAGAATTATATGGAAAAATAATTGTGTGCTATGCAGAAGATACCTGCTTGACTTTGTTTTAGAATTATGCTGAATTAAAAACAGAAAACTGGAGCAGGTGTAGTTTAATGGTTGAGCACTTGCTTTTTGTGTACGAGGTCCCAAATTCAATGCCCAGTACCTCCTAAAAAAAAAATAATAAAACAAAACCCCAGAAAACGTTAGGGAATTAGAATCTGAAAGAACTCAAACCTTGGCAGCAGTACTTTGCTTTTCTGGGCAGGCAACCCTTTCAGGTAGGAAAACCCCCCCAGTCTGCTCTCAGCAGGGCAGAGACAATTGTTCAGTGGTTCTCCCCTCATTCCCCAGCCAGTCTATAGTTAAGGAACTTCCGTTTGCCAGGACATTTTGACATATAATTAGTATTGGCTCTTAACTTCATTCACCAGCAAGAATAAAATTTGGGGAGAACTTTTGAGGACAGTTAAGAGTTTTGCTGATAGTTTTTCCTGCCCTGGAACCACCAAATTGTGTCACCGATCAGGCCTTTTTCGAGTTTCTCTTATGTGGGTATGTTCCATGTTGTTGAGTTGTTTGTTTTCTGAAGGGAACTGACTCTTCAGAAAGGGGGCTGACCTTGGCTGACCCTCAAGGTGGCTGGCTTAACCTGTGCGAGGCAGCACAGGACATGTAAATCCTGGCCCTGCCACCTCTGAGCTGTGGGGCTCTGTGCCAGCCTCTCTGTGCCTCAGGTTCCTCATCTGTAAAATGACCATCATAACTGCCATGAGGCCGTTGTGAGGATAAATGGGTTACGCACGTAAAACGTTTAGAAGAATACCTCCTGGTACCTGGTTAGCACACAGGAAGTGCTTGCTTTGTTGCCATTAACTGTCACTGTGTCCCTGGCTGTGGAATCTTTCTTTTGGGAGACCTAACCTTAGAAGATTTCAGATACTTAGATAAAAATCTGGAATATTTATAAGCATGCTATTTTTTTAAGCATGTTGAAGGATGGTGAGGGGAATGTTTATGGCATACTTTTTTTCAGGAGAATTTGGTTCTCTCATTCTGGTCCTGAAGCTAATGGGACAACATCTTGCTTGGAGCCCCCATATCTGGGTTCCAGGCTTCTGTTCATCCCTGTGTTTCACCTCGGTCCAGTCATTTATTTCTGTGTGCTTCGGTTTTTCATTTTCATGGTAGAGCTAATAGTATCTGACTTGCCTGATTTCTTGGGGCTAGAGAAAGAGCAGTTACTGATCACCAGTGCATGCCAGGCACTGTGCTGGGACAGTTAGGTGGTTCTCTCCCCTTTTTCAAATTAGAGGCAGAGCTAGGGACAGTATCAATACATGAAAGCTATGTGCATTAAATATTGGCTTAGTGTTGTCCTTGTTGTATTAGGGTTTTAGAGACATCTACTCATTTTCTCAATAATTTGTTCTCTGAAGGGGAATAGAAGCTAGCCCTAAAACTATATGTACCAAAATAATTTAATCAAATAAATCAAATTAGAGCAAATTGAATTAGACATGACATGATATGACCTTGCTTAGTTTATCTACCAACCGTGGCATTATGCCAACAGTAAATAAAGTTATCTGCCCCACAAGGAGCTTCTAGTGGTGCAGTGATAGGAATAAAGATTACTTCATCCCTGACTATCATAATATGAGCCCTGCTTTTGGCAATTGAAATCATCCTGTCTCTCTCCTTTGCATGCCTCGGCCAACCAGCTGGTTATGGCTTCCTCGAGCAGAAGCCGCGCCAGGGTGGAACTTTACCTTCTGCTGACAGTTCATTTCTTTACACCCAATTTTAGAAAAGAAGTTAATGGCAAATTGTGGGGCATCCATAGACTTATTTGCTGGTTTGTTGCTAGTTTTCAGCCCAGATTCACTCCATCGAGAAGTGAAGACCCCCGTTGCTCATGGTCAACCCGGTCATGCCTACAGTTTGTTACGCCTCTTGATAATCAGAAATGGATTAGATTACAGTTACAGTGTGTCTTGCATTCAAGCCAGGTGTCCTAGGAAAGGTACGCAGCGCTGCTGAGAAGAGAGGCAGGGTGTGACCCTGGAGGTCTTGTGCCTGCGCTTTGTGCTTTAATGTGTGAGACAGGAAAGGATTTTTTTCCTTCCCTTTCCCTTTCCAGTCCCGACTTTTGACTGTAGCCAAAGCAGCAGGTTTCATAGCTTAATGCAGTATATCTGCATAAATACTTCTTAAATAAATGTCAAGGAACTGCTTTTCTTCCTTAAAGAAAAACAGAAGTATCTGCTTCTGCTCTAGGTACCTTTGGCTTTGAGCCTGCCTTCTGACTATCTGGGAGAGGGGGTTACAACCACTTTAAAAGCATATGAAAGCCTGGAAACCAGAAAAGAGCAGTAGTTTATTTTAATTTTTGCATATTCTTTACCAATCTTTACCCCCATTTTTTTTTTTTAAGATTTATTTATTTATTTCTCCCCCTTCTCCCCCTGCCCCCAGTTGTCTGCTCTGTGTGCCCATTTGCTGGGTGTTCTGTGTCTGCTTGTATTCTCATTAGGCATCTCCAAGAACCAATCCTGGGACCTTCCAGAATGGGAGAGAGGCGATCATATTCTTGTGCCACCTCAGCTCCCTGATCGGCTGTGGCTCTTATTATCTCTTCTCTGTATCTCTTTTTGTTGCGTCATCTTGCTGCTTCAGCTCTCCGCATGGGCCAGCACTCCTGCACGGGGCAGCACTCCTGCACAGGGCAGTACTCTGCACAGGCCAGCGTTCCACGCAGGTCAGCGCTCCACGTGGGCCAGCTCACCACACGGGCCAGCTTGCCTTCAGGCATCGATCCCTGGACCTCCTGTATGGTAGATGGGAGTCCAATTGTTTGAGCCATATCTGCTTCCCTACCCCCTTATGTTATGGCATTAAAGAATTTTATATCTGTCTTGTTTCACTTAACAGTGTCAAAACTTCAGTGTTTTCCTGGCTACATAATATTTCATCAAGCCTTTATGATATAATTAACCTATTGTTGGGTATAACCTGTTGTTATAAATTATGTGCCAATGCCAACTTCCACCACATCGCCTTTTTTGTGGCTTTTTATTATTTCCTAAGGGCAGATTCCCAGATGCGGGGTGTTATTACCATTCCTGTTACTAGATATTGTGTTTAGTTGCTTTCTGCAAGTTATAGCAACATGTTCCACCTTTGGCAGTATGTGAGGCAGTGGTTGCTTTGCAATCTTGGCAGGGTTATTGCTTAAAAATTATTTTGCTGATTTGCTAGGTGAAACACTACCTTGCAGTTTAAGTTTGCATTTCTTTGATTATGAGTGAGGTTGAAATTTTTTCCATATGTTTGCCTAGTAATTATATTTCTTTAAAAAAAAAAAGCATTATTGAGATATAATTCGGATACCAAATAATTCACCCATTTAAAATGTATAATTCTTTGTTTTTAGTGTATTCACAGAGTGTACAGCCATCATCACCATCAATTTTAGAACGTTTTATTCACCCCAAACAGAAACCCATACCCCAATAGCCATCATTTTCCAAACCATACTCCCTCCCCCTCATCCCTAGGAAGCAACTAATATACTTTCAGTCTCTATAGATATTTCTATTTTGGACATTTTATATAAATGGAATCATACAATATTATGGTCTTTTGTGAATAGTTTCTTTGACTTAACATGATGTTTTCAAGGAGATTCATCCAAGTTGTAGTATGGGTCATTTATTTCTATTGCCAAATAATATTCCATTGAATGGAATATATCACATTATATTTATCCATTCATCAGTTTGAGGGACTTTTGGGTTGTTGCTACTTTTTATCTATTGTGAATGATGCTGCTGTGAATATTTGTGTACAAGTTTTTGTGTGTGTATGTTTTCAGTTCTCTAGGAGTGGAATTGGTGAATTACATGGTAATTCTATTTTCAACCTTATTATATTTCTGTCTGTTGTATGCCTTATGCCCAATTTTTTTCTAAACTGATTTTTAAAATTTTGGTAACATTTATACAACATAACATTCCCCATTTTAATCATCTTTTTTTTAAAATGATTTATTATTTTATTTCTCTCCCCTCCCCCCCTGCCCCCCACCCCAGTTGTCTGTTCTCTGTGTCCATTTGCTGCATGTTCTTCTTTTTGTCCGCTTCTGTTGTTGTCAGCAGCACGGGAATCTGTATTTCTTTCTGTTGCGTCGTCTAGCTGTGTCAGCTCTCCGTGTGTGTGGCACCATTCCTGGGCAAGCTGCACTTAAACTTTTGCGCTGGGCAGCTCTCCTTACGGGGCACATTTCTTGCGCATGGGGCTCCCCGACACAGGGGGCACCCCTGTGTGGCACAGCACTCCTTGTGAGCATCAGCACTGCGCATGGGCCAGCTCCACACAGGTCAAGGAGGCCTGGGGTTTGAACCGTGGACCTCCCATGTGGTAGACAGATGCCCTATCCACTGGGCCAAGTCCACTTCCCTTTTAATCATCTTCAAGTATACAATTCATTGATTCCAAACTGAGTTTTTTACCAAAGTGCAAAATTCTGCCCAATTTTTGGAAGTAGTTTTTCCTTACAATTGGATGAACTTTTTATATTATGACTGTGTTAACCCTTTATCATATTGGTGCTCATTTTTTCCAGTCAATAATTTTCCTTTTTTAAGTTGCTCATACATTTTAAATCTATTTATATTTGAATCTGATTATTTAAAAAAATTTGTTTTATTGTTTTAAAGCTTAAATATTTCAAGTCCCCCCCTTGGGACTTGAAAAGTTTTTAGCCATTTTTCTTTCTTTTTTTTTTTTTTCCAGTTTTAATTGCCAAACCTGTTTGGGATTTATTTTAAGGTATAGTATTGGATATGACTCTAAATGAATGTTTTTCCCAGGTTGTAATGACACTTTCAAATATCTTATATTTCCTTTTCTTATTTTCTGTCACATTTTTAGTCATTCATTAAAATTTGGATACAACAATAATTTCTGGCTTTTCTATTTTGTTTTACTAATTGTATATTATGTCATTAAGGCATTTCTTAATACTTCTTTAAAATGGGTTTTAAAATCTAAAAAATTAAAAAAAAACACTTATTCTTATTTTTCAGAATATCCTTTGTTGTTTTCTATTTTATACTTCTAGGTAGATTTTAGAATAATTTTTTTGAGTACCAGGAAAAATTTTGTTGGGATTTGGTTGAATTTTGGTTAGCACTATGCATTAATTCAGAGAATGAAGATACTATATTTAATCTTCTCTCACCCATGACCATAATATTCTTTTCTATTTTGTCAAGACATCTTTTTTTTTCAGATTTCAATAGGGTTTTTTTCTTTCCAGATCTTTTCCGTTTTGTTGCTTTGTGAATAGGACTATTATTTTTATCATTATATATTTTCATATATTTAGGAATGCTTTAGCTCTTTAAATTCACTTATGTAAACATTTATTGATTGACTTATATGTTCTTGATACTGTGCTTGAACCAGGTCACAAGGATGAATAAGCCATAAAACATGCCCTTAAGAAACTTACCATCTAATGGGGACACAGGTCTATATATAGCATGGGGTGTGCTTTGGTAGAGAAACATGAAGAGAACTCTGAAATCCCAGAGGGAAGCTCTTGGGCCAGTGTGGAAGTTCAGGGACAGCTCCTGGAAGAGAAGACACCTGAGCTGACTCTTGAATGCTGATAAGGATAGTGATATAGAATTATTAGCCACTATACTAAACTCCTCTAAAGAAACAAAGTTGATTTTTTTTCATTTTTCTAAGATGAAAAAAAGCTGTGATGTGTGAAAAAAAATCAACAACTATTTGGCAGAGGAATGATATTTTTTCTTGTTCTTCCTTTCTGAGACTTTTGCATCTTATATCTCTCTCTCATTCTGTTACCAGACCTTCCAAAACAAACAAAACCAGTAATGGTAGATACCCTTATTTTGTTTCTACTTGAAAGGTAACTCTTTAATGTATTTCCACTCAAGATTATTAATATTTATATGTTCATTAGATTTCATTTGCAATTCTTTTTTTTTTTTTTTTAAAGATTTATTTATTTATTTTATTTAATTCCCCTCCCCTGGTTGTCTGTTTTTTTTTCTGTGTCTTTTTGCTGCGTCTTGTTTCTTTGTCCGCTTCTGTTGTCGTCAGCCGCACGGGAAGTGTGGGCGGCGCCATTCCTCGGCAGGCTGCTCCCTCCTTCGCGCTGGGCGGCTCTCCTTAAGGGTGCACTCCTTGCGCGTGGGGCTCCCCTACGCGGGGGACACCTCTGTGTAGCACGACACTCCTTGCGCGCATCAGCACTGCGCATGGGCGGCTCTCCTTAAGGGTGCACTCCTTGCGCGTGGGGCTCCCCTACGCGGGGGACACCCCTGTGTAGCAGGGCACTCCTTGCGCGCATCAGCACTGCGCATGGGCCAGCTCCACACGGGTCAAGGAGGCCCGGGGCTTGAACCGCGGACCTCCCATGTGGTAGACGGACGCCCTAACCACTGGGCCAAAGTCCGTTTCCCTCATTTGCAATTCTTAAGAACCATGTGAAATAAGTATTATTATCCCTATTCTATAGATGAGGACACTGAAGCTCTAAGAAATCTAGGGAGTTGACTTAAGTCCTCTAAATGATCAAAGTGTTAGAACCAGATCTTGAACTTAGGTCTTTTGACCAAAATCTTTGACGTCTTCTCACATGCTCTCCTGCTTCCTCAGCCATTGGGTATATGCTTTTGCCAAAGCAGACTGCACTCACTAAGGATACTTGTTGGTAAACCTCTCACAGGGAGGTGTTTATCCACAGGACAAGTGGTGGCTTCACTACTGCCAAACAGTGCTTATGCCTGGGTCCGTGTGCTGGACGCTGTTTGTGAGGAAGGGATTAAATTCAACATGTCTGGACTTGCAGGGTAAACCCTGAGCTATGTTATTCCCTTTGCCTTCCCCCTGTGGCTTTTCCATTCCTCCCCTGTGTCATCTAAGGTCTCATCCTGGTAGCCGTGACCCTTTTCTTTTGGCCTGTGCTCTGCAATCTGCAATGGGCTGATGGGACAGAGGGGGAAGAGCTGGGCTGTGGAGTCAGATGGACCTGGGTTTCAGCACCAGTCTAGCACTTGCTAGCCATGTGATTTGATCAACTCACTCAGTGGAGCAGAGTGTCCATTTCCCCTTCAGTAAAGAGAGAATAGGAGTGTGTATCTCAGTGTTTTTTTTTGTGGCGAATAAGTGAGCTAGCACATGTATCCACATGGTGCCAAATACATAGTAGGTTACTTTCCTGTTGCCTTTTTCTTGAACTTTTGATTGGCCTTGTAAATTCATTCTTTCATTCATTTACTACATATATTGAGTAGTATATGTACCAGGCACTGCAGTACACATTGGGTGTATATAGTAGTGGCCTCTGCTCTTGTGGAAGTTGTAGCACAGTGGAGGAGACAAGCAGCAATCAAGTAAAAAAATGAATTGATAAGTGTGCAGTGAAGGAATAGAATAGGATGCTGTGAAAGGGAATACTAGGGGCAGGTGTACTTTAGGTTGTAAGCTCAGGGAAGACCCTTCAGTGGCAGTGACAATCAATTTGATACCTGAGAAATAAGAAAGAGCATAAGACTAACATCCATTCTGGCAGCTTGTGGAGAGTGGAAGGGAAGTAGGGGAGCAAGAGAGGATATGGGGATCCCATTTGGATTTATTGTAGGAAAATAACAGTAAGTGATTGTAGCTTAGATGAAGGTAATAACAGTGGAAATGAATAGACACAGATATATTTGAGAAATCATTAAGAGGGTCATGGTAATAGATTAGATTTGCGACAGTATATCAGAAGCTGTGATATGTGAAAAAGTGAAAGTGTTGCATGCCAATCTTTTGAAAAACAAACTAGAACTGAGTGATGAAAGTGTTGAAGTTTTTAAGGCCAGTCACGGCTCGTTTGATAATATTGAAAAGAGGACCAGCATTCATAGTGTTGTGAGGCATGGCAAGGCAGCGAGTGCTAATAAAGAGGCTGCTGATGAACTCATCAGTGAATTTCAATTTCAAGACTACGTAGAGGCTGAGGATTTTATTCCCCACCAACTGTGATGAGCCCGGAGTTTTTTGGAAAAAAATGCCAAGTGAAGCCTACATCGCTAAAAGGAGAAGGCATTTACCAGGCCACAAACCAGTGAAAGACAGGCTCACTCTGTTGTTGTGGGGGAATGCTAGTGGGGGCTTAAAACTCAAGCCTCTACTAGTCTATCACAGTGAAAACCCACAAGTTTTCAAGAAGTTCAATGTCATAAAAAGCAAATTCCATGTGATGTGGAGGGCAAATAGCAAAGCTTGGGTCATGAGGCAATTTTTTACCAAGTGGATAAATGAAATGTTTGATCCCTCAGTGAAAAAATATTTGCTAGAGAAAGATTTGCCTCTGAAAGCTCTCCTACTTTTGGGCAATGTACCTGCCCACCCTCCAGGCTTGGAAGATAACCTACTGGAAGAATTCAGCTTCATCAAGGTTCCTGCCCCTCAACACTATTCCTCTCATCTAGCCTATGGACCAGCTGGTCATTTTAAATTTCAAAAATTTATACACCAAGGTGCTTTTCCAGAGGTGCTTTGAGATCACCTCTGACACCCAGTTGACCCTCACAGAATTCTGGAAGGAGCATTTCAATGTCTTCCACTGTCTTAACCGTATCGATAAGGCCTGGAATGTATAGGACAATGAATTCAGCGTGTAAGAATTTGTGGCCAGAAGCTGTGACTCAGAGATACTTCTAAGGGTTTGAGTCTGACCCCAAACCTGCAGGCACAGAGGGCCCACTTGTGCAGGATATTGTATCTCTGTGCCAATCAATGGGTTGAGGTCGATGCTGCTGATGTTGAGGAGTTAGTGGAGGAACATGGTGAAGAGCTCAGCGCTGAGGAGCTGCAGGAACTACAGAAGGTGCAGCTACATGGGTGGCGGAAGAGATTTCTTGAGGTGAGGAGGAGATAAGAGAGAATAACCTCAGTTCTTTGATAAAAGAAATGTGTGCAAAGTGGGCAGAAGTTCAAAACTGTGTGGAGAAGTAGCATCTGGACAAAGCTCTGACAAGCAGAAATGTGAATTTATTGACTGACTAAACAATTTCACGCTTTCAAGGAACTCTGAAAAGAAGACAGCAGCAGTCCTCATTGGATAAGTTTTTAGTGAGGGTGACGAAGAGTCTGTCAGAGCCTGTGGTGCAATTTGAAAAAAGGCAGAAAAGAGAAAGCACTCCTGAAGTGCAAGTGCCTGATGTTCTCTTGGAGGGGGCTTTCCTTCCAAGCAACACTCCATGTAGCCTCTCCCCCTCACCACTCCCCTCCCATCATCCCATTAGGCCATGGACTCTTCTCAGTGCAGGTAAAGATGACCAAAAAAATGGAATAGAAGAAAATAGTTATATAATCAAACAGAAATTCAGCAAAGTAGTACTTGCCATTTCTGTGCTAAATGTTCTATCCATTCTCTATCTCATTTAATCCATAGCACTAGCCTAAGAGATAAGTCCTATTGCCATCTCTCTTTTACTGATAAGGAAGCTTAGCTTTAGAAAGACTGTGACTTCCCGGAAACAGTGGGGCTGGGTTTTGAGCCTGACTCCAGTGCATTACTTTATACTGCAGATCTGAATTTGTAGATTGAGAGTTTGTGCTATGTTCCAAGAAAAACTGACACAGAATGACGAATCATCTACAGGTAGACTAGTTAAGCTGGCCTCTGAGTTCTCCATAGCAACTTTCAATGTCAGAAGACTGGAGTATCATCTGCTGTGTTCTGAGGGAGAAAAAGTGTGAAATCCAAAAATGTCATAGTCAATCAGATTTGATTCTCAGGAATAGAGGCAAGAGACAGATATTCTTTGACATACAAGAATTCAGGGAATATTATAGCCATGAGTAATTTTTGGCAATATTCTATCAACCAAGAGATGAATCAAAATAAGGAATTCAAGAAACGAATGCCTTTTAACATAAAACTGATGCAAAACAATTTGGAGTAGAATGTAATTGTTAGGCACCTGTGTAGTATAAAAATAATTATATAATAAAAATGGGAGGCTAAAGGAGAAGCAAAGTAGAAGATAATATGAATGTTAATTTCTTCATCTTTAAAATGAATCAATAGGTGCTGTATAATGTTGAAATATGTAGGTGAAAATAATGACCTATCCTTATACATGCATACACATAAACTATGTATACACACATAAACATTTTTGACTTTAGAGAGATCTTTTGTGTACTACATATAAAAAATCATTTTTCTGAAGCTAATTGATAACTTTGGTTACACTTTAGTTTGTTCTGTTAAGTTTAACTAAAATTAAATGTAATGGTCTAAATTTGAAAGTAGCAAATATAACATGATCTCTCTTTTTTGGTAAAATCATTTTTATCTTTCTCTTCTTTTACTACATATATACACAGAGATGTCTGGATTGTTCAACAAATGTTATCTATGGCTGTTTCTGTATAGTGGAATTTTGGAGTGATTAAAAAAATTAAAATTTTTTTTATTGAATTGTCTTTGCTTTAAAATCATCATTACTTTTTTTGTTGTTAAAAAATAATTTTGAAGAGCAAAAGAATGGTACATTTTTAAAGTTTAGTGATGGACCTTTAAGTGGAGATGTCAAGGAAATAGTTGGATATATGAGTCTGGGATTCAGAGAGATAGTCTGGGTTAGGCATATAAATTTGGGAGTTGTCAGCCTATAGGTGATTTTAAAAGCCCGTAGCAGTGAATGAGGTCATTTAGAGAGATGCTTAAGAGAGAAAGGGAAAATGGTCAGGACCGTGCTCAGTTCATCTCTGACACTCAGGGGATGGTAGAGGAGGAGCAGAAAATGTGGTTCCCAGGGGTAACAGGAGGGGGTGGGTGGTGTAGAGCTGCACGCTAAGTCGTGAAGGAGCCAGGTGGTTTTGGGTAAGATGCTGGCATGGGGTTCAAATGCAAAGGCTGCTCATCTGGATTTCATTTCTCGAATTCTTGCTCACTGTTGTGCCTTCAGTTTTTTGGTTTTCCAAAGTTCATGGGTTGGAGAAGTAGCAACCTTTACAACTCCGTTTGTAGAATAATTTCAAGACCTCTAGAACATCTGAGGTGTAGCTAACTGGGTCTTTTAAAGAGCTGTTGGCTTTCAGCAAATATGGATAGCATGTTTGGAGAACACTTGCATGGTTGTAAATGTATTTAATGAATGCTGTATTGGATTTGGGAGTTTAAAGAGAGTAGTCTTTGTAACAGATCTGTGTTTACACTTCACTACAACCCACTCAACTCACAAGTTTTTCTCCTGGTTAGTTGGCAGCCTTTCTTGCAGGCATAAAAATTTAAACCCTTAAAACCTTGTTGTCTGTTGAGCAAGTAGCTGCATTTTGGGAGAAAGGAGCTGAGGTTGTTTTTCTCAGCTCTCTCCTTGAGAAGAGATGACTACCACTCGGTCCATAAACTTCAGCTTTATAGCCTGGTGAGTTTGTCCCTTCTGGTTAATTCCAGGGCCAGCACTGATCAGGTAGTTCTCAGCTCTTGGTGGAGCTCATCAAGCTCATGACAGGCTGAAGCTGGGAGATGATGACTATTTCTGCCCTTTTCTGGGACCTGCTTCTGTGTCACTCAGCCTCTCTGTCAATGTCCTGCTCTACCTCTAATGCTTCTCCTGTCACCATCCACCCATCAGCACCCCTTATTCCTCAGCTCTTGGTGCCAGGAGGGCCCTGTGTACCCCAGGCCTCTTGGTTGCTCCCTGCCTATTAGAAGTCACTCTCTCGGCTTTGCTAGCACTTGAACTTCTATACCTGTGCCTGTGCCTGTGCACTGACTGTTGCCTTAGGAAGTTGATTTTTTAAGGTATGTAGTGCATTTAGAGATAGGGTTTGAAGGAAGTGGCCTTGGATATGCATCTGATTAGTTTTCCGATTTTCTCCCCTTCTAGGTAATACTTACTAATATTCAAAACAGAAGCCCTAAGCCTGGCCCTGCTCCCCACGATCAAGAACTAGGGTTTTTCCTAGAAACAGGACTTCAGAGAGCCCATGTCCTCTATTTCAAAAATGGGTAAGCCTTCTTCATTTTTTAATGCACTTCCTAAAGAAGGAAACTAGAAAGCCTTGTAATACTATCTCTAATTTAGTTATTATAATAAATAAGCAATTTTAAATATGAACTAGAATTGGAGTATTTTTTTTAAAGAATGAACATAGCCTCTTTTTGTCTCCTGTTGCTTCTCTACTGGGCTCTTGCTTTCCCATGAGATGTGGAGGTGGGAGACTGGGAGGGAGGAGGAGGCCTGAGTGAGTGCAAGTGACAGGTCTGAAGGACCAAGACCAGGTGGGGTGGATCTGATGGGAGCCAAGTCTAGTGGTGCCCTTCCTCCATGGAAGTGGTACCACACAGGCCTCTGATGGTTGAGGGGGACGTTAAGGAAGGACAAACTCTAACACAAAGGATCATCCCCCTTTCAATGGCCAATCAGCTACCATGGTTGGATTTGCCAAATCTTGGCCAGTTGTTGTGAAAGTGAGTGTGACTATAATGCCATACAAGAACATTTTTCTACTTGAATTGCCCTGGAAAAGGGTTAAGAAAGGTTGAAGAACCTGAGTGTGGGGACAGCTCTGTAATGCATTTGATGTTTGGTGTCCTTTTTGTGTTGTACTTCTGAGAAATGCGATGGTTCTGTTTCATATCTCTTCAGTTGTCCCTTGTCTTGACATTGTGCTGCAGGATAGATGTGCATGGAGACCAACAGTATGTATCTGGCTCCTCCATAGCTCCTCCTAGGTGCAGCATGGGAAGGGTCCCTAGAGGCCTGTTGCGCTCCTCTAGAAATAGTCAAATTGCACTTTGGAAGGCAAAGGGACATGAGTCCCAGCCTTTGGAAAATGAACAGAGGAGTTGCTTCCTCTTCATTTTCAAGAGTTTCAAAACTTGGGGTACAGCTCGTGGAAGTGGGGTTTCATCTTTCTGGTGGCCAACAGTCTCATGAATCCATTTGCCATTTGTTGAGAATAGGTTCTTATTTTCCTAACCTGATTAAACTGTTTGTGGGAGAAGACCTGCTTTGCTTCCTGAAAAGGCCATGCTAAACACCGCAAGGTTTGGAATGGCTTGGAGGCTCACTGGCATGAAGATGTTTGTCTGAGTTTGATGTCACCTGCCACTGCTTGAGATTGTCTGAACGATGACGCATGTCCCCTAAGCTAAGGTGTAAGTTCCATTTCCTTTGCTCTTATACACAGAGGGGCTTGGGAGGGAACGTGGAATATTCTTCTAGAGATCTACTTCTTCTGCCGTCTTACAGTGAGTGTTAGTCAGCACAGAGGAGCCCCAGTCCTTGCTCTCCTTCTCTCTGACTTGTGAGCATATGTGGCTGATGTGGAAGTCCAGAGAGGAAGTGATTCCTTTGGGGCTCCCAGGGATGGCAAACCAGTACCTCCTATTGAAAATGTCTTCTCTGCGATTATTTAGGGTTGGTTGGGTAACTTATTTTCATTTTTTTGAAGCCCGTTTGTTGGGAGAGGAAGATGTGGGGCTATTGGGCTCTGACCTTCTCCCCTGAAATGTTGGCTACCTACTGGAATCCCATTCAAAAATAATAATAATGAAAGAGTTGCACTGGATGATGTATTACATGCTGAGGATTGCTTACTAAACTCGTTGCCGTAGCCTAAGGGACTGCCTAACTTTGAAGTCTCTCCTCTTTTTTTGTCCTCTTGCTCTTCTCTGCATTCTAAAAACCAGTCCAGGTATTGGCCCAGGTGTCTTGGTGGTTTCTGCTTGCTGCGGTGGTCTAAGGGCTGAGATTCTGTGACAGTAGCAAGAGGTGACTTTTGGGTAGGTGGTGGGGAGTGCTGGTCTGAGGCCACATATTGTGGATTAAAGGAGAAAACCAGTGTGCCAAATGACAGGGGTCCTTTGTCTGTGGGTACCTGCAGCCAGTATCACTGGAGCAGGCAGGGACAGAAGGGACATGGCTGCTGTCCCTAAGCACCAGTGCTTCCCTGCAGCTTCAGCTTCTGAGGTATTTACTCCTCTGTTTTCACTTTTTTGTTTTTCCACACTTATGTATCTCTAGAAGGATTTAATGGGCAGAGTTTCATCAATTTTCAGCAGTAGAAAATGGATTATAGAAAAGTTTGGCAATAAGAGATAGAAATTGATAAAACACATCTTTTCCTTTAGAAACATACTTAAACATATATTCAGCTTTATGGTTGTCCAAATCCCCAAGGACTTACTGAATTATAATAATTACTATTAATTGCTTTACTAATCTTTTCTAGGAGTGACTGCCAAACGGGTGAACCTGGCATCCTCTCAGAAGGAACCTGACCCCAGGACCAGTTCCTGGGCCCTCCTAATCCCTGAGATCAGAGTGACACGATTATGTTTCCCAAAAAGCGCAAGAGAGTCTAAACTCTGCGTGGTGACGTGTCGCCTGGATTCCAGGTTTCTCGCTTTGGTCCTCCGTCCACCACGCCAGTGCAGGGGAAATGCTGTCACTGTTTGCGGAGGGGCTTGTGGGACCCTCAGGTGGCAGCTTTGTCCACCCCCTGCCTTCCTGAGAGGAAGCACTTGGCGCCCTGGGGATGGCTCCCTGTCTCCACCAGTTTGGTGTTTCCTCCTGGAGCCTTTTCCCATGTCGCATCTACATCGTGTTGCCAAACATCTGTCATTCTCCCTCCTCCCCTCTCCTTACCCTCCTAGCCCTCCTTTTCCTCTCTCCCCCTCTCCTTCCTCTCACTGTCTTCCTCTTCTTTTCACTCTCCTCCCCTCCTCCCTCTTTTCTTCCCTTGCCTCTACCTCCCCCTTTTCCCTCAACCCCCTCCTCTCCCTCTTCTCCCAACCCTCTTCCTGTAAACCTCCTCCTTTCTCTCCCCTTTTCCTCCCTCTTTCTCTGCCTCTTTTCCCTCCCTTTTTTTTTTTTTCTCATAGGAGGGAGGTAATAACGGTTGCAACCCAGGTCTCTAACATCCCCATGCCACTGCCCCTGCCCCAAGATTCCCCGGCATGATCCGGCATGGCATGCACCCATATCATTTCACATCTACTTCTCCCCTCCCTCTGGGTGGCAGCGGCAAGCCTGTTAAGGATGAAAAAACACCTTGCTAAGGCTGCACAGTGGGTGAAAGCATAGAGCGTTAACCTCTGAGAGCCAGGATCACTGCCTCTGGGGGTTCTGGGAATTGCCTCACCCATGGCGGGCGCTTTGAATGAGCAATAAGGGCATTTGAGCCAGAGGACCTGGATTTGGAACCAGCCCTTCTCCATTCTGAGTCTCATTGTCTTGATCTGGTCTGTAAAATAGGGCTAATACCACCTATCTCTTAGCTGGGGAGAAGAATAAATAAGAAAATGCCTGTGGAAGCACTTCATGAAGTGTCAGGCACATGGACAGCAAGTGGTAAATTGTCATTTCCAATGATGAGGACCCCTGGTTGATTTACCAGTGGAAAGTGGGACCAGAGTCAGGTCAGACTCCAGTTGCAGTGGAAATTCATGGAGAATTAGGCATCCCTTACTGGATTGCTGAGTCTCACACCAGGGCTTGTGAGGAAGGGCATCAATTTACGAAGACTACTTGTTGATGCAGCTGCTGGTTTAGGTGAGCTTTGTTCCAGACAGGTAGCAGTTGGCGCAGATGACACCTAGTAGCTGCTGCACTGCCGGTTGTCTGGGAAGGAGGTGGGGCTGACTGCCTCTCAGCTGTGGGGGTACAGCCGAGGGCAGGGGGCAGCCTTGTCCTGGAGTTGCTGCACAATCACCGTACCAGAAAGGGTAGCAAAGCCACTTAAGGAACTCTGCTTCTTGTCACCCGTGTCAAGTGTACTGGGTGAGCAGAACCGAGTGCTGGAGTGTTCTCCTTTGCGCTGAAGTGCGTCTCTTTCCGGGAGAGTGGGGGTGAACTGAAGCGAGGGGCGGATGACTGGCCTCCCCTGAGAGGTGAGCCTGTTGTCTGGTTTGGTGTCCTGGAGTGCATCTCTGAGTTCTGCTTGGGGGTCCTGACCCGGAGAGAGTAGAAGGTGAGGCAGGAATGGTTCAGGCTCCGGGCTCCCCTGAGGTACTTGCAGTCAAGCTAGGGAATGAAGCGGAGTGGAAGTTCTGATATAATAGTCAAAGAGACCATAACCACCACTGTGCATTGCCTTAAAAAGTTTTTAAAGGTCCTCAGTAATCTTGTTCTCTGTAACCGTTCCGTGCTCCGTGGATCCTGGAATTGGAAGGCGGAAGAGGCCGTGAGGCCCATCGGCGTCTCGTGGGCTGCAGGGCAGAGGTACCCCTGGGTTTCTGGCCTCAGAAACTCTAGGCTTCTTGGCAGCTGACAGGCTCCCCCAGGCCAGTTGAGCTGATCCTGGGAAGGCTGCTGTGTGGAGTGAGGGGCTGTGCTCCATGCACTGGTCTCCCAGGCACTGAAGAACTTTGGTCTTTGCCTTTGTGTTCTGGCATTCAGGCCATCTTCCCTCCTACAGTGATGAGAAGTGGTCACTTTTTAAACTGCACACCGCTTTTTAATTATGAGTCAAGTGCAGTGAACATGGGAGCATTCAGACACATTTCCAAGAAGCACTTAGTAAGTATCTACTTTCTGTGCATGGTATTTTTCAAGAGATTCAGAGATTAAAAGAAATGGAGGAGAGAAACAGATGTGGCTCAACCATATAGGAGGTCCAGGGTTCGCAGCCCATGGCCTCCTGGTAAAGGCAAGCTGGCCCATGTGGCAGGCTGGCCCATGTGGAGCACTGGCCCACGCAGGAATGCCACCCTGCGCAAGAGTGCTGCCCTGTGTGGGAGTGCTGCCCAGTGTGGGAAAGCTGCCCCGCCCAGGAGTGCCGGCTGACACGGAGAGCTGGCACAGCAAGATGATGCAACAAGAGACACAGAAGAGAGAAAATAAGAAGACATAGCAGAGCCGGGAGTTGAGGTGCTGCAAGAGAGTAATCGCCTCTCTCCCACTCCGGAAGGTCCCAGGATCCACCTATTGAAAATACAGGCAGACACAGAAGAACACGTAGCAAATGGACACAGAGAGCAGACAGTGTGGGGAATGGGGAGCGGGAGAAGGGGAGAGATAAATAAATCTTAAAAAAAAGAAAGAAATAGAGGAGTGAATGTGGCTCGAGCGGTTGAGTGCCCACCTCCCACATGGGAGGTCCTAGGGTCAGTTCCCAGTGCCCCCTGGAAAACAAACATACAAACAAACAACAAGCAGAACAAACAAAACACCACCTCAGGGAAGTTGATGTGGCTCAGTGGTTGAGCACTGGCTTCTCACATACGAGGTTCCGGGTTCAATCCCTGACCCCTGGTACCTCAAAAAAAAAAAAAAAAAGAGGGGGCCCTGACCCTTTGGGAGATAGTAGGAGAAAAGAAGAAAGGTAAGATAGGAACATAAGTAATGTTAATATAGGCCATAATGTGATAGTATAAAAGTAGGAAGAAATAACAAAAACACACCTATCCACTCTAAACCAGTTGAAACCACGGGTCCATTTATTCATTCATTCAGTAAGGTCATTGATTCATTCATCTAATGAGGACTGATAGCATACTTCTTAGGTGCCGGGAACTGGGTTGGGCACTGGGGTTATAGTGATAAAGAGGAGGGCCAAAGCCCTTGCCGTCGTAGAGCTTATGGTCTCGTGGGGAATTGAGAATTGAAACAAGCAGTTTGGGGTTAGTGTAATAAATGCTGTGACAGTGTAAGTCGGGGTGTCCCCAGGAGCGAAAAGGAAGGCTGCCATGCTGGGATGGCCACCTGAGTTGGAAAGGAGAGTGAAGCTTTGGAGAAGTGACTTTCTCAATAAGCCTCTCGGCACAGGGTTGGCATGCAGGAGGTTTGTTTGGTGAGTCATCCAACAAGTGTTTATGAGTTCTGCTCTGTGCCAAGTACTGTGCTCAGCCTTGGTACATATTGGTGAGTATAAGAGACATACTCCAGGCTGTCACGGAGGAGACAGTCTAGTGAGGCAAACAGATAAACAAATAAACCAATGCACATAATTGTAAGTTAATAGTAAGTGCTAGGAAATGAATGGGCGCAGGAAAAGCAAGTAATTGGAGCACCTTTTAGATAGAGTAGTCAGGCCAACGCTCTTGAGAAGGTGACAATGAAAATAAGACGTAATGGACGAGAAGGAGCTAATCATGCCAAAAGCAGTGGTAAAAAATTTCCAAGTAGAGAGCCCAACAGAGATAGAAGTGACCCAGAAAAGAGCGTGATATGTTCAGGAATCTGAAAGGAGTCCATTGTGCCCTGAGCATGGAGGAAAGGGGGAAAGTCATGACACTCTTGGTCCCACTTACCCTGGAGAGTAAAGACAGAAGCTAGATTGGGAAGGGTAAGGAGCAAATGGTTTAGGAGGAAGTGGAGGCATTGTATGTAGGCTACTTTTCAATCTTCCTTTTCCATTTTCTTTTCCAAGATAGAGTTCATGCCAGAAGGATGGAGGGTAGTAAGATGGTAGGGGATTTAAATACTTAAATGTCAGACAAAGGAGTAGAAAATTCATTCTCTAGGTGTGGAGAAGCTAGTGAATCATGAGAGTAAGATTTTGGGACAGGCTAAGAACAAGTGTATTAGCTTCTGGTCCCAACTAAAATGCAATTCTCACTACCTGGAGCTAGGTCAGACTTCACAGGTTAAGAGTACAATCCCTGTTCTCACCTGAGATACCAGCTGCAAATTCAGGGGTTCCCACCATCCCTCAGGGATGCTAATTCACTGGAGTGAGTTACAGAACTCCCTGAAAGCTCTGTGGTTATGATTATAGCTTTATTATAGTGAAAGGATACAAGTAAGAAGCTGCCAAAAGAAGATATGCTTAGGGTGACTTCTGGAAGGTTCCACATAAAGCTTCCATGTCATCTCCACATGGTGGTCAGAACATACCACCCTCTTGGCACAGTGAGGTATATTACCAATCACGTAAGCTCATTCGGACTTGGTGTCAGACTTCATTGGGGTTTTATTATGTAGGCATGACGGATTGAATTAGTGCCCACTCTGAATTCAATCTCCAGCCCCCTTCCCATCCCTGGAGGTTGGGCTGATATGATGTGTCTCAAAGCCCCATCATGGCTTATCCTTCTGGTATGGTCAGCTCCCTATCCTAAGACTGACAGTGAGGCTGGCCCCACCCCAGGTCATCTTGTTAGCTTAAACGCTTAGGTGTATCTGTACGTCCACCTTAAATTACAAAAGACACTCCTATCATGGGGAATTCCAAAGAATATGAGGATCTCTCCCAGGAACCAGGGATAAAGACAAGCCAAATTCTTTATTATGCAACAACAGGGCAGCTCATTGGGTCTCGTGCCAGCAGAGTCGTGTTTACCATTTCAGTGGACCAGGTTCATTTTACCTGGCTTTGTGCCCATAGGTTGCATTCTGACCTCAACAAGTACCACCCAGTTATGCTGATGACTGGGAGGAAGGGGACGGGGGGGGGGGGGGGGGGGGGGGGGGGGGGGAGGTGATGGTGGGATTGATGGAGAGTATGTGTAAGAGGGTCTACTGCGTTTTTTGCAGCAGCCTCAGAAGGGAGGCTTATGGAGTGGTGTGAGGCATAGGGCACCTTCCTGCTGCCTGGCCAGCCAGGCTCACCTTAGCAATGCCATCTGTCACTCAGACACTCACATGTCTAGAAGACTTCAACCAGCTTAGAGTGCTTGGGTGTCTAGCACTGGGCTAAACACTTACATGTCATTTCACCACTAAAGATCATTCATTTTCATAACAATTCAACTGACTGATGATGGGGGATAGAGCCTGAAAATGCTGGACTTCGAAAGGCTCTTAGTGAGCATTTGTTTCAAAGACTGCTCTTTATATATGAGGAATTTGGGATCCAGAGAAATCATGTTCAGTATGCATTCAACAAATATTTATTGAGAACCTTACTAGGTTTCTTACTAGTGATAAATTCTATGTGCTGGGGATAGAGCCGTGAACAAGTGAGACCCAATCACTGCTTTTCTAGAGTTATGTTTTGTTTGGGGGAAACAGACTAAAAACAAGGCTAGATATGATTTGTTCAAGGTCACACAATAGCTTGGTGGTAGAGCCAGGGCTGGCACTCCTCCTGACACCCAGTCCCGTTTGTTCATTCCTGGGTACCGTGTTGCCCATTGGCTACCCAGCAGCAGATTCTGAGGTGCTACACCACACTTCCACAACAGGGAGTTTTTCCGGTAGCCAGTCTAGATAGTAAAATTACTTTTGACCCCTCCAAATGTAATTTTTATCTGTGCTTTTATTTATTTAAGAAATAGGAAGCATCAGCCCAAATCTCTCTGTTTTGTTTAAATGTGGGCTGTTCGCTCATCCCTTAATGCCGTCGAAACTTAAGTTTGGAAACAAAGGAATGTTTGCGAATTTTAATTACAAAACTCCAAGCCCACCTTCTTCAGTGGTGAATTATGGGAAACGAATTAAGGGGAACAGGTAATTGCTTTCCTTATACAAATGCTAACACTTAATGCATATTAGAATCCTGTGCTGTCTGAAAGCTTTATCATCGTTCAGCAAGATCAGAGCATCCATGTTGGCTCTGCCCTTGGCTTTGGAAGAATGGAGCAGGCATTTTAGGCTTCCAAAGGTGGGGTGGGTGGGTTAGTAATCCAAATGGCAGTTTAATTGCATCTCACAGAAGCCCCTCCCTGTCTGGTTTTGCCGAGCTGTATGCTGCCTCTTGGAAGGCAGGATGTAATTCCTTTATAGCTATAAATAGTTCCACTCAGAAACTGGAATTCCCTTGAAGATGACCTAGTGTAAGAGTTCGTTCCAGTTCTTCATGGTGGATTTGCCTATGGTAGTGATTTTCAGCTGGGGGCAGGAGAAGAGTCTTCATTTGTTTATTCTTTCACATATTTATTCATCCGTCTGATATTTGGATGCTAGGAACTAGGGTCTCAACAGCAAATGACTCAGTCCCTGCCCTGTGGAATTTCCAGTCCAGCAGGAAACAAAGATATAAAACAAATAATTACAAGTGGACTAAGCCTTAGGAAAGGGGAAGGAAACAAGGTCCCCCCCCCCATTAGCCTTTCACCTTGCAGCTCTGCGTAAAAAGAGATGATTATATAATGTGGTGTCTAAAAATCAGACTTAACTTGATTTTCCCTTTAGCATTTCCCAGTATCTCTTGATATAGTTGGAGACTAATCCCCTGGGAATTGCCAATATTATATTGCCCTTACTCAAATGGCAGCATTTACTGACAAAATCTTGGATTATGCGCTGGGTAGGAGTAGCATGGGTAAACAGACAGAGCAGGAACATACAGTGTGGTTTGTGGATCCTGCTGACCTCTTTGATTTCAGATGGTATGTTATGACACTCACTTGTTCTACCAGCATTTATTCAGCTCCTACCCTGTGTCAGGCATTCTTCAGGTGTTGGGGGTAAAATAGTGAGCAGCCGGACGTGCTCCCTGCTTTCAGAGAGAAGTCAGATCTTTATCCTCCTGTGTGTAACTACACCTTGAGATAGTGCTCTTGAGCAAGGCAGCCATTCCTATGAGAGTCCATCCTAAAAAGAAATTGGCCCAGAGGAAGTGACTGAGCAGAATCATGATGATGAATAGATGAATAGGAGCTAAATGACAAAGACTAGGCAAGATGGGGTGGGATGGAAAGGGGGATCATCACTGTTTAGACCAGAAAGATCTTCAGAAGTATCTTGTCCAACCAAAACATCCTTTCTCTCTGCTGTATTTTTCTCCTTGGCATTTAACTGGCATCAGAAACACTGTGAGCAGCTCCTGTGGGGGTTTTCTGAGGTTCCGTTGAACATTCCTTTCATAGGCCACACTTGACCCTCCTTATTTAGAAGGCTATAGACCAGGGCCACAGACTGCCCGCAGGTTTCCCTTCCACAGGAGTCATCCTTCCCGCAGGCCATGATGCCATGTAGGAGCTATTCTCCTGCCCCCACACCACCGCTCATCCTCTCCAAGTGACAGCTCAGGTGCTTGGAAAGACTCACATTGAGGAGGTACGGAATCTGTCCTGGCTTAAAATTCTCATGCCTACCCCCACCCCAAGTTTCAGGGTCTCCCCAGGGCTATGCTCAGTTGTAAGAGTCATCACAGTCAAGGAAACCCAAAGCTATGAGGTATTTATAATTGCTCCCAGTCCAGATGCAAGTTATCAATTGGAGTTCATTTTTATCATAAGCAAGGTTGCCTAGAAACATAATTGACATTTTATTAGTTTTCCAGGGAACAGAACTAGAAATTTAACCTAAGGTCAAATTCCCAAGCAGAAGAGGAAATGGATTTGTTAACCCTTTGTCCACATTGTATTTTTAAACTTTATTTCTTTACCTTCTGTCTCCCATCACTAGAATGTAAGCTTCACAAGGGCAGGGGTTTTTAACTGTTTTGTTTGGGGAAGAAGCTGTACCTTTATTTTATTTTTTTGTCTTTGTTCTTTTGTTTTTTTTAAAAAGATTTATTTATTTATTTCTCTCCCCTCCCCCACCCACCCACCCCATTTGTCTGTTCTGTGTGTCTATTTGCAGTGTCTTGTTTCTTTGTCGTCTTGTTTCTTTGTCCACTTCTGTTGTCAGTGGCACGGGAATCTGTGTCTCTTTTTGTTGAGTCATCTCTCCATGTGGGTGGCGCCATTCCTGGGCAGGCTGCACTTTCTTTCGCCTTCCTGGGTGGCTTTTTCCTTCCTGGGTGGCTTTCCTTACGGGGCGCACTCCTTGCGTGTGGGGCTCCCCTACGCGGGGGACACCCCTGCGTGGCATGGCACTCCTTGCACGCATCAGCACTGCGCATGGGCCAGCTCCACACGGGTCAAGGAGGCCCGGGGTTTGAACTGCGAACCTCCCATGTGGTAGATGGATGCCCTAACCACTGGGCCAAGTCCGTTTCCCTGTCTTTGTTTTTTTAATGTTACATTAAAAAAATATGAGGTCCCCATACACCCCCCACTCCCCTCACCCCACTCCTCCCTCCGTAACAACAACCTCCTCCATCATCATGAGACATTCATTGCACTTGGTGAACACATCTCTGAGCACCGCTGCACCTCATGGTCAATGGTCCACACCATAGCCCACACTCTTCCACAGTCCACCCAGTGGACCATGGGAGGACATTCAATGTCCAGTAACTGTCTCTGTAGCACCACCCAGGACAACTCCAACCCCCAAAAATGCCCCCACATCACATCTCTTCCTCCCACTCCCTACCCCTAGCAGCCACCATGGCCACTTTCTCCACGCCAATGCCACATTTCTTCAATTACTACTAATCACAGTAGTTCATGAATAGAATATCAGTTAGTCCACTCTAATCCATACTCTCTTCCTCCATCCTGTGGACCTTAGAATGGTTGAACAACGTCTGGTATATAGTTGCACATGAACTAATAAGCGAATGAATTTCTCATTTTCAGTTGAAGTGGCTGTGGCTCCTAGAGGCCTATCTGGCAGTTGTATATTTTCTTTAAAATTAGTTACTGCAACACTGCATATTGAGAGCGTAAATATGCCCAGCATTGTGCCAGGACAGATATGGGTTGGCTTCTTGGAACTTCCTGCTCTTGTTAACTGCTTTTGGTGGTAAAAAGGGAGATGTGCTATGATCATCCAGTTCTTCCTGGATATAATCTTGTTCTGTTAAGCATATGGAGGAGGCCAAGTATCAAATAATATCCTCGACCTCAGCAGGAAATAGTACATTTTCTGGGAAGATCATAGGACCTCTGCTTTTTTATTCTATCTGTGAGGTTGGAAAGCATTTATAGCAATGTTGGCTCTATTATGAGAAATTCCTCAAGTAGGCCTGGACAAAGTCTTTTCTTTCTGTGAAGTTCCTAGCTTGGTAGAATTTTGGTCCTTATGTGCCTCCTTACTTAAGCCTAATATGTACACATCTGGATTGGATTCTAGAGTTCCCACAGCAGGGAAGAGAATTATTGTCTACCATGGATTAGTTGTTGAGAACATTTGCTACCGGAGTGTATTTTTTTTAAGACTCCAAATATATAGCTCTTGGGTTGAAACCTCATGGGGTGAAGCTGGCTGCAGAAGCATCCAAGAGTGTTTTTAGTTTAGCCTCTGTAGGCAGCCCCTGGACGGCAGACCATTGAAATGACACATGTGTTGCGAAAGGAATCCTCATCCTGTCTGGTCCAGAAGGAAACCAAGTTTTACCCTCTCTGAGCCTATCAGACTGTGGGGAGCTTTCTTGGTAAGTTAGTGTGTCTCAAAGTGGGTCTAGATGCATCTGCCTAGAAGCAGGGTGGATGGGAAAGACAGTGGAGGAAAGCATAGAGCATCGCTATTTTGGCACTGGTCCAGAGTAAAGCTCACTGGCTGGCTGTAGCAGTTTGATATTATTGGTGAATTCCAAAAAGAAATATTGGATTATGTTTGTAAACTGGTCTTTTCCTCTGGGCATATGAAATTCTATTGGATTTAGAGGCTTACTTGATTAAGTAATCAGGAGAACATTGAGTACCTGCCCCTTCATGGGTGGGAACTCGCAGATAAAAGACACGACAAAGGACAGAGTTGGAGGTTTTTGATGTTGGAGTTTTGATATCGGAGTTTGATGCTGAAGCCTTAAGCTGGAGCCCCAGGAACTAAACACAGAGAGGAAAGAAAAGCAAGCCCCGGGAAGGGAGGAACCCAGGAAGCCTGAATCCTCACAGATGTTGGCAGCCATTTTGCTTCAAAAAGTGAAAATAGACTTTGATGAGGGAAGTAACTTATGCTTTATGGCCTGGTATCTGTAAGCTCCTACCCCAAATAAATACCCTTTATAAAAACCAACCAATTTCTGGTATTTTGCATCAGCACCCCTTTGGCTGACTAGTACACTGGCCGTTTCCTTTTCCTGGTAAGTGTCAAATGCGTTAATATTTTATACTGCGGCAGGGGTAGAGGTGAGGAACGGAGAGGGGGTTGAGAGGTACCAGCTCTTTTCAAGGGATACTTCTTATTTTTTAAAAAAATCATTTTTCTCTTCACTTTTTTAAAAAAGATTTATTTATTTTATTTATTCTCCACCCCCCCCCCCCCCAGTTGTCTGTTCTCTATTTTCTGTGTCTATTTGCTGTGTGTTCTTCTTTGCCCACTTCTGTTGTCAGCAGCACAGGAATCTGTGTTTCTTTTTGTTGTGTCATCTTGTTGTGTCAGCTCTCCATGTGTGCAGTGCCATTCCTGGGCAGGCTGAACTTTCTTTCATGCTGGGCGGCTCTCCTTTCGGGGCGCACTCCTTGCGCGTGGGGCTCCCCTATGTGGGGGACACCTCTGAGTGGCAGGGCACTCCTTGCACGCATCAGCACTGCGCGTGGGACAGCTCCACACGGGTCAAGGAGGCCCGGGGTTTGAACCACGAACCTCCCATGTGGTAGGCAGACGCCCTATCCACTGGGCCAAGTCCGCTTCCCCTCTTCACTTTTTAAATACTATTATTGCTACTAAGCATGATCTGTATTTATGTTATGATCTACACTTTGTACCGCACAATTTTAAAGGTTTTGCCAAAATGTATAATGGCCTGTGTCTGTCATTGCAAGTCATGCAGAACAATTCCTGTGTCCCCAAAATGCCCCATATTACACCTGTTCTTCTCTCTCCTCTTTGAACCTGTGGTGACCACTGCCTTTATATCAATGTTACAAGTTCTTCCACTGCTAGAATAATAATAAGCCTACTTTAGTCCATAGTTGCAATTGCCCCCTTATGTTTGTTCATTCCTCAATCTTAAGGATTTTGGGGTGATGATGCCTACTCTGCTTCTAATTGAGAGGGGCTTAGATTCCAGGGGCCAGATGGGTAGAACTGTCTTGCTTGCAGTTGTAGATACTCTCTGAATTTTGGGATTGTCATTGTCCATTATCATAGTTTTTTCAGTTGTCTTGGGTGAGTCCGATGAACTGGAGGGTAGGTGTTGGTTGCAACTCTGCTGAGATTCAGGGCTCAACCGGCATATGAACAGCCAGAAGATTTAAGCCTCTGGGACACATATTTAATGGGTACAGTACTAATTATAGATTCACATGAAAGGGGCATAAGAACCATGTGCAGGGAAATTATAAATGAGTCCAACTCGGATACACTCGGGAGATGGGATATCATATATTCCAAGATAAGGCCCACTGACAAGATGCCAAATTGCTGGGGTTGACTTCCCAGCCTTTAGTGTCCAGATGTCTCAAGAGCCCTCAGGACCCCCCCTGCTTGAGGCACAGTTTACTGAGGCAATCAGTGAGATCCTCCTAACACTCTTCACTTTTTTTTTGCAGTGGTATTTTTAGCAAACTGTTAGAAAGAGTTGCAGAGAGAGATTGAGCTAAAGCCCAGAAAATGGCTGGGACATCTTTGGAAAATTTATGACTTTCTTAGGAAATACTAGAACCTTCTATTAAAAATGAGTAGGGCCCATAGAAAGTGCCTGCCTTTATATTTGGCAATTTCTGCCATAGATCTGCACACCAATAAGAAAATCTATACGATTGTACACTTTCAGAGTAAACTCCTGCATTAAATTATAGGATTTTTTTGGGGGGAGGGGTTACTCTTTATTTATGATAAATATTCCACATCCACTGTCTTGAGACAGTGCCATCAGCTTTGGTCAATTGGAGAATGGAGTCATCTGACTCTCCCATCCTACGAATGGGCCCACAGATGGCAGAGGTTTTAAACTGGCCATTGAACCTGCCTGTGACCTTGTCCACCTTGGCCACGTTCATTTGGATGGATGCCTGGTCCTTGGTGCCGATAATGCAGTTGCTGGCGGAGCACTTCCACAGCACACAGAGGTCCATGAACTCGCCGGCGTTGTTCTGCATGTCAGGGCCATGCCTGGTGCCACCACAACGAGTACGAGAGAGAACGAAATTATACGATTTAAAATTTTAAAAAAATTTTGGCATACTTTCAAACTTACATGACAATTATAAAAATAATACAAACCTCATACAGAGAATTCTAACCTACCCCTTCTTCCCCAGATCCACAGATCCACCATTTCTTTTTTTTTCCTCTCTTAATTTTTTTTTAAATGTTACATTAAAAAAACATAAGAGGTCCCCACCTACCCCCCAACCCCCTCACCCCACTCCTCCCACATCAACAACCTCTTTCATCATCGTGGGACATTCATTGCACTTGGTGAATACATTTTGGAGCACTGCCGCACCACATAGATAATGGTTTACATTGTAGTCTACATTCTCCCCCAGTTCACCTAGTGGGCCATGGCAGGACATACAATGTCCAGCATCTGTCCCTGCAGTACCACCCCAGACAACTCCAAGTCCTGAAAATACCCCCACATCATATCTCGTCTTCCCTCTCCCTACCCTCAGCAGCTACCATGGCCACTTTCTCCACATCAGTGCTACAATTTCTTCCATTACTAATCACAATAGTTCCATAGTAGAATATCAGTAAGTCCACTCTAATCCATTCTCTATTCCTCCATCCTGTGGATGCTGGGATGGTGATGTCCCCTCCACCTCTATATCGAGACGGGGCTTAGATTCCACATGGATGATGGATGCAATTCTCCTGCTTGTAGCTGTAGGCACTCTTGGCTTCCTGGTGTGGTGGTTGATCTTCTTCACCTCCCTTCCAAAACGTTTTTAACTCCCCCAGGCAGAAACTCTAACCATTAAGCAGTAACTTCCAATTTCCTCTTTCCCTCAGACCTTGGTAACCTCTAATCTATTTTTTTTTTAATTTTTAAAAAATTTATTTTTTATTATCAGATCCACCAATTTTAATTTTGCTACCTTTGGCTCCCTCCCTCCCTCCCTTCTTCCCTCCCTCTGTCCCTCCCTCCCTCTCTTTCCATCCATCTAAACACTTGACACTTGAATGTAGGTGTAGGTTGTACGCATGATCCTCCTTGAACACTTAATACTGTTATATACATTTTCTAAGAACTGGGATATTCACTTATGTAACCACTTTAAGGGCAACTATCAAGCTCAAGAAATTTAATATTGATATAAAACTTACAATCTATATTCCAATTTTTTCCTATATCTTAAAAGAATGCCCCTTTGAACTTTTCCTCTTCTTTTGCTAGATTCCATACAAGATCATGTATTGCATTTAATTATCATTGCTTTAGTTACTATTTCTATTTTTTTTTAACTGTGGCAACATATATACAATGTAAACTTTCCCATCTCAACCATTTCCAAGCATACCATTCAGTGGGATTCATCACAAACACAATATAGTACCTTCATCGACTTCATTACCAAAACTTTCCCATCTCCCAAACAGAAACCCTATTCCCAGTATGCATTAATTCCCCACTCTCCCTGCCCCCTGCCCCTGCATATTCTCTAATATTTTTCTTTACAGTTACCATCAGGCTTAATTTTAACTTCCTAAATCTATATCAATCTTACGTGCTTTGATACCAATTTTACTCAATAGTATATACCCCTCCATCCCCCCACCTTTAAGTAGGTCTGTGACAGATACGTGATTCTACATTATGAGTCTAAAACCACTGATTTAGTATTACATTTTATGCATTTGCCTTTTAGATCCATAGAAAGTAAAAAGTGGAGTTACAAACAGAATATACAATAGCACTGGCATTTATATTTATTTACTGATGTCATTACCCTCACTGGAGATCTTTATTTCTTCACACAGCTTCCACTTATAGTCTATTATTCTTGCCTTTCAACATGTAAAGCTCTCTTCAGCATCTCTTGTAGGGTTGGTCTAGTGGTGGTGAAGTTCCTCAGCTTTTGTGGATCTGGGAATGTCTTAATCGCTCCCTCTTTTTTTAGGTACTAAGGCCAGGGATTGAACCCAGGGCCTTGCATGTGGAATGCCAGCGTTCAACCACTTGAGCTACAACGGCTCCAGCTCTCTCATTTATGAAAGACAGTTTTGTTGGATGTATAATTCTTAGTTGACAGGTTTTTACTTTTAGCACATTAAATATTAATATCTCTCTCCATTGCCTTCTTGCCTCCGTGGTTTCCAGTGAGAAATCGACACAATCTTATTAAGGCTCCCCTTAAGCAACTTTCAGAATTCACTCTTTAGCTTTGCCATTTGCCGTGACATTGGTCCATTTGGGTTTATCCTGTTTGGGGTTTGCTGAATGTCCTGGATGTATACATTGATGACTGTGTTAAATTTGGGAAGTTTTCGGTTATTATCTTTGAATATTCTCTCTGCTTCTTTCTGTCTTTCACCTCTGGGACTCTCCTGATGAGTATATTGGGAAGCTTGATGGTGTCCCACGGGTTCCTTAGGCTCTGTTCACGCTTCTTCATTCTTTCATCTTTCTGCTCCTCAGACTAAATGATTTCAATAGTCTTATCTTCAAGTTCCCTGATTCTTTCTTCTTCCAGCTCCAATCTTCTATTGAATCCCTCTAGGGAATTTTAAATTTCTGTTACTGTGGTCCTCAGCTCTGTTTGGTTACTTTTCATAATTTCCATTTCTATTGATATTTTCTTTGTGGTCATCTGTCATTTTCCTGATTTCCTTTAGTTCTTTGTCTATGTTTTCTTTTAGCACTTTGAGCATATTTAGGGCTTTTTTCTCTTTTTAAAGTCTTTGTCTGGTATACCCAGATCTGGTCCTCCTCATTGATAGGTTCTTTTTTTTTTTTTAAAGATTTATTTTTTATATATTTCTCTCCCCGCCCCCCCACGTTGTTTGCTCTCTCTGTCCATTAGCTGTGTGTGTTCTTCTGTGTCTGCTTGGATTCTTGTCAGCAGCACTGGGAATCTATGTCTCTTTTAGTTCCATCATCTTGCTGCATCAGCTCTCTGTGTGTGTGGAGTCACTCCTGGGCAGGCTGTGCTTTTTTCACTAGGGGACAGCTTTCCTTGCAGGATGCAGTCCTTCTGTGTGGGGCTCCCCTACGCAGGGGACACCCCTGCGTGGCACAGCACTCTTTGCACACATTAGCACTGTGCATGGGCCAGCTTAAAACATGGGTCAGGAGGCCCTGAATTTGAACCCTGGACCTCCTATGTGGTAAGCAGACACTCTACCAGTTGACTCAAATCCATTTCCTGATTGTTAGGTTCTAATGCCTTAATCTTCTCCTTTGTCTGGGCCCTCACTTCCTGTTTCTTTGTATGTTTTATAATCTTTTATTGAAACCTGGACATTTTAATATATTAATGTGTTATCACTGGAATTTAGACTGAGGTGTCTGTTCTGTAAGCTTGTATCCAGCTAGTGTTATGATAGCTTTTCTTGAAAGCCAAGAGCTAACCAGCGATAAAAAAAAATACCTTTTCCAGATCTTGCAGGTTAAACTGTGAGAATACTCTCCTTCATGGCTTCTCCATACAATGAATTTGGAGAATAGTTCCAGGCCAAAGTGTAGGGGCCTTCCTGATCCTTTCTGAGAATTGGTCTTGTCTTGGGCATGCACACATGGCCCTGGGAATTCCCCCGTTTCCACAGTTCCTCATGTCCCTTCTTCCCTAGGAAACAGTTTCCTCACCATCCCAGGCACAGCACTGTGGGTCCTACAGCCAGCAATCCCTTACTCCAAGCAGCACGGCTTGACTGCTGTCCCACAGTCCTAGGAGAGCTCCCTGAGCCACCTTCTTCATACAGGGCAAGTTCTGGGGTGAAGAACTCCCAGACAGATTGGGCCAGACATCCATGCTCGCAGTATATGTGCGAGGGTTACTCAGCTTCTTCTGGAACTGGGACCAGGGATCTGTACTCCAGGCCAGCTTCATGCTGAGCAGATGAGGGGCAGGGGAGGGGCCGGTCAGGGCTCCATGAAAGCCTACCACTTTAAGTAGCCTTTTTCTTGGTTTGGTGTTCACCCATTATTGCAGTTCTTTAACTGTTTCCTGGAGCTTTTAGAAAAATGTTTCTGCCAGTTCTTGCGGGTTGTTCAAAGCTTTTCTGGGGGGTGGGGCCCTGAAACATCTCACCTTACCATCCTGATCAGGGCAGATGCCAAATTACAGGATTTTAAAAATTAACAATTTATTTTTTCAACTGACATTTGGTTTTTGCACCTTCCTCTCTATTTTGCGTTTCAAGTTTTACTTTTTATTCACCAGTGTGTTTGGTAGTCCTTCTCTAGGTTTGGCACGACACAGTGTAGCACTTTCTTCTGTTAGCTCTTCTTCCTTCTGCCTCCCCTTGGCACCGTTGCTGTCCTCTTTGTGCTGGCAGGTGCTTGGTTGATGGGTGTGGTAGCTGGTTCTTCTTTGCATCTCCCTGGCATATTAGCATCAGAAGCAGCAACTCTTGTATGTTGGAAAATGAGCAGTTAAAATACCAGGGAGAATCTGATACTGTGTTTTTTCCTGAAGACTACCCAGAAAAACTCATTAGCCAGACTTAGTAAACCTCTCAATTACAGATTAAAAAAAAAAAAAAAAGCAATATAGTGCCTTCAAGTACATTTGAACTAGTAAATAAAATCTTGCCTACTCAATTCCATAAATGATTATTGAGAGCTTGCTGGGTACCAGTCACTAGGGTAATCTCTTAAGGTATAAGATGAATAAAAAATGTTTTCTGAGCTCCTGAGGGAGACAAAGATGTCGAGGAATAATGATAACACTTGTGAAAAGCACTATAATGAAAGAATGTGCTAGGGAAGAAGGAGCAGGGATGGGGTAGAGAGGGAATAGCTACCTGCCTGGGCGAGTTCATCAGATCCCTTAGAAGAATTGACATTTAAACTTGGTCTTTGAGTGAGAGTAAGGTTTACCACCTGCCCAAGATCCTAGAGGAGTTGCGGTGTGTTTGTCACTGTTGAATTCTAGGTCTTCCAGACTTGTGAGAGATGACGTTGTCTGGTTGTCAGGCAAAGGCTCCCCAGCCAACTGCCTGAGTCTGAATCCCAGCTCTTCTGTTTTCTAGCAATGTGATCTTGGCAAGTTACTTAACCTCTCTGTGTCTCAGTTTCCTCATCTGTACACTGGAGGGTAAGAATAGCACCTGACTCAGAGTTGTTAGGTGAATTAAATGAGTTAGCAATTGTCATGTGCTTGAACAATGCCTGGCTCGTGGTAAGCACTTTAAAAGGGTTTGATAAGTAAATTAAAAAAAAACCTTACAGAGTGGAGGGTTTGCCAACTACTGTGGAGGACAAGGCAAGAATCAATGGATCAGAAATCTGGGAAGATGGTAGCAACACAGCACAGTTTTTGGATTTACTCATATTCCGTGTCAACAAAAACAACAAAAAGACAGTAACTAGATAGCAAAACCAAAAACCATGAATATTATTTACAACAAAACTAGATCATATGTTTCGAACCCAAAATAAAAGCCGATGAGGACAAACTGCTGAGAGCCATACAGTTGGCCTGTTTTTGGCATTCGTGGGGGAGAAAGCAGAAGGCAGCAATATGGGGCATCTGAAGGACCTAAGAGTAGACCTTAAAATAGCTGGCAAGTCTTACTGGAAAGCTTGGCTGGCCAATTTGAGATTAGCGCTGAAAAGGAGAGGGTTGCTACCCTTGAAAGAATTGATAAACTGGATTTCAGTTTATCGATCTTGGCCCCCCGCATGCTTGAGACAGACCCATGAAGGTCCCCCAGTGAGGAGAGACTGCTGACAGTGGAATGAAAATGGACTTGAAAGTGACAGACAAAAGAACAAGAAGGTAGAGATAAAAGTGGGAAGGGGAAGATTGCCAGGAATTATAAAAAAATAGGTTGACAAATATTTTTAGCAACTTCATTGAGGTGTAATTTATGCATCATAAAATTCACCTGTTGTATCTATGGAGTTCAGTTATTTTAAATAAATTTATACAGCTGTACAACCATTGCCACAATTCAGCTTTAGACCATTTCCATCACCCTACCAAGTTCCCCTGTGCATGTTTGCAGCCAGTGCCCACCCTCACCCCAGCCCTAGGTGATTGCTGATCTGCTGTCTTTATAAATTTGCCTTTTCTCGAAATTTCACGTAAACAGAATCATAAAATATGCACTCCTTTGTGTTTTGCTTCTTCACTTAGCATAGTGATTTAGTGGTTCACCCATGTTCACCCATGTGTCAGTGGTCATTTCTTTTTATTGTGGAATAGCTTTTCCATTGTACAGGCAGTATTACATTTTGTTTATCCACGTACCAGTTGATTACCATTTGGCTTGTTTCACCTTTTTGGTTACTAATCAGGGTGCTATGAGCATCACGTCTAAGTCTTTCTGTGGATGTGTTTTTTCATTTCCTTTGGGTAAATTCATTGGAGTAGAATTATCAGGTCATATGGTAAGTGTAAATTTAAGAAACTGCTGAACTGTTTTCCAAAGTGCCGTTTTATATTCCCCACCAGCAGTACATGAGGCTTCCAGTTTCTTCCATTCTCTTCAACACTTGATAGTGCCAGCTTTTTAAATTAAAGGTATGCTGAAGGGTTATAGTAGCATCACATTGTGGCTTGAATTTTTATTTTCCAGTGATTAATGGTGCTTGTCAGCTTTTCATGTGCATATTAGCTGCTGTTGTATATTCTTTGGTGAAAGGTCTATTAAGATCTTTTGCACTGTTTTCAATTGGGTCGTTTGTCTTCTTATTATAGAGTTGTAAGAGTTCCTTGTGTATAGGAGTTCCTTATGTTCCTATATGTAGTCTGGATGCAAGTCCTTTAGCAGATTTATGTTTTACAAATGTTTTCTACTACTCTGTGGCTTGTAATGGTGTCATTTGAAGAGGAAAGTTTTTAATTTTTTGAAATCCAGTTTATCAATTCTTTCTTTTATGGGTCATCCTTTTGCTGTCATGTCTGAGAAATGTTTTCTTTTCTTTTTTTTTTTTTTTTTAAAGATTTATTTATTTATTTAATTCCCCCCCTCCCCTGGTTGTCTGTTCTTGGTGTCTATTTGCTGCGTCTTGTTTCTTTGTCCGCTTCTGTTGTCGTCAGCGGCATGGGAAGTGTGGGCGGCGCGGGAAGTGTGGGCGGCGCCATTCCTGGGCAGGCTGCTCTTTCTTTTCATGCTGGGCGGCTTTCCTCACGGGCGCACTCCTTGCGCATGGGGCTCCCCCACGCGGGGGACACCCTTGCGTGGCACGGCATTCCTTGCGCGCATCAGCACTGCGCATGGCCAGCTCCACACGGGTCAAGGAGGCCCGGGGTTTGAACCGCGGACCTCCCATATGGTAGACAGACGCCCTAACCACTGGGCCAAAGTCCATTCGAGAAATGTTTTCTTAACCTACGATCACAAAGATTTTCTCCTATATTTTATTCTAGAAGTTTTATGTTTTAGCTCTTACGTTTAGCTCTCTCTTCTATTTTGGGTTAATTTTTATGTATGGTGTGAGGTAAGGGTCTAAGTTAAATTTTTTTTGTATATGTATATCCAGTTGTTCAAATACCATTTGTTGAAAAAATCTATTCTTTTCCCATTTAAATACTTTGACACTTTAGTAAAAAATTAGTTGAACATAAATTAGAGTTATTTCTGGAGTCACTATTTTGTTTCATTGATATATAGGTCTACCCTTAGCCCTGTACCACCCTGTCCTAATTTTATTACTTTATATTAATTTTAAATCAGATAGTGTTCTGTTTTCAAAATTATTTTGGCTATTATCAGTCCTTGATAATTTCAAATAGATTTTAGCATCAGTTTGTCAATTTCTCCAAAAAGAGCCTGCTGAGATTTTGATAAGGATTGTAATGAATCTGTAGATTAATTTGGGGGACAATTGCCATCCTAAAAAATAGTGAATCTTTCAATCTATGAGCATGGTATGTCTCTCTATATTTATTTAGATCTTCATCAATTTCTCTTAGAAACATTTTGGAGTGTTCAGTGTACAAGTTTTGCATTTTTGTTAGGTTTACTCCTAAATATTTTTTCATTTTACCATATTGTGAATGGGATTTTTTTTACTTGCTGAGCTGCTGGCAAGCCTCTCCCTTCCCTTTCTGGACCTTAGTTTCCTTCTTTGCCAGTTGAGAATAATGAATTCCTGCCTGCCTGCTGCCTGCCTTAGTAGATTGGTGGGAGAACCACCTGGGATAATGGATTGGGGAATGCTATGGAAACCGGTAGTGGCAAGTCAGAAGAAGAAGATGTTGGTAGCCAGCATTTACTGAGCAATCACTGTCATCTGATGCCATCCTCACAACAGCCCTGTGAGCAGGTGTGTGACTGAGTTTTGTTCTATCCTGGCATGTAGGGACCCAGTCTCTGTCTTGAAAAAGCTGAAAGTCTGAGGGAGACTTTCCTTATGAGAGTGGAATCATTTTTAATTATCTTGTTGGTAGTTTATTAGTAAGGGCCAGCTGTACTGAATGGTTTAGATGGGCTTGAAAATAGCTTATTGATCTGAGAAATGGTACTTATTCTTCTCATGGATTGCATTCTACCCCTCCCCCCCCTTTTCCCCCCCTATAGCTTGTTCAAAATAAACTTGAGCTTACTGGTTTGAGATTGATTGTAAATTCTGACTGGGAAGAGCCAAATAAATGAGGTGTTGTAAATGCAATAATTTAATTTAGAAGCTGGTCCTAACAGCCTGTGGATGGACCCACGTGTGTATTTTGATGACCTTATCAACATTTGTCTCTTTATCTGACATCATCTTACTTCAGAACTCTTCCATCTGCGAAGCTCAGACCACTCAACAGAGATTCTCTGCCATCCTTTTGTTACCCATGTTCACGAAGGAGGGTGCCGTGAAGCCCACACACCCCTCTTTATAGCCAAGTGTGTCAAGGGACAGCAGCTAGATCTGGCCCACATTGCTCTGAACCTTCCCTTGCTGCTCTCCTATCTCTGATGTTTCTATTTTTGTTTCACGGAGTTAGTCACATTTTCCAGTTTGCTTGCATGACAATGATCATCTTCAGCTTTTCTGGGTGTTGGAATCGAATTGGGTCTGGATTCAAATCCCTGCTTTTCTGTTTGTAGGCCATATGTTTGTGGGCATGTCACATAATCTCTTGGACTCTCTGTTTCCTAAGGTATAAAACAGCAGATGGTGCTAAATAAATACTTAATAGCTGAGAAGAAATTCTTGACATGATATATAATAGAAACCAGCTCTGATTTTGCACTGTTCTCTGTTTATTAAATGAAAGATTCACAAATATACCAGCGACTGCTTTTGGCTTTTGCCCAATAAATGTTTATATGTGGGATGAAGAGCCAGATGGTGGGAGATGGGTGGTAGCGGATGGTTGCAGAATGGGAGAATTTACATGTTTTTGAGCCCTGGGCTCAAAGAGTGTCACAGGTGTCATTTCATTCAGGCTTTGGAAAAAAAAGTGGTGGTAGTCCCATTTCGTAGATGAGGAGGCACCTCTCTCACCTTCTCAGTGTGTGGCTAGTAGTATCTGGCATTTTTTCCCCTTCTGCCATGTTTCCAGATGTCTCACATTCCATTCTTCCTTCTGCCTTCCTTTCCTCATGAGCACGCTCAACCTTTGCCCTCTTCCTCTTCTCTTTCCCCAACTATTTAGCCTTTCCCAGGCTCAAGCGAGTTATCTGGCATGACTCATGTGAATGTGTGAGAATCCCGTACGCACTGCGCTGCCTCACAGGCAGCAGTGCTGCTTTATTTGATTCCCCAAGAAAAATTCTGGAGCCTTTTATTTACTCATTAATGACAAAGAGCCTCCTCTCCCTGTTGAGTTTATTTGGCCTGGTTTTGAATTGGATCCCTGTAGGCAGGGCCTGGGGCCTGAGCTCAGAGTCCCACAGCTCTCTGTTACCCAAGGGCTTCTCTTTACCCACCTCTGCCACCTGCTTGGCTCCTAGGGCCCCCGAACTCTTTAAGGTCTTTTTTCCCCCCTCAGCTTATTCCCTTGTATTCTTTCTCACTTTTCCTAGCTTTCAAAATATTTTCCCCAGAGGTTGTTTTAGTAGTGCACCTTTACTGTGTTTTGCTAACCTAAATGAAAGTGAATGCTAACTTAAACTTTCGACTCAAGTTCCTGTGGTGCATCGGAAGGACTAGCTTCCCTTCCATGACCTCTCTTCCTTTTTCCCTCTCCACAGCCCAATTGACTGGATGAACAGAATGGTCAAAAGTCTTTTTTTTTTCTCTGTGACCTTGCTGCTGAGAAATGATTAAGATTTGAAGTCATACTGTTATTAGCAGGGCATGTCTACCTTCTAGACTGTCTTTCTTCTACATTATTATTGACGTTTAAAATGGATATTGCACTGGCCTGGCGCTCATCAGTGTTCCATATAGTTCGTCATGCTGCTTCTTTGGAAGCAGGCCATTTGAAGCCCCGGCCTCTCGCAAGCCTCAGGCTAAACGTGCACGTTTTCCAGCTCAGGCACATCTGGAGCAAATTCCTCCATGGAAGTAAATTATGTCAGTGCTGAGCTTTTCTCTCTTCAACTTTGTATTACAGTCTCATAAAACTCTTGTGACTCACCAGTCCAAGGTCATATTTTTTAATTTGGCTGGTCCTGCTTGATTAATATAGAACAGTCTTCAAATGTTAGCTGTGCTACGGCTGAAATGGAACCATAAAGAGTCAATAGCCAAACCCGGGAGACTCCCGGCCTTCCTCCCTGTCACCTTTGACCACACCCCTCCTCCTGTAGCCTTCAGGGGAGACTCTGCCCTTGTCCCAGGGGCATTAGCACTCTTAGGAAACACTCCTTTCCTGGGAGAGTGGCCCAGAGCCCCAGGGAAATGGACTTACCTGCCATGAATTGTCTTTTGTTCTTATGGACCAAACCTGTGAATTAGGCAGAGGAGTTCCTGGGACATAGTAGACTTTGAGTAAATAGCAAAGTGAATGAATGACTCAAACTAGGGAATGCCTTTTTTTTTCCTTCAGAATTTAATGACTCCAAAGAAGTAAGATAGATTTTCACGTGCTATACATTGATTAGAAGGTAAGTTCCAGAAATCTAAAAGTGTTCTTGAGCAAGGGCAGAGGTTTGAGGATAGCAGTAGGAGTTAATGGCAAAGACTTTAAAAGCACTTACTGTGTACATGAACTTGCTTAAATTCTTACAGCAAATCTATGGTGTGAGTACAACTGCTATCCCCATCTTAAATGGGCAGGAAGCTGAGGCATAGTGCTTGTCCAGAGTCAGCTAGTAAGTGATATAGCTTGGATCTGAACCCAAATTTATGTTCTTAACCACAACTTTATTCTTTTTTTTTTTTTTTAAGATTTCTTTCTTTCTCTCCCCCCCACCCCGTTGTCTGTTTGCTGCGTCTTCTTTGTCCGCTTCTGTTGTCATCAGTGGCACAGGAATCTTTGTTTCTTTTCCCTGCGTCATCTTGTTGTGTCAGCGGCGCCATTCTTGGGCAGACTGCACTTTCTTTCGCGCTGGGCGGCTCTCCTTACGGGGCGCACTCCTTGCGCATGGGGCTCCCCTACGTGGGGACAGCCCTGCGTGGCAGGGCACTCCTTGCGCGCATCAGCACTGTGCATGGGCCAGCTGCACATGGGTCAGGGAGGCCCGGGGTTTGAACCACGGACCTCCAATGTGGTAGACGGACGCCCTAACCATTGGGCCAAGTCTGCCACCCACAACTCTATTCTATCTCTTTAGGTTTAAGTATCTAGAAAAATACATGGATTTCCAGGTGAAATTTTGAAGGACAATGTTTATGTGAGAAATAAACTCTGGTTTGTTGTTAGGGTGTGGAGAAAAGGGAACACTTGCCGCTGCTGGTGGAAATGTAGAATGGTGCAGCCACTGTGGAGGGCAGTTTGGTGGTTCCTCAGGAAGCTAACTATAGAACTGCCATATGATCCAGCAATCCTACTTCTGGGTATATACCCAGAAGAATTGAAAGCAGGAATACAAACAGATATATGCACACCAATGTTCATAGCAGCATTATTCACTATTGCCAAAAGTTGGAAGCAGCCCAAGTGTCCATCAACAGATGAATGGATAAGCAAACTGTGGTATGTACATATAAAAGTATTATTAGATTGAGGAGTCTGAGTATGTGCTGGATACTAGGGTTTGGCTTCTAGGGTTAAATTGAAAGTCATTCAAATACAAGTTCACAAGGAAGCAGGGATGTTGACAGGTCCACTATGGCATTCCCTGTGCCTTGCTCCTTGCTTGGCACAGAGTTGGCACTCATCACTTATTTTTTGAGGAAGGATTGATATCCTTTGACTCATTCTCAGAGTCTGAAAAGGAAGAAGGACATGAGATGGGACAAGCCTTTCATATTTTCCTCAAAGACCCAGGGTTTGGGTGAATGGAAAGAAACTGGTAGAAGAGTGAGTTATTCTTGGGTCTGAGCTCTTGTTGCAGTTTACCCACCATGCAGTTTGCAAGCCATGCGGGAAGAACATGTTTGCATGTCTCCATCCCATCCCATCGCCTGTGGCTCCGAGAAGCCACTCTCTGTAACTCATTTGATTTTTTTTTTTTTAAGATTATTTTTAAAATTTATTTCTCTCCCTTTCCCCCTTCCCTTCCCACCCCCCCTTCCCCCCCGCCCAGTTGTCTGCTCTCTGTGTCCATTCACTGTGTATTCTTCTGTGACCACTTCTATCCTTATCAGCAGCACTGGTCATTTGATTTTATGTCCCTGGTGCCTAATCCTCTGCCTCGTCTGTGGTACCGACTCAGTATACTGTGGCTGCCTGGCTGATCCACACGTTTCATTTACTCTTCTTTTGTCATGAGGAAGTCTTCATTGATGAAGTAGTCCAAAAAATGTTGTTAAGCCTAGTACAACTCTCATTAGGTCTGAGATGAGACTTCTTGAAGCTTTGCCTGTTTGTTCACGTCCCAGTGTGGCTGGTTGTCATACCCTCTGTCACTGTATCTGGGCTGCAGCTGGCTCGCTCCGCTAACCAGAGGGAGTCCTTTGCTAATGAGGCCAAGGTTGTGGGTTTGATCCCCGGCCCCGTACTGCAGCAGGCCATCTGTCTTCACCAAGGCATGTCACTGGATGCGAGGGGAAGGGTGGACAGAGGGAGAGGCTGGAATCCATTCCGGAAAAACAGCGTCCTGACGGCCAGCCGGAGGTGTCCTTGTGGAGGATGTCTTTTTCTTCTTCCACTGCTCAGATCTGGATAGCTAGTTTTGATTTCAGATATTCTCAAAATAGATGATACAGAGGTTATATAACTGAAGGGGAAGCAATTCCCAAGCCTAAGAACTTGGAGGAAGTTGACTATATTGGTAGATATTTGGTGTATTTCTGTTTTTCTAGGGCCTGATGGAATATAGCTCATGATATAAGAAATATCTGCTTTAGTTGTCTCCCTTGTAACCAAGAAAACTCTTTTCAGCGAGGGGATGGGGAAAGGGATTCAGAATCTAAGAATGTGCTTGCCTTTTTTTTTTCTTTTGCGGGGATACAGCTTATTAATTGTTCCCTGGGTTCCCAACTGGCTCTGTGAGGCAATTGGGACAAGCAGAGGTGGGTACAAAGAGGGTCTTTACCCTCAAGATGGACACACATAAATACAAAATGTAAGTCAAGGGTTAAGAGCTGGCTTTGCTCAAAGTATGTGCACGGGGGAAGTGGATGTGGCTCAACTGATAGAGCGTCCGCCTACCACATGGGAGGTCTAGGGTTCAAACCCAGGTCCTCCAGGCTGATGTGGTGAGCTGGTCCACGCACCCTGCTGATGCATATAAGGAGTGCTGTGCCACGCAGGGGTGTCCCCCACATTGGGGAACCCCATGCGCAAGGAGTGCACCCCGTAAGGAGAGCCGCCCCATGTGAAAGAAGCACAGCCTGCCCAGGAGTGGTGCTGCACACACGGAGAACTGACGCAGCAAGATGACGAAACAAAAAGAGACACAGATTCTCAGTGCTGCTGACAGCAATGCAAGTGGACACAGAAGAATACACAGCGAAAGGACAGAGGGAGCAGACAACTAGGGGGTGGGGTGAGGGGAGAGAAATAAATAAATAATAAATCTTTAAAAAAAATTATGTGCACAGTTGTTGGGAGTACCGAGGAAGCCTGGCTCTTCCTGGGGAAGCTAGGAGATGTTTCCTGAGGGTGACCTTTGACTTGGGTCTTGAAGAATGACTAAGAGTTCTCCAGGAACTTCAGACAGAGGGAGGAACATGTGCAAAGGCACATGGGCAGGAAATTGTGATGTTTCCCTGAGATCCTGGAAATCCTTTTTAAAAGCTCAAAATCCTCCTTATCTACACAGCTCTCTAGAAACAGCTGAGCTGGGCATGCCCAGGTATGTGACTTGGCACAGGAGCTCTGCGCCCCCAGATCCCTGTGCCACAGTGCCACAGGGGGCAGGTTCTACTTCAGAGAGCGCTGTGCTTTGTGCTCGCCTGTTCAGGCTCAGTGAGAAAGAAAGGGCATGCAACAGGCAGAAAATGGATCCCCGTGTTGGTCTTGGTTCATACAGCTTGCAATAGTTGTGAATTTCATTCATCCAATAGGTGTTTACTGAGCGCTTCCTATATCCTAGGCTCTATTCTAGGGGCTTGGGATATGTCAGTGAACAAAAGACCTCTGCCCACAGGGAGATGTGCAGCTATCCAAGCTCCATGAGGTTGGAGCGGTGTCCTGGGACTTGCCTGGGATCCACTATAATGGTCGATCATTGTTGAAATAACTTAACTGTTTAAGAGTTTCTGAAAGAACTAATTGACCTTGAGACTTTTCATGGACTTTTAGAGGAAAAATAAGAGAGAGGAAGGAGAAAGCCAAATGATTTCTTAGCTCTAAAAGATCTATTGTGTTAATTTGTTCTGTAATTCATCTTTAGAGAAAGAAAAAAATATTGAACATACTCTTAACAGGGTTACCTTTTCCCTTGTTAGGTAGGAATTTGACATCCACTATAAAAAGTGTTTGAATCACATTACAACTTCGAGTTCACATGACAGTGACAGCTGATACTGAATCTAAGTGTATTGGTGGCCTGGACCCAACTTTGAGTTCATAAATTTGAAAGGACATGTTAAGGGGAGGAATTGTTTCTTCCCACCCTAACCCCAAGAAATGAAAGGAAAAATAATAACAAAAATATATTGAGGGAAGCGGCCATGGCTCAATCAGTTGGGCTCCCGTCTACCATATAGGAGGCCCTGGGTTCATGTCCTGGGGCCTCCTTGTGAAGGCAAAGCTGGCCCGCATGCCGTGGAGAGCCGCTGGCCTGGGTACCATGGAGTGCCACTGGCCCGCGAACGCCACAGAGAGCTGACTTGGCAAGGTGACGCCACAAAAAGGGAGACAAGCAAAAAAAAAAAATCGCAGATCGCGCAGCGAATGGACACAGAGAGCAGACAGCAAGCAAGCCGCGAGGGGGAGGGGAATAAATAAATTAAAATAAAATACTGACACAGAAGAACGCACAACGAATGGACACAGAAAGCAGACAGCAAGCAAAAAGCCGCAAGGGGTGGGGGGATTAAAAAAATGTATTGAGTGTGGCATTAAAATAGCCCTCCCTCACGAGGGGACATGGTTCTCCAGTCCCCGAGTTCTCCCCCAGCCTTGGTTTTCCTTTATCTAGTCTTGAACAGCCTTGGCTTGTTCCGCCAAACCGTTCTCTCCTGGTTTGATAGTATGGAGGTGTAGCTGATAGTATTATAGAACGAGACTATTGTTCAGAGTCACAAAACAGAACAGGAGGGACCCAGGCGTGGCTAGAAGCTTGAAGGTGAGAATGTAGATTTCAGAAGCCAGCCTTGAAGAGTGCTGTTGCTGCTGCGGGGGGATGGGAGCTTGTCGTGAGAATGAGGGTCACCAGGGCTGGCCCAGGGCTGGTGACTCAGCACCCTCCCAGCGTGTCCTGATGGATTGTGGGGGCCACGCAACCCCAGGAAGTCATGCTGTGCATTGGCATAAGGTCGAGCAGACAGCAAGACCTGGAAGGAAGATGGGCAGAAGAAGGATGGAAAACCAGATAGAAGAGAGAAGAAAGAAGAAAAAACAGGACTTCGGTCATGGGAGGAGCAAAATGTATGCTTGAGAAAAGGGTGGGCTTTGCTGCCAGAGGCAGAGCACTAGGTCCCTTGAGTTCGAGCAAGAACCAAGGCTGTGGGTTGCCGGTCTGAGGCTTCCCCTGATGGGTTGGGGACTGGCAGTGATATTGGTGAGTGAAGGCAGGGTTTTGCTTCCCTGTAGGCTGCACAACCAACTGGTGCTCAAAGTCTTGCAGGTCCTTTCTCCTTGGTATGAGCTGCTGGGAACCTTCCATAGGGATGGACACACACCCAGTCCAGGAAGTTTACTGAAGCAGGGTACAGGAGGTGGGCACCATGTTCCAACAGCGCCGAAGGGCCCACTGCTTGAGGGTTGGCAAGAGCATGCGTTTGGAGAAATAGTTTCCCATAATGAATTCTGACATGATTGTACTCTCTCAGTCAAGAGTACTGAAATGGAATAGATGACATAATGTCAAGGGTCCGTGGAAACCCTAAAAAAACGGAGAAATTTCCTGGCTTTCTTGTCTTCATTTTGGGGTAGACTTTTTAAACAACAGTTCATTCTAGATATTTAGTGGCTCTCAAAATTTTAAGAATGAATTAATAGCTTATAGACATGAAGACAGTTACGTGGATTTTATTTCCCCCACTGTGGTATTTCATAGCTGTTAGAATGAAATTCTTACATGCTAATTCCTCTTTTTTGCTCTTTTTTATCGTGGTTATCAAGATCTAACTTGGGAGAAAATTAATTTTTCTGCTATTGTAGTGAAAGTGGAAGAGATCTGTGGAATAAAATTATGTGATTAAAAAAGTACGAATGGTATAGGGTTTGGTGAGAATTGTGTTTTTGTATTAGGGGCAATGATTTCCCATTCTCATATTTGAAATGAGAAATCTTTTCTCTCCAGGCCCTACCGACCACAGCTGTCAGGTGGCTCCGTGGTGGGACGAGGCCAGCCTCAGCGTTGGCCTTTGATGGTGCCACATTCGAGTAGGTCAGAGGCTCAGGCCTTCTCCATTCTGTTTACTGGGGATCCTTTGTTTACCAGCAGTGTTCTTTCCAAGTTGAGAGAGAATTCGATTCTGAATGCTAAGCTCTCTCCAGAAACAATTTGAGGAAAACATGTTTTTGCTTCAAAGCTTCATTGGGAAAATGTGCCCCATCATGCGAGGCGTCTCTTCAGTCACGGCGGCTTCCCCCGTGCCTCCACCAGAGGGCGTCGGTCCTGCACGGGAGCGACTATTCCCCCCTCCTCTCCCCGGGAGGAGCTGGATTTCTCTAGCATTTGTCGTCTAAGGCAGCTGAGAGCATGACCCTCGGACCCTGGACTTCTTCACCCGGGCTGACTAATTTTCTTTCCAGTGTTGAACCATAGCTGAGGTATCTTGTTAGCTGTGGTCATGATAGATGTTGTGTATATTAATCAAGTGATATTAATAGTACAAGATTATAGACTGAGCTGTTGGATTCATATATTGTTCCTTCCTCTAGAGTTACACTTCAATTTTAGAGCTTAGATTTCTTTTGCCAGGAAGATGACTGAGTAAGCTAGAAAGCTGCCAGCTCGCCCTCTCACTAGTTTTGTGATCCTAGACAAGCCTTTTCACTTTTGGATCATAATGTACTAGATGGTCTTGAATCATTTATAGCTAGAAAATTCTGTCTGTGCTTCTGTAACTGTATAGGTGGCTCATTCGGCCAGAAGGACACAAAAGCCATTCAGAAATGACCAAGTCCTATCTTGTAGGCTTCCCTAGATTATAGAATTTAAGATTTCATACTGCTATTCAAGGCTTAATTTTCATCCTGGTAAAGCAACCCTGTCAACCAGGGTCTCCAGTTATGTTGCCTTAGTCTCATGAGGTTCAGTAATTCTGAAATACAATTAGACTCCCATGTATCATACCCATCTCTTTTTGAGCTGTAGCAATTTCCTTCCCTTACGTTACTTAAGAGAATGGAGCTTTAGTCCAAAGCAAATGTATTTTGTTCACAAGAGAATGGAGCTTTAGTCCAAAGCAAATGTGTTTTGTTGCCTGTGAACGCGGGTGCCATAAAAACAAATGAAGGGGAAAACAGAGTCGATTGCATGTCCCAGGGCCTGTTACCTAATTCTTATTCATGTCCCTGTTAGATTTCCTTTAGCACTGCTCAGCGTCCTAAGCACAAGCTTCTCTTTTTATGCTGCCATAAAGCTTCTGATCTGATATCATCTGATATGTGTGGGTGAGAGGACTATGGGAGTATTTATATTCCTGTGCCAATAAACCCTTATCTTAAAGTGCCGGGGCTGTTCTTGTGAATGAGAGTCCTGGGATGTCATGTAGGTATAAGATATGAATTAATAGCCCTTGCAAGTGCTTGTAACTTACAGAACCCACATTCAGTTTGATTTAGTACCTTTGCATGATTTAAAATGTCATCCAAGTAGAGAGCCAAATGCCTAGAGCATCTGCCACGGGCTTGCAGAGCCTGGCTGACAGGTTTGCACCGGCTGACCTGCTCCTTGGCGTTTTGGAAAGATGAGATGTGTTCTAATGAGCAGGTTATAAATATCATTGAGTATGTCATAGGTGGTGGCAGCACTCAATGTAAAGGAACCGTCTGGGAAGTGTTCCCAGCTGAACAGGCCAGGCACAGTTTTCAGGGAGGACAACAAGTGGAGTCCAGATCTATTGACCAGGATGTGGCTAAAAAATGATTTGTGCTTGTGTGAACTATGTCCCCGGGCATACCTGGTGGGGTGTGTAATCCAGGTGAGATGAGCTGCCTTCTGGTTAGTCAGCAGCCCCAGGTTCCAGTCCATCGCATCCTGGCTCCCAGAAGCGGCCTTTGACCCTCGGCTTCTTTTTGTCAGTGCAGGATTTGGAGGAGGGTTGGTTTGATGGATTTATTGGGCAGTAATTTATGTTCTGAAAGATGTGGAGTGGTTGCTTGGTGGAGCTCCCCCATTTTTCAGACCCTTTTATCTTTGTTTTCCCCATATAAATTGCAAGTTACAAGAAGCCTTTACTCATACTACATGCTGTGCTGATATTCCTGTACCCTTTTGGCCTGGTACTGCCACCCACCTTTTAAATGAAAAGATAGATTTCAGTGCCACTCAGCCGAGCAGGAAATAAGCAGAGCCATTGAAAGGTTAGCCTGAAGATAGACTCTTGCATCTTGGGCTTTTGTGTGTGTGTGTTTGTGGGCGTGCTTGTGTATGTTTGCCTCAGAACTGATTTTCAGGTTTTTATTTTCTTGAGAAATGTTGATTGTGGATAGAAAGCACATAAGCCTAGGTCACATTTTTTAGAGTTGACTAGAGACTGATAGACATGCACAGAATAATTGTTTATATAGTCTAGCTTTTATCTAGGTAAAATGCATTGAAATATGTACATAAAATATTTAATATTAATGCACACCACATAGAAACCTTGTCAAATTCTGGTGTACACAGGAACTTGACAAGAGGAGTCGGGAGATTTAGAGAGATTCTCAGAGCCGTCGAGACGAGGACAACTCAAAACCTGCGAATGGTAAGTGTGACTGATGACGTGGCCAGAGCACAGATATAATTCACAAACTATATGAATTCACCCATTCGAAGTGTACAATTCAGTGGTTTTTGTATATTCATAAGTTATGCAACCGTCACCAGTATTTAATTTCAGAACATTTTTGTCACCCCAAAAAGAAACCCTGTACTCCTTAGCAGTCCACTTCCCTGTCTCCTGGCCTAGACAACCCCTAATCTATTTTCTGTCTCCATGGATTTGCCTATTCTGGACATTTCACATAAATGGAATCATACAATTTGCAGCCCGTTGTGCCTGGCTTTTCACTTAGCATCGTGTTTTCAAGGGACATCCACGCTGTGGTCCGCATTAGGACGTCATTCCTGAAGTGCTGCAATTGTCTCCAGCAATCCAGTTGCTGCATAATAGGCCATTGTTTGGATATACCATTTGGTTTGTCGAGTCATCTATTGATGGGATCTGGGTGGTTTCCTCCTTTTGGCTATTGTGAATATTGCTGTATGAAAATTCCTGTAAAAGCTTTTGGGTGGACATGTGTTTTCATTTCTCTTGGGTATATACCCAGAAGTGGAATTGCTGTGTCATATGGTAACTCTGTCTTTAATCTTCTTCCACAAAAGCCGTACCATTTTACATTCCCACCAGCAGTTATGAGGGTTCTAGTTTTTCCATATCTTTGCCAACACTTGTAGTTGTATGACTTTTTAACTACAGCCATTCTAATGGGTGTGAAGTGGTATTTCTTTGTGGTTATGATTTGCATTTCCCTGATGGCTAATGATGTTGAGCATCTTTTTATGTGTTTATTGGCAGTGCTCTCTCTTGAAACATAAGAATGCATCCTGTAAGGCCCTCCTGGGATGACAATGTGGTGAAACTGTTGGTTGCATGCTAGTGATTCATTCCAAATCCCAGATAGAGCAAAGCAGATTTGACCTCAAGGAGTACCCAGCTGTTTGAATAATTATATTGACAGTAAAACATAGAAATACGAATAAAGCTAGTTAGATTAACTGGTTGATCAGCAGCTTGCTTTCTCTCATCTTTCTAATCCTTCCACTTTCCTATCATAAGGTTTATTAATGAGCTGTAGCTATTAGGTGTTTGAGTGAAGGTCTGGTGCTACCTAGGAGCCATTGCAAGTGCCACATGTTATGATCAGTGCAGCAACCCCATGTGACATTGTAATTTCTTTTGTCTTTTGTCATCCTTGCCATTGACCTCCATTTGTCACTAGTCCTTTAAATGCTGTGGGAAAATATTCACTGGGATAAGGCTAAGAGATTCCTGTCACAAGAGAGGGTTTCTAAATGAAGCTGTGGCATTTTGGCGTCTCCAGAGTTTTAGGATATGGACATTCAACTTGTAGGGCCAGATGGCTTAACTGTAGAATAAATCCTACATGTATGGGAAGAACTACTTTGTACACACACAACACACACACACTGCACCAAGAATTTATTTCTTCTTAGATATTTATTTATACATCAACATGATTTATAGGTGCCTTAAGACATCCAAATAGAACTTTTTGATTTATTGGGTTCTTTAAGGGAAAAAAAGCCTGGAAAAGTTGGATAAAATTATTATTATTATTTTTTTAAATTATTTATTTATTTTTTTAAATTACATTATGAAAAATATGAGGTCCCATTCAACCCCACCGCCCCCGCCCCCCACTCCCCCCACAGCAACACTCTCTCCCATCATCATGACACATCCATTGCACCTGGTAAGTTCATCTCTGAGCATCACTGCACCCCATAGTCAATGGTCCACATCATAGCCCAGACTCTCTCACGTTCCATCCAGTGGGCCCTGGGGGGATCTATAATGTCCCGTAATTGTCCGTGAAGCACTATCCAGGACAACTCCATGTCCTGAAAACGCCTCCACATCTCATCTCTTCCTCCTGTTCCCCACACCCAGCAGCCACCATGGCTACCGTTCCCACACCCATTCCACATTTTCTCTGTGGACATTGGATTGGTTGTGTCCATTGCACATCTATGTCAAGTGAGGGCTTAGATTCCATATGGGTACTGGATGCACTCCTCCCGCTTCCAGTTGTAGACACTCTAGGCTCCATGTTGTGGTGGTTGACCTTCTTCAACTCCATGTTAGCTGAGTGGAGTAAGTCCAATAAATCAAAGTGTAGGAGCTGAAGTCTGTTGAGGCTCTGGGCCTGGGTGTCATATTATCAGTCCAGAGATTCAAATCCCCTACATATATCTTAAACCCAGCACCGACTACAATTCCAATAAAGTAGCATGCAAGTCTTGTGAAAAGAGATCCCCTCTGAGTCCAATTCCATCACGCAGAAACACCAGGTCCAAAGAAGGGCTATCTGTCATGGCAGTGAACCCCTTCTGCCATGACCATAGAACCCGTGGGTCTCTTTATCCCTCAAAAGAACCAATACCTGGGGTTGTATCTACCTTATCTGTCTCTTAGACTCTGTTCAGTTGTACATAGGGGTATTCCTTCTGACAACCTCCAGACTCTTTTTTAGAGACTCACAGCCTTATAATCTCATTTCTCCTTTCCATTTCCCCCTTACATTAGGTCAAACAGCTTCCCGAAGTCATGTTATTATATGTAGACAGGTATATTCTGCTGTTCCGCATTGAATCTTTAATTCAAGGTCATTTTATAGTTGCTTCTTCAGCTGGTATGTGGTAGTGATCCCTCGGTGCCAGGGAGGCTCATCCCCGGGTGTCGTGTCCCACGCTGGGGGGAATGCATCGCATCTACACGCTGAGTTTGGCTGTGAGAGTGGCCACATTTGAGTAACATGAAGGCTGTCAGGAGGAAACCCCCAGGCACAATGCTACTCTAGGCCTTGTTCTTATTGCAGGTGTATAGGCTCAAAAGTGTAACCATTAGTATCACGAGCCCACTGTTGGGCCCTCCTTCCTTCCTGGTTCTTGCCGTTGCACCTGGAGGATTGCCGCTGCTCTCCCAGGGCCCACAACAGTGACCCCCCGGCCAGGAGCCCAGTACCCCCCCAGCTGTTGTTTTTGTTTCCACTATGAGTATATATAGACATTACCATATTCCCTGGGCATATGCCCTGTATAACTCCCTGTCAACCATATATATCCTGTCAATAACATCCCATATCAGTATTCCTCCGCTGCCATTGTTGAACCACTCTGTGATCCAAAACTTCCCGTAAAGTGAATCCCAACATAATGTCAGCTTCAGAAGAGTCTTAGATCACTGAAATTCATATATACAATATACAGTATTTCCCCAGATCCACCATAAAACCTTTTCCCTTGCACAGCAATAATCTTTTAACTTATTCATATCATATTTCCTGAAACTGATGTACAGATTCCAACACTATAGTTTTCAAACAAGGTGACATTTGTGTTTACTATGTGGTCCATATTTTAGGCTGTACAGTTTTCTAAATTTTTTAGTTATCCTATGTTTTGTCTTATGGTTTTCATTATTAGTCTGTCATCCCCTATATGTTTTTGGTGTAATATTAGCTGTTTTATATTCATCCTCGTGTACTCTCACATAACTCCTCTTTTGCCCCCTTATTTACCTTTGTTCCATCCATTCCACATCCATTTTCCCCTCCCCTTAGGGCCCACAACGCCTGCCAATCTAATACCCTGGGAACCGTCCTTTCTCACGAGAGATACAGTTCTCTCTATTCGGCGGCATTAGTCTTCCCCAGGATATGGGTCCACCCCACCCAATGGTAGAACCCACCTTGGCAAAATGAGCCTTCAGCTATTCCCTCCGGAGTCCGTCACGCATCAGACCATACCCCCTGAGCGTCCTAACCAGGTAACCCTCCTACTTATACTTTGATACGTTTTACTCAACATTTAGTTCTCAACGAACTTCTGACACTCTCCCATATTCGTATTTTGCCCCTCCCTCCCACCTATTTCTTGGACAATATTACCCCTCTTCCCATCCCCAGCCCCCCTCAAACCCAGAAAACCCTACCCGAAGGTAACCCCTTGCCCCCATTTTGTCCCTTCTTTGTGCTCATACTTACCACCAGCTCATCACAGATTCCACCCCTGCAGACATTAACTCACATCCTTCCTCCACCCCCCGATTTCCTGTAAGCCACTTTTCCAGACTCTAGCTCTCTGAGGCAGTTAACTTATTTCATATCATTGAGGTCATATAGTATTTGTCCTTCAATGCCTGGGTTGCTTCACTCAACATAAGATTCTCAAGGTTCATCCATGTTATCACATGCGATTGTAGTGTATTGGTTCTTACAGCTGAGTAGTATTCCATTGTGTGTATATACCACATTTTATTGATCCACTCATCTGTTGATGGACATTTGGATTGATTCCAACTTTTGGCGATAGTGAACAATGCTGCTATGAACATTGGTGTACATATATCGGTTTGTGTCCTTGTTTTCAGATCTGATGGGTATATACCCAGCAGTGGTATTGCTGGGTCATATGGCAAATCTATGGATAATTTTTTGAGAAACCGCGAAACTGTCCTCCAGAATGGTTGGATCCTTCTGCATTCCCACCAGCAATGGATGAATGTTCCCCTTTCTTCACATCCTCTCCAGCATTTGTATTCTACTGTTTTTTTCATGGCTGCCAATCTTATGGGAGTAAGATGGCATCTCATTGTAGTTTTGATTTGCATTTCCCTGATAGCTAGAGATTTCGAGCATTTTTTCATGTGCTTTTTAGCCATTTGTATTTCTTCTTTGGAGAAGTGTCTGTTTAAGTCTTTTTCCCATTTTTTAAATGGGTTGTTTATCTTTTTGTTTTCAAGATATATGAGTTCTTTATATATGCAAATTATAAGTCTCTTATCAGATATATGGTTGCCAAATATTTTCTCCCATTGTGTGGGTTCCCTTTTTACTTTCTTGACAAACTCCTTTGAGGTGCAGAAGGCTTTAATTTTGAGGTAGTCCCATTTATCTATTTGTTCTTTTGCTGCTCGTGCTTTTGGTGTGATATTCATGAAGCCATTTCCTATTACAAGGTCCTGTAGATGTTTCTCTACACTGCTTTCTAAGGTCTTTATGGTCTTGGCTCTTATATTTAGGTCTTTGATCCATCTTGAGTTGATCTTTGTATAAGGTGTGAGATGGTAATCCTCTTTCATTCTTCTACATATGGCTATCCAGTTCTCCAGGCACCATTTGTTGAATAGGCCATTCTCTCCCAGTTGAGAGGGTTTGGTGGCTTTATCGAATATTATATGGCTATATACATGAGGTTCTATATCTGAACTTTCAATTCGATTCCATTGGTCTGTGTGTCTCTCCTTATGCCAGTACCATGCTGTTTTCACTACTGTAGCTTTGTAGTATGTTTTGAAGTCAGGAAGTGTGATTCCTCCTATTTCATTTTTCTTTTTCAATATGTCTTTGGCTATTCGGGGCCTCTTTCTATTCCAAATAAATTTCATAGTTAGTTTTTCTAGTTCCTTAAAGAAGGCTGTGTTGATTTTTATTGGGATTGCATTGAATGTGTAGATCAGTTTTGGTAGGATAGACATCTTAATAATATTCAGTCTTCCTATCCATGAACAGGGAATATTCTTCCATTTATTTAGGTCTTCTTTGATTTCCTTGAACAATCTTGTATAGTTCTCGATGTATAAGTTTTTTACCTCTTTAGTTAAATTTATTCCTAAGTATTTGATTTTTTTATTTACTATTGTGAATGGTATTTGTTTCTTGATTTCCTCCTGATCTTGCTCATTATTGGTGTACAGAAATGCTACTGATTTTTGCGCATTGATCTTATAACCTGCGACTTTGCTAAACTCATTTATGAGTTCTAGGAGCTTTGTTGTAGATCTCTCAGGGTTTTCTATATATAGGATCATGTCATCTGCAAATAATGAAATTTTGACTTCTTCCCTTCCAATATGAATGCCTTTTATATCTGGTTCTTGTCTCAGTGCTCGAGCAAGTACTTCCAAGACAATGTTAAATAGGAGCGGAGACAATGGGCATCCTTGTCTTGTTCCTGAGTTTAGAGGGAAGGATTTCAGGATTTCGCCATTGTAAACAATGTTGGCTTTCGGTTTTTCATATATACTCTTTATCATGTTCAAAAAGTTTCCTTGTATTCCGATCTTTTGGAGTGTTTTTATCAGGAAGGGGTGCTGTATTTTGTCAAATGCCTTTTCTGCATCTATAGATATAATCATGTGGTTTTTTTCTCTCAATCTGTTTATATGGTGTATTACATTGATTGATTTTCTTATGTTGAACCATCCTTGCATACCTGGAATAAATCCCACTTGGTCATGGTGTATAATTTGTTTAATGTGTTGTTGAATACGATTAGCAAGTATTTTGTTAAGTATTTTTGCATCTAGGTTCATTAGAGAAATTGGTCTGTAATTTTCCTTTCTTGTGGTGTCTTTGTTTGGCTTTGGTACTAGGGTAATGTTGGCATCATAGAAGGAATTAGGCAGTGTTCCTTCTGTTTCGATTTTTTGGAATAGTTTCAACAGGATTGGTGTTAGTTCTTTCTGGAATGTTTTGTAGAATTCACCTGTGAAGCCGTCTGGCCCTGGGCTCTTCTTAGTTGGGAGATTTTTAATGACTGATTCTATCTCTTTGCTTGTGATTGGTTTGTTAAGATCATCAATTTCTTCTTTCGTCAGTATGGGCTGCTTATGAGTTTCTAGGAATTTGTCGATTTCCTCTAAATTGTCATTTTTGTTGGAATATAGTTTTTCAAAGTATCCTCTTATGATAGTCTTTATTTCTGTGGGGTCAGTGGTGATATCACCTTTCTCATTTCTTATTTTGTGTATTTGCATCTTTTCTCTTTTTTTCTTTGTTAGTCTCGCTAAAGGTTTGTCAATTTTGTTGATCTTCTCAAAAAACCAGCTCTTGGTCTTGTTTATTTTTTCAAGTGCTTTCTTATTTTCTATTTCATTTAGTTCTGCTCTTATCTTTGTTATTTCCTTCCTTCTTCTTCCTATTGGGTTACTTTGTTGTTGTTTTTCTAATTCCGTCAAAAGTGCAGTTAGTTCTCCAATTTTTGCTCTTTCTTCTTTTTTGATATATGAATTTATGGCTATAAATTTCCCTCTCAGTACCGCTTTTGCTGCATCCCATAAATTTTGGTATGTTGTGTTATCATTATCATTTGTTTCAAGGTAGTCATTGATTTCTTTTGAGATTTCCTCTTTGACCCACTGTTTTTCTAAGAGTGTGCTGTTTAATTTCCAAATTGTCGTGTGGAGTCTGGGTCTCTGTCCCTTGCAAATTTCCAGCTTCACTCCACTGTGGTCAGAGATATTGTTTTGTATGATTTCGATCTTTCTGAATTCATTAAGCCTTTCTTTGTGGCCTAGCATATGGTCAATCTTGGAGAATGTTCCATGTGCGCTTGAGAAAAATGTATATCCTGCTGTGTTTGGGTGTAATGATCTATATATGTCTATTAGATCCAGCTCTTCTAATATACTGTTCAAATGTTTTGTTTCTTTAGTGATTCTCTTTTGAGATGTTCTGTCCAGAGTTGATAGTGGTGTATTAAAATCCCCCACTATAATTGTAGATGCATCTATTCTTTCACTTAGTTTTTCCAGCGTTTGCCTCACATATTTAGAGGCGCCCTTGTTAGGAGCATAAATATTTATGATTGTTCGATCTTCTTGACAGATTGTCCCTTTCACTAAAATATAGTATCCTTCTTTGTCTCTCACAATTGTTTCACATTTAAAGTCTATTTTGTCTGATATTAATATAGCTACTTCTGCCTTTTTTTGGTTGTTGTTTGCTTGTATGATTGTTTTCCAGCCATTCACTTTCAACCTCCATGAGTCTCTGGGTCTAAGATGTGTCTCTTGTAGGCAGCATATAGATGGGTCGTATTTCCTTATCCAGTGTCCCAGTCTGAATCTTTTGATAGGTGAGTTTAGTCCGTTGACATTCAGTGTTATTACGTTTAGAGAGTTATTTATGGTAGCCATATTTTGGTTGGATTTGTGTTTGTTATATTTTGTTTGTATTATTTTATTTTCCCCTTCTATTTTTGTCTTTCTTGTTGCTTTTACACTCTCCTCCATCTCTGACTGTCCTGTTTTTTCCTTTCTTCCTGCAGAACTCCCTTAAGAATTTCTTGAAGGGGAGGTTTCTTGTTGATATACTCTTTCAGTTTCTGTTTATCTGTGAATATTTTGAACTCTCCATCATTTTTGAATGCTAGTTTAGCTGGATAGAGTATTCTTGGTTGGAAATTTTTTTCCTTTAGTACCTTGACTATATCATACCACTGCCTTCTTGCCTCCATCGTTTCAGATGAGAAATCAGCATTTAATCTTATGGAGTTTCCCTTGTATGTGATGGTTTTCTTTTCTCTTGCTGCTTTTAGAATTTTTTCTTTGTCTTGAGCATTGGATAATTTGACAAGTATATGTCTTGGGGTGGGCCTGTTGGGGTTTATGACCAGTGGAGTGCGCTGTGCTTCTTGGATATGTACATCTGTCTCTTTCAGTAGATTTGGGAAGTTTTCATTCATTATTTCCTGCAACACTCCTTCTGACCCCTTTCCCTTCTCTTCTCCTTCTGGAATGCCTATAATACGTATGTTTGAGCGTTTTGCGTTATCATTCAGGTCCCTAAGTCCTATCTGGATTTTTTCTACCTTTTTATTGACCACTTCTACTATCTGTTTGATTTCCAATGCACTGTCTTCCACATCACTAATTCTCTGCTCTGCCTCTTCTAGTCTGCTGATATTTGCTGCAAGTGTATTTTTGATTTCTTGAATTGTGGTGTTCATTTCCATCATATCTGTTATTTTTTTGCGCATGTCTGCAATTTCCCCTCCAAGTGTTGTCTTCATGCTGTTAACGTCTTTCATTACTTCATCAAATTTGTCGGTGATAAATGTTCTGAGATCTTTCATTGCTTGTGCGAAGTCCTGCCCCCCTTCCTGATTGGATTCAGCCATGTTTTCCTGATTACTGGTTTTGTTTGTAGATTTTTGTTGCTGTCTTGTCAACATTTTTTCTTGACGGGTTTAATCAGTTCCTTAGCTTCTTTGTCTAGTCTTGGAGATTAATTAGCTGTTGTTTTTGCGTAAGTGTTATATCTTCTCTTTGTCACTTTGTTCTTCTTATTCCAATTTCTTATTGCTAGTTAAGCTCACTTTAAAGGAAAGTATTAGTGCTGGGGAAAGGCAATTGTGTAAGGGAGGAAAAAGTGTGAAGTAGTATTGGTGATATATGTTAACAAAGCAACAATATGAGTTCTGGGAGGATGGAGGTTAGATCATGTAAATTGTGTAGAGTTATAGTAGTAGGAAAGTACCTATAATGAGGTAGACGACTGAATATGGGAGGAATGTGGTACGTACTAAGAGGCTATTGTTTTCGTGAGAGAGGGAAAGAGAAAAGAAAGGTAATAGTTTCAGGGACGAATACCAGATGGAAAACTAAACAAAGGTATTAGAAATTAAGAGTTAGACAGTTTGTGGATCAAAGAAAGGGAGATGGAATATAGGAGAGATAGCAGATGGTGGAGGATATCAAGTTGTAGGGGAAAGGGGATATTGTAGATAGGTTAAATCTATTCACAGAGAAATGAGGCAGTGGAGGGTGAGGAAATCCAGCAAATGTGAGGTATTTCCTGTAGGACCTATTGTACTGTTAAGATAAAATAGTATAAGAAGAATAATGGGGACAGGAAAGAGAGGATTAAAAAAAACAACAACAACAACAAAAATAAAATAAAATAAAATTAAAAAAAAAACAAAAAACAAAGAACAAAGAACAGAAACCCCGCCGCCAGGCTCGGCTGGGCTCGGCTGGGCTCGGCTGGGCTCCGGTCCCCCGCCCTCCGCGGCTTGGCTGGGCTTGGCTAGGCTCGGCTGGGCTCGGGTCCCCCGCCCGTCGCGGCTCGGCTGGGCTCGGCTTTCCCGCCCGCCACCCGCCGCGGCGCAGCGCGGCTCGACTCTCCCGCCCGGTGCGGCGCGGCTGGGTTTGGCCAAGCTCGTCTGGGCTCGGCTCCCTCGCCTGCCGCAGCTCGGCTGGGCTCGGCTGGGCCTGGCTGGGCTCGGCTTCCCTGCCCGCCACCCGCCGCGGCGCAGCGCGACTCGGCTCTCCCGCTCGCCGCCCTCCACGGCGCGGCTGGGCTCGACTGAGCTCGGCTGGGCTTGGCCCCCTCGCCCTCCGCGGCTCAGCTGTGCTCGGCTGGGCTCGGCTTCCCCGCCCGCCACCCGCCGCGGCGCGGCTAGGCTAGGCTGGGCTCGGCTCCCTTGCCTGCCGCCCGCCGGGGCACAGCGCGGCTTGGCTCTCCCGCCCGCCGCCCGCCGCAGCTCGGCTGGGCTTGGCTCCCTCGCCCGCCGCCCGCCGCGGCACAGCGCGGCTCGGCTCTCCCGCCCGCCGCCCCCCGCGGCGTGGCTCGGATCCCCCGCCCGCTGCCCACCGTGGTCCAGCTAGGCTACCCTGGCCGCCGCCCGCCGGGGCTCGGCGCGGTGCTAGCTGCCTCGGCTCTGCCTACCCAAGGAGGGAATCCTCCACACGTAGCTGGGATCTCCGTGTATATTTCACAGACGGATCCTCTCTGTTACCTTCCCTCCAAATCGATGTCCAAACACCTTGGGACCAGGAAAAATCCCGAAACAGCCCGGTCCCAAAGAGTCTCCGACGCCTCCCAGCCGATTCCCTCCAGGAGCTAGTAACCGGGAAGTTCACTCAGCCGCCATCTTGCCTCCTCTCCTTGGATAAAATTATTGCCAAATGTCTTTCCTCTCAAGTTGATCTACTCCCAATATTCTATAATGCTTCTCAACTGGTCAGTATGAACAGCTCCTTCCAAGATTTTGAAGCACAGGAATATAACTGATGAAGTAGGCAAGGGTTATAACTGTTTTGAAAGCAAATGTAAAAACCAATCTTTCCAAATTCCTTAAATGTGGAGCATTTGTTCATATTGTAGATACTCAAAAATATATATATCATTAAGGGAATTAATAGTTTTTCCTCACAAAAGGTGTGGTACACCAGAGACTCTAAGAGGAACTGCCTGCTGCTTACTTCAGTGTTATTTTTCCAAATTAGAGAATATCTTCCAATATTGTTTAAAGTTTGTGGTAGTCAAATCAGTGTATTTTAACTTTTAAAAATCCTGTGAAGTAGAATTCTGAATAGAGATGTATGAGGAAGGAAGGGATTAAGATCTCTTCAATTTTTTCATTTCTGGGAAGGACAGTGAAGGGGCTCTTAAAGAAAGTCCAGGAGACCAGAGCTGCCCGTGGGCATGCTCGGCCATTACCCGGTTAGTATTCAACATTGGGAGGGATACTTTCCATGCTGTGTCACACTTGAAGCGCAAGTCTGCCTTTGGCTTAGTTAATGATCTTCAAGGGGCCTAAAGAAATAGTTTCTAATTCTTGGAGTGCTTAGCCAAAGGTGTGCATCAGAATTACCTGAGGAACTTTGAAAAAATGTACTCACTGTAGTTGAAAAGCACTACCTGGATCCTATTCACTGATGTCCTGGTTTATACTAGACATCAGAAAGCTTCTGCAGCTAATGCTATTTATAAGAGAGTGTTCCGTTAGCCTTAATAACTGTAGGATTCTTTTTAGATTAGTTGATAATTGCAAATTTAAGATATGGAAAAGTTGCCTTGTAATCTCTATCTGGTATGAGACCATAGCAGAGAAGGGTTTAAAAGTACATTTAAAGCAATTACCACTCTTTAGTATATACTGCAAATAATTGAAAACAGATGTTCAAACAAAAGCTTATACAAAAATGTTCATTGCAGCACTATTCACAGTAGCCAATAAGGTGGAAATAACCCGAATGTCCTTCAACCAGTGAATGGATAAACAAAATGTGCTGTAGTCATGCAACGGAATATTATTCAGCCATAAAAAGGAAAGAAGTTCTGATACAGGTGACAACACAGATAAAACTTGAAAACCTTATGCTCTGTGAAAGAAGAAAGACACAGGCCACATATTGTATAACTCATGTATGAAATGTTCAGAAAAGACAAGTCCCCAGAGACAGAAGCAGGTTAGTGGTTGCCAGGGGCTGGGGAGAGGGGAATGGTCAGAGGCGACTGCTTAGAGGGGGCAGCATTCCCTTTTGGGGAAATGTTCTGGAACTAGATATTACAATGATTGTACAACACCGTGTTTGTACCAAATGCCACTGAATTGTACACTTTAAAATAGTTAAAATGGTATATTTTATGTTAAATGAATTTTACCACAACTTACAAAAAAAAAAAACTGGAAAAAAAAAAAAGTTGCATTGAATACCCAAATTTGTATACCTGATCATCCAGGCCTTCTTTCAGGCCCATTTCCTTCCCTTTTGCCTTTTAATTCTGAATTTATTTGATAGTCACCAACAATTTTTAAGTATTTATACTATAAGCTGAATGTAGCTGAAGTATAAAAGATAAAAGGTATCACAGGTTATTAGTGATCTTTCTGGTAATTTCTCCCATTTATCTCTTTTTCTGATCTTCTTTGAACTTTCACTGGGCAGAACCAAGCATCCTTCATGATCCAAAGTGTACAGATGAGGTGTTCCCTTTAAAATATGCTATCACCTCAAAACCTCACTTGAAACAATCTCTCTGGAAGGCTAATACCCTGAGGGAATGTGTGATCTGGTGGGAGATGTCTAGTAGTGGACAGGCAAATGTTTAGGGAAGAAACTTTAGAATCCCTCCCTCATAGATATATCCAGAAAGTAAAACTCCCCCTTCATTTTTCCTTCTTTTAAATTTTATTCCCAGCTATAGTAAGTGGAGGTTATTTTTGCCAGGTGAAATTCAGCAGAAGCCATTTTCTCATATGACTGAAAAGAAATAAAAATGAAACTACAATGGAAGGTTTCAGAAAAGAGTTAAGAAACTTTAGGTCCTGAAAATTGTGTTCTTATAAGATCTTTACAGATGGCATGGTTGGGGATATAGGAGTGCATTTAATTTCACATTTTTATGAACATTTAAAGTTAGTAGGTCTTACTTAGAAGTAATAAAAAATATACCTTTATCCCTTGGTTATCAGTAACCACTAAGCTAGTGATTTGGTTGCATTTAATTTTCCTTGTGGTGTTTTGAGAGATTTCACACAAATGAAAGCCTAGCAGAATTCTCTCTGGCACATATTTATTTAAAGAGTCTTATTCTCAGGGAAGATCAGCATTTTTTTTTTTTTTTGTCTCCATCTTCCAGATAGTGCTGAAACCTGGTGGAAGAACCTTCTGGTTGAAGTTTAATTGTGTTATATCTGCTGATCGTGGGGTAGCGTGGATTATCCTTGAGGCTCAGTTCTTTTGTTTCCAGAGGATTTAAAAAAAACATAATTTTTAAGAAGTTTGAGTTTACAAAACAATCATGCATACCATGCAGGATTCCCAAACATTGCCCCACCACCAACACCTGACATTGTTGTGACACATTTGTTACAGTTGATGAAAGAACATCATCATATTTCTGCTATCTGCAGTCCATAGCTTATATTAGTCCTACAAACCACCCTATTTTTTTTTTCTCTCCCCTTCCCCGCCCCAGTTGTCTGTTCTCTGTGTCTATTTGCTGCGCGTTCTTTGTCCGCTTCTGTTGTTGTCAGCAGCACGGGAATCTGTGTCTCTTTTTGTTGCGTCATCTTGTTGTGTCAGCTCTCTGTGTGTGCGGCATCATTCCTGGGCAGGCTGCACTTTCTTTCGTGCTGGGTGGCTCTCCTTACGGGGTGCATTCCTTGCACGTGGGGCTCCCCTATGTGGGGACACCCCTGTGTGGCACGGCACTCCTTGCACGCATCAGCACTGTGTGTTGGCCAGCTCCACAAGGGTCAAGGAGGCCCGGGGTTTGAACCACGGACCTCCCACGTGATAGACGGACGCCCTGACCACCGGGCCAAGTCCACTTCCGCAAACCATCCTATTTTTAACACCATGTATTAGTATAGTATATTTGTTATAGTTCATGAAAGAATGTACTCATATTTGTACAGTTAACCGCAGTCCATCATTCACCATGGGTGCACTGTGTTCTACGGTCCCCTGTATTACACAATTCATCCAAAGTGTACCCTCAGTGGCTCTCAATTTCATTACAGACATGTGCTGTCATCAGCTCTGTCTGTTTCAGAACATTTTCATTACTCCAAAAAAACCCTCTATGGGATTTTTCCTTTTAGAGGATTTTTTTGAAACTTCTCCTCTTCTCTGTCATTAGAAAATTATGAAGTAAATGAACTGATACGCATCAGTCAACAAAATATGCCTTAGTACATGCTACCAGCATCCCTTCCCCCCAAATATGGGGTAGTGTTTTTGAGAGTGGAGTTACCGAGGGTTTTGAAAGATATATTAATCTGCATCCACTTCTGGAAGACAAGATCCTGATAGCTCTGGTTTTTCAGTGTGAGAAGATCCCACCCAGCTTTGAAGAAAGCTCTTTCTCCATCAGCAGCCACAGCCCCACTTTGCCTTCTCCGCTGCAAAGGCCACTGGGAGCTCTGGGGCTGGGAGCCCAGGGCGCTCTGAGGGCGAGGATGGCAGTAGGGCTGGCCCTTGGCGCTCCAAGGAGGACAGTCTGGGAAAGTGGGGGCAGGGCAGGGGCGGGGCATATGGGAATCCCCTGTTTTTATGTAACACTTATGTAATCGAAAGCTTCTTTAAACACTAAAATAAATAAAAATCTACAGTGAACATCTCATCGTTTGTGAAGAGGGTGACATCATCTAGGTTGAGTACTGGCTTTTTGCCAGGTTTGGGCTTATGTGGACATCAGTTAGGAGGTGATGAAAATACTGCAGTGCACTCATTATTTATACGAGCTCTTAGAAAAGAGCTGAGCTAAAAGTTTCAGTTGGTTCAGGTATAAAACATGGTTAGTGTTCCAGAGGGTAGGTGAGGCAGGGTGGCATTTTAAAAAGTGTGTGAACTTAAAAAAAAGTTATCTTAGTGTATGTTTTCTTTTTTGTCATAAACTGATGTAATTTTTACCACAGATGTAAAAATCTTTAATTCTAAGGCTTGGAATAGTACCTAGCACAAAGTAATGGGATTGACATGTATTTACTGAACGAACGAATGAATGAAAGAACAAACGAATGAATAATACAAAATAGCTTCACGGCTGTGCCTTTCCTCCTTTGTATTCCCAGACAATAGCCAGGCAGTTGGCGGAGATCTTGTTGCGGGGCATGTGCGAGCAGAGCTACTGGAACCCTCTGGAGGACCCACCATGCCAGTCACCTCTGGACGATCCTCTCCGGAAAGGAGCAAACACGAAAACCTACACCCTCACTCGGAGAGCCCGGGTCTACTCAGGAGAGAAGTATGGGAGTTGACGTCCCGATTTGTAGGTTCAGGGAAGGGAGGGAAACGTAGGGAAAATTCAAGCATTTGAGTATAAGGGCAGGTTTCTTTTTCCCTAAAAGAGAAAATAGATGAACAAGTCTCTTTACAGAGACATAATCGCTTTTCATAATGTCAGCAAATACCTGTGCACTCGGAGGGGCTTTTTACTTAGGAGAATGCTCTCATCTCAGCACTTGGCTGCCATTCTCAGCAATCGCTTTTGGTCTTAGGGATTCTCATTCCATTTATTACAAGATCCCCAGGGTTACACAAAAGCCACTGACAAAGCTATTGGCAAAGCAGAGCTGACATTTTTTTTCTTGTCTTCCCCAATTCATTGATCCTTTTTAAAAACTTGTTTTAAACTCAGTTAGCTATAAGGAGAATAAATAATTTGCAGCTGATTGGAACATGATGTCTCTTTAGAACTTCCTTATGTTTTCAAATTTTAAGTTGGGACTTGATCTTTGGAGAAAATGGGCCCGAGAGCCACTACAGTCTCAGCTGAGCCTTCTCCTGGTCAGCAGAGGGAGGAGGGAGTTCAGGAACATTTGTCCACTCATTCCTGGTTCTGTCCTTCAGAGCCTTTAATCCCCCTCTTTGCCTGTTTCTACAAGGACAAGGCATGGCTTTTCAGAATCTCCTGGTGAAGGAAAGGGGAGCATGCATATGGAAATGCATATGGAAAACGTTTTGGGTTGTTAATCCTCTTAAGTCGACCTTGGTATTTCGTTCCCTCAGCATCCTCTTGTTCAGTTGGCATTTCCTGCATTGCTTCAGACAAGTGAACATATCATCATTTACTTTTTCCCCTGGGCTGGTTTTAGTTTTCACCCTCTTTCTCCATGGCCTGTTGAACCATACGTTTGCTTAATTCACAGTCTTTAATTCACACCTGAATTCATAAAACATCTGTTCTAGCAGTTTCCAAACTCTCAGTTTAAAAATACTGACTCCCTCATTATGTGTTTTTTTTTTTTTTTTTTTTAATGGAGTTACTGGGGATGGAACCTGGGACCTCATTATGAGGTATTAAGAAGCAGATTTGGGATTCTTTTTTTTTTTTTTTTAATATTTATTGGGGTAGCATATATACAACATAAAATGTCCCGTTTTAACCACTTTTAAGTATATAGTTCAGTGGTATTAATTACATTAACAAAGTTATGCTACCATCACCATCATTCATTACCAGAACTTTTTCATCACCCCAAAAAAAAACTGTACCCATTAATCATTAACTTCCCCATGTCCTCTCACCCTACCATCGGCCCCTAATAACCTGAGATCTACTTTCTGTCTCTCTGAATTTGAATATTCTAGGTGTTTCATATAACTGAAATCATACAATATCTGTCTTTTTGTGTGTGGCTTATTTTCCATTGTGTGAATATAGCACATTTTGTTCATTCATTCATCAGTTGAGGGGCACTTGGGTTGAATCCACAACATCTTGGCAATTGTGAATAATGCTGCTGTGAACATTGGTGTACAATTATCTGTTTGAGTCCCTGCTTTTTATTCTTTGAGTTATATCTCTAGAAATGGGATTGCCTGGTCATGTGGTAATTCTATATTTAACTTTTTGAGGAACCATCAAACTTTCCACAGCAGCTGCACCACTGTACATTCCTACCAACAATGTACAAGAGTTCTTATTTCTCCACATTCTTGCCAGCACTTATTTTCATTTATTTATTTATTTACTTATTTTAAAAATAATAGCCGTTCTAGTGAGTGTGAAGTGGTATCTCATTGTGGTATTGATTTCTGTTTCCCTTATGACTAATGACATTGGGCATCTTTTTATGTGCTTCTTGGTCATTTGCATATCTTCTTTGAAGAAATGTTTATTTAAGTTCTTTGCCTATTTTTTAACTGGGTTTTTATCTTTTTGTTCTTGAGTTATTTATATATTCTTTATATATTCTAGGTGTTAAACCCTTATCTGATGTATGGTTTTTACGAATTTTCTACCAGTCTGTAGGTTATCTTTTCATATTATTGATGTTGTCCTTTGATGCCCAGAAGTTTTTAAATTTTGATGAAGTCACATTTATCTATTGTGTCTTTTGTTACTCATGCTTTTGGTGTCATTTCTAAGAATTCATTGCTGAACCCAAGGTCATGAAGATTTGTCCCTAGGTTTTCTTCTAAGAGTTTAATGGTTTTAGCTCTTATATTTAGGTCCTTGATCATTTTGAATTAATTTTTGTGTTTGGTGTGAGGTAGGAGTCTGTTTTTACCAGCATAAAAGAGACTATTTTTTCTCCATTGAGTGGACTTGATAACTTTGTCAAAAATCAATTTATCTTAGATGTGAGGGTTTATTTTTAAACTCTCAAATCTATTCCATTGGTCTATATCTCTGTCCTTCTGTCATTACCTTACGGTTTCATTAATAACTACTGTAACTTTTGAACATTTTTTACTGTAAGTTTTTTAAAAAGATTAATTAATTAATTAATTAATTTCCTGTCCCCTCATTTTTTGTGGTCGCTGTCTACTCTCTGTGTACATTTGCTGTGTGCTCTCTGTGTCTGCTTATCTTCTCTTTAGGAGGCACCAGGAACAGAACCTGGGAACTCCCATGTGGGAGAGAGGCACTTAATCACTTGAGCCACCTCAGCTCCCTGGCTTGTTTTGTCTCTCATTGTCTTTCCTCTTTCTGTCTCTTTGTTGTGTCAGCTCATTGCGTCTGCCTGTTGTGCCAGCTTGCCTTCTGCAGGAGGCACTGGGAACTGAACCCAGACCTCCCATGTGGTAGGCGGGAGCCCAGTTGCTTGAACCACATCCACTTCCCTACTGTAAGTTTTGAACGTGGGAAGTGTGAATCCTCCAATTTATATTTTCTTTTGCTAGATGATTTTGTCTATTCAGGGTCTCTTGCCCTTCCATATGAATTTGATGATTGATATTTCTATTTCCATAAAGAAGGCTCTTGGAATTTTGATTGCAATTGAATTGAATCTGTTAATCACTTTGGATGGTATTGACATCTTAATGATATTAATCTTCCAATCCATGAGCAGAAGTTGTCTTTCCATTTATTTAGGTCTTCTTTAATTTCTTTCAGCAATGATTTATAGTTTGTCTTTGTCCTATACAAATCTTTACATCCTTGTTTAAATTTATTCCTAGATATTTAATTCTTTTGGTTTTATTGTAAATAGAATTATTTTTTAATTTCCTTTTCAGATTGCTCATTCAATGGAAACACCACTGATTTTTATGTGATGATCTTGTACTTTGCCACCTTGCTGAATTCCTTTATTAGCTCTAGCAGCTTTCTTGTAGATTCTTCAGTGTTTCTATATGCAGGATCACATCATCTGCAAATGAGGATAATCTTACTTCTTTCTTTCCAATTTTAATGCCTTTTCTTTTTCTTGCCCAGTTGCTCTGGGCTGAACTTGCAGTACAAAGTTGAATATTGGTGGTGAATGTTGACATCATTGTTTTATTCCTAAATTTGGGGGGAAGCTTTCAATATTTCACCATTGAGTATGATGTTATCTGTATTTTTTCCCATATATTCCCTTTATCATGTCGAGGAAGTTCCCATCTATTCCTAGTTTTCTGAGGATTTTAATTAAGAAAGGATGTGAGATTTTCTCACGTGTCTTTTCTGCATCCATTGAGATGGTCATGTGAGTTTTTCCTGCCTTGTCTTGTAATGTGTTATATTACATTGATTGATTATATTATGTTGAAGTACCATTGAATTCCTGAGATAAATCCCACTTGGTCATGGTCTATAATCCTTTTAATGTGCTGTTGGATTCAGTTTGCTAGTATTTTGCTTTGAATTTTTGCATCTATATCCATTAGGAAAAATGATGTGTAATTTTTGTGTTATATCTTCATTTGGCTTTGGTATTTGAGTGATGCTGGCCTCATAGAATGAATCAGAAGATTGTCTTAGTTTCCCATCTGTTATGACAAATACCACAGAATGGGTTGGCTTAACAACAGAAATTTATTGGCTCTTGGTTGCAGAGGCTAAAGGTTTGCTTACTCCCAGGATTAGTAGCATTCTGACTGCTGGCAATCCTTGGGTTCGTTGGATTTCCCATCCCATGATGATATCCTCTCCTTGCTCTTTTTGTTGCATGGACTTCCAGCTTCTGACTCCTCCCCGTAGCTTTCTCTTCAGAAGTCTTCCAGTAATGGGATTAAGACCCATCCTGATTCATTTTGGTCATACCTTAACTACACATAGCATCTCTTTTTTTTCTTTTTTTTTCTTTTTTTTAGAGATTTATTTATTTTTATTTATTTCACCCCCCCCTCCCCAGTTGTCAGCGCTCTGTGTCGATTTGCTGTGTGTTCTTCTGTGTCTGCTTATATTCTTGTCAGTGTCACCGGGAATCTGTTTCTCTTTTTGTTGCATCATCTTGCTGCATCAGCTCTCCGTGTGTGCGGTGCCACTCCTGGGCAGGCTGAACTTTTTTCGCGTGCGGCGGCTCTGCTTACTGGGCTTACTTCTTGTGCGTGGGGCTCCCCTATGTGGGGGACACCCCTGTGTGGCACGGCACTCCTTGCACGCATCAGCACTGCGCAAGGGGCAGCTCACCACACAGGTCGGGAGGCCCCGGATTCGAACCCTGGAACTCCCATGTGGTAGGCAGATGCTCTGCCATTGAGCCAAATCCGCTTCCCCGTCTAACATCTCTTAAAGATCCTAATTACATTGGGCTCACACTCACAGGAATGTGGGTTAATGTATTTTTTTCTGAGATGTTTAACTCAGTCTTCCATAGGAGTAGTCCCTCCTCTTCAGTTTTTTGGAAGAATTTGAGAAGGATTGGTATTAATACATCTTTCAATGTTTGGTAAAATTCACCACTGAAGCCATCTGGTCCTGAGTTTTCCTTTCTTGGGAGGTTTTTGATTACTGATTCAACCCCTTGTTATTTGTCTGTTGAGGTTGGGTTCATTTTTAAAAAGTGATATTTATATCTTAAAAATAAACCCTAGATATTTTTTCTGGCTTAGAAACTACCCCCCCCTCCCCCGCCCCTGAGATGCCTCCCTCGTCTATCTGTTCATTATGTGCTCGCTATGTCTGCTCGTTTTCTTTAGGGGGCATTGGGAATCGAATTGGGACCTCCCACGTGGGACATGAGTACCCAACTATTTGAGCCACATCCGCTCCCTGCTTGTTTTATCTGCTCATTGCATCAGCTCGTTGCATCTCCTCGTCTTCTTTAGGAGGCACCAGGAACCGAACCTGGGACCTCCCATGTGGGAGGTGGGTGCCCAAGTGCTTGAGGTACATCTGCTCCCTTAGATGCTTCTTAATAGCCAAGGTGCCAGGACCACAAAAGAGCTCAGTTCTCATCCCTTACCCTCACCCCCAAATCACTCTTTTTAAAGTTTCCTCCAAATCACTTTTGATACCTGGAGCTCTGTGTCTGTGGGGTGCCATGTGCATGTGGCCTCACCTCTGGAAGCCACGAAAGGTCACAGTGCTGGCTGCTGTGACATCAGAATTTGTCACTCTTCTAGCAGCAGCATCTTCATCTGGACTACAAGAATTAAGGTGGCAAAATGCAGATCTGGAAAATGGAATCACTAGTAAGGGGCATTCCCATATCCAGAATGGTTGCTCAGTCACATATTTCAGTCTATACAGATATGCACCATCAAGCTTTTTTTAAAAAACAATTTCATTGATTCATAATTCAAATACTATACAATTCACCCATTGGACAATTGTACACCCAGTGTGCAATTCAGTGGCTTTTAGTATAGTCACAAAATTGTGCCATCCATCACCACAATCAATTTTAGAACATTTTCATCATTCCAAAAAGAAGCCCGTCACCTCCCAACTCCCTTGTCCCTTGCATTTCCATATGAACTTAATATCAGCTTGTTGATCTCTAGCCAAAAAAAAAAAAAGGCAGCTGGAATTTTGATAGGGGACTGCATTGAAACTGTCGATCAGTATAGAGAGTATTACCTTCTTAACAATATTAAGTCTTCTTATCTGTGCAGATTGGGTGTCTTTCCATTTATTTAGGTCCTCTTTAATTTCCTTCAATAATGATTTGTAGTTTTCAGGGTACAGGGTTTGAACTTACTTTGTTAAATTTATTCCCAACTATTTTATCACTTTTTTTTGCTATTATAATTGGGATTGTTTCCTTAACTTCATTTTCAGATTATTTATTGCAGGAGTATATTGGTTTTGTATCCTGCAACCTTGCTAAGCTCATTTGTTAGTTTAAAAAAATTAAATGGATTCCTTAGGATTTTGTATATATAATATCATGTCATCTGCAAATGCAGATATTTTTACTTCTTCCTTTCCAATCTGGATGCCTTTTATTTCCCTAATGTCCTGGCTAGAACCTCCAGCACAATGTTTGATAGAAGTGTCAAGAGCAGACATCCTTGTCTTCTTCCTAATCCTACGGGTGAAACATCCAAAATCTTTCACCATTAAGTATGAGATAGCTATAAGTTTTCATAGGTGGCCTTTATCAAATTAAGGGAAGACCTTTTTATTGCTAGTTTGATGAGTATTTTTATCATGAATGGGTATATTACATGACTTGGATTCAGTTTGCCAGTATTTTGTTGAGGATATTTGTATTTATATTCTTAGGGAGATTGGTTTGTAATTCTCTTGTAATGGCTTTGTCTGGTTTTGGTATGAGGGTAATATTGGCCTTGTAAAATGAATTGGGAACTGTTCCCTCCTCTTCCATCCTTTGAAAGAGTTTGTGAAGAGCTGGTATTAATTCTTTTTTAAACATGTGGTAGAATTCACCCATGAAACCATCTGGTCCTGGGCTTTTCTACTTGGGAAATATTTTTATACTAATTGCTTGTTATAGATCCATTCATATTTTCTATTTCTTCTTGAGTTAGTGTTGATAGAGTGTGTCTTTATAGAGACACCCTTCTTCTAAGTTATCTCATTTGTTGGCATGCGGCTATTCATAGTATTCCCTTATAATTCTTTTTATTCCTGTTGGTTTGCTAATAATGTCCCCTTTCATTTCTGATTTTAGTAAGTTGTGTCTTTTCTTGGTCTGTCTAGGTAAAGGTTTGTCAATTTTGTTGATCATCTCGATGAACCAATTTTGGGTTTTGTTGTTTCTCTATTGTTTGTCTATGCTATATTTCATTAAATTCCACGCCAGTCCTTAATATTTCCTTCCTTTTGTCCCTTTTTAAAAATTTCTAATTTTACTTATTTACTCTGCTTCTCCTGATTTATTTAAAGAGAGGAAGCCTTTTGCGATTTTACTTGTCTTGGGGCTCCCTTATCACTATGGTAGGACTATCTGATCATTCAATACTGTGGTAGAAAGGACATTACCCTAATTCAGTTGTGCTGGCCAGGGTGTGAAAAAAGGAATTCACAGATATGTTCAAACCTCATTTTGGCCAATAGCCCTAAACTTTCCCCATCCCCCTTATGAGAAACATGAATACAGAGCAAATTTTAGCTGGCACAAATCTTTCCAGTTCCAGCAAACTATAAGGACCATTCAGAATAGTCACAATGGAATATAACTAATATGCAAGCACTGCCAGAAAGCCCCTCTCCAGTATGGCATGGACATGAAGTGGAAACAGGATGCTCATTCTCTGCCCAGCTTGAATTTTTACAGGAAAGACAGTTTTTCAAATCCTTGATATAAAAGAGGAAAGGGATCACATGTCATGGGCCTACTCGCTTTCTTTCTTCTGGATTTTTTTTATGAAAGATTTAATTGGCTTTTGTTTACTTATTTTCTAATCAAGCTTTTTATTGAGGCATAGCATGCATGTAGGCACTGGCTCAGTGCGCGGGCACTGGCTTACCATGTGGGCACTCGTGGGCACTCGGCCCGCCACACAGGCACTCATGAAGGCACCTGGCTCACCACGCAGGCACTTGGCTCACTGCATGGGCACTCGGCTCACCACGTGGGCACTGGCTCGCCGCACAGGCATGCTTTCTCTTCTTTTTTCCACAGGAGGCCCCAGGGATTGAACCCAGCTCCTCCCATATGGTAGACGGAGGGCTTATCACTTCAGCCACATCTGCTTCCCTCTCTGCTCTTTTATATCTAACTTCTTTTGTCTCACATTATCTTTGTGAGTTTTGCTTATGTTTCTGCATGTAGCAGACTTTGTTCATTCCTTTGTATGATTATACTTCAGTATATTGATCCACTTGAATCATGATGGACATTTGAGTTATTTCTTATTTGGGCCTGTAGGAGTAGTGCAGCTGTGGACAGTCTTGTCTCTTAGTGTACATATGTGGGCATTTTGGTCAAGTAGATATTTTCTTTCAGTGTATTCCTCCCTCTAGAAAACAGTTGAAATGGCTTAGATAACTAAATGCATAGGTAATAGTACAATGTAGAGAAGAGGATTAAAAATCATGATTGTGCCAGGATGATAGATGATGTAAAGATTTATGGAACACTGGAGGGTGCCAGGCAGTGCCCTAAGCTCCTTCATAGGCCTTGGAGGTGGGCGTTACTATCCCAGAGTACTAAACATAGGTGTGAAGCTCTTGGTTGCCAATGCAGAGAGTCTTGGCAAGGATGGGCAAGGTATTTAAAGTGGAAAGATGGAGGTGTTGAAGGGTCAGGACGACTGCTTGATGGCAGAACTGAAGCTGTCCCAGTGGCCGGCCACACATACCTCTTTGTGACTGCCCTCTCCTCCCTTCCACGTGCACAGCCCACTGTCAATGGGGAGGTCCCCCACTCACCAGAAGCATGGAAACCCCTGCCAAGGTGATGGGCTGTGCACGACTCACCAGGTCTGCTCAGCAGAGCTTAGCTCGGGGGACCGTCTCAGCCGATTTGCTCAAAGGACCCTTCTTGCTTTGTAATGCTCTTTATCATAAGCAGGTTTTTTACCTATTTGGATTAACAAAGAAGGGAGTAGTTATGGAGAGGCGGAGGCAATCTTCAGCTGGGGCCAGTGGGTACCTAAAAGGTGAGGAAGTCTTACTTTTTCACTTAAATCGATTCCCCTCTTGGATCTCTCACCCTTTCGCATCAACCTGAGATTGCCAGTAGCTTCTCCCTTGTGTGTTAAAGAGACCCTGTGACTTGGGGAGGGAGCCTGGCTCTGGCCATTCTTGGCTTTGATGCTCCAGTCCTGTCGGCTGGCTGTGGTCCAGAGGCAGAAATTCTCTAGGAATTTCCCTAGTGGTGTCACAACCACCCTTAGCCCAGAGTGAGGCCACTGCTGCCTCCGGCGCCAGCCCAGCTCCTGGGAGCCTGCCCTCATTGTTTGTTTCCTTTTTCCCTGGTCATCTTTTATGCCCCATCCTGCCCTTTAAGCAGCTTCCCCGGGTCTGTGGCCCCAGTTTTCCCGCTCCTCAAGGCTGAGGCCTGGGCACACCAAGATCTCCCCCTGAGGCTCTTGGGCCCCCAAGAGGAGAATGTCCCAAGAGGACGGCCCCAGTGATTTTGGCCCTCCACCCCGAGCAGGCAAGAGGAAAGGAGGGGCCAAAAATGGGGACTAGGGGTCATAATTCATGAGAACGGCTATTCCAGTGTAGTTTTTCGGGCATGTCTCTTAAAACTTCCCTCTGTCCCTCCTCCATGCTCTACTTCATCTTGCCAATCCCAGAGCTTCCCAGTGCTCCTGAGGACCTTCCTGCCTGCTGGGAGAGGGAGGCTGGAGGAAATGGAATTAGCGTCGGTTCATGTGCTGCTTGTTAGCAACTCTGGTAAAAATAACACAACCCAGCATTTAGGCATGCGGGATGGCTCAAAAGGAATTTGGGGATTATCCATGGATTGAATGGACGGGTGTTAAGTCTCAATTAGCATGAGCTCTTTTGCTTTTCAATTAGCCTGGATGAGCCAGAACTGGCTAGCCATGAAAAAATGGTTAATGTTACTACTTTATCTGCAGCGTCTCAATTGCATGTAAGTGCAAACAAGACATCAGGAAATGACTAGTGGATATATATATCCACTAATATATATATGTCTATATATAGATATATACTAATATAGAGAGAGAGAAAGAAGGAGAGAAGGGGGAAGGGAGGGAGGGAAGGAGGGAGAACTCTTAAATCAGAGACTTTTAGGCTATATTTCTGATTTTAAGGGGAAAGAAGCTTCCATCTTCTGAGAAACCCAGATTACCACAGGCTGACATCTTAGGGAAATCACCGCCACCCCCAGAATCTTGCTCCTTTTTCTCTGTCATGTTCTTTTCATGAAATTTTAGCCCTGTAAGAGCAATAGGAATCACTCAACTGGTGCTTTCCTTACTTTTGATGATGTCAGAGTTGTAATAAAAGTACCCAGCTACTGTACTTTGTCTAATTTGCTTTTTGTTGTCCTTTGATGCAGTACAAAAATTGCCAGCTCTTCAAAGAGTAAAAGTATTTGTAATGGTTTAGAAAACATATTTTACCATTTTAGGGGAAAATCATTCCCATCCCTTAAATTAAATGATTGTTATGTTACCCCTGGGAAGACATAAATTTAGTCTATCTAGTCATCTCCAAAACATCCAGGAATTTCTTAATCAAGTTCATTTTTATTGCAAACTCTTCTTCCATTCCTTGAAAAAAAAGTTGAGTTTGGCCCCACTGGTGACAGCATTCACAATTCTGCTCAAAGGATTCTAGAGCTGTCTAGAACAGGAAAAGATATTACAGGTCCTTTAAAAGTTCTCAAAGCACAAAAAGTAGGATATAGACTATAGAGATTCGAATTATGTTGGGGTTTTTATTGTTCTGTAATCCTGAGGAATATTGAGCTTCAAAGCTTTTCTTTAATCCATGATTTTAGAGTTAAGCCAAATTCCATAAAATATATAATAAGATAGCTCTTATATGCTACCCCATAATAAAACAAGTGTATTAAAGTAAGAGAACTCACTAAATTCTTGCAGTATTCAAAAAATTATCCAAACTCTAAATTTTTGTTCATCTAAGTGACAATGTAAGATATGCCAGTTAACAACTAAGAAAAGTACTGTTTAGTGAAATGTCTGCAATTTATACCTCCATAATGGGTTTAGAAGAAAACTTGTATTATTTAGATAATGTCAATTTGTAGTATTTTAAATTTCTACCTCCGTAATTGTGGGAGGAAGGGCGCCCGGCTTGCCACAGTAGCAAACGGTGCGGCAAGAAGTGATACCGCCTCTGCCCACTGGGCCTAGATAAGGTGACCACGCCTGACTAGGCCTTTGCTGCTAACGGCTGGCCGGCGCTGCCCTCCCCCTTTCTACTCCCGCCTAGCCCAACATCCGGCCAGCTCTCACTCCCCCTTTCCCCTCCCCTATTCCAAACCTCTCAGCCAGCCCTCTGCCTAGCAACCGCTTACAATCACCTATCAGGAAGCAGTACCCGCCCGCACCTATCAAATCCCTCCACGCAGTCCCTAACCCTATAAAGCTGTGTCCCCTTCCGCAATAAACCGGACTTGCGCACAGACCTGGTCTCCGCGGCTTTCTTCCTCCCCTTGCCGTGCGTCCTCCACTCCTGAGAGCCCCTCTGATGCTGTCTGCCGTAGCATCAGACGCCACTGCGGTCTAGTCTGACCCCTCCAAACCCCCCCGTCAGCATCGGGGTGCAAGCCGCCCCACCCGCATGTAATGGGTACATACGTTACTTGGGCATTTAGCTTGGTTTTTATAGCTTTACTTCACCCTTCTGCCTGCCCTTGACTAGAGTAGCTAAAATGCATAAATTCCACAGAAATAAGCATATTCATTCATGTCCAAATTATATAATATTTTTCATGGGTTCTATATAAAGATTTAGAGGCTTTTAGTATTCAGTTCTGCTCATAGTTGTGTATTTTGTATTATTTTGGAATTGCATGTAACAAAGTTGATTTTTTTTTTACAGCATTTTTTGTCCTCAAGAAAATACTGAAGAAGCCTTGTTGTTACTGCTGATTAGTGAATCAATGGTAAGTGAGATGTCTTTTTACATTTTTCTTTCTCCTGTCGCTGTAGTCCCATCTTCAGTGTGGTGACTGTCAAAATGGTGACTCTTTTCTTGGGAGAGTCCTTTCTGGAGGTACACCTGGGTGGAGGACCAATAGAGGTTTAGAAAGAGAGGTGCTTCCTACTTCCTGGGCTGGGTAGCATTGCCCCTTGGTCAGCCTGGAGTGTGGAGGTTCTCCTCCCTTCACATCTAGAAGGCATCACGGTTCATACACTCATCCACCAGACCTTTACTTAGCATTGACACAACTGTGCTACCCAAAGGGTAGCCCCTACAAGCCTTCTCAACTTGCCTTGGAGGGAGGGTAAACTGGGGGTAAAAATTCTCTGGTTTTCATAGTACAAGCTGGTGAAACTGCCTTGTCCTCCTGTACAGATCATTTCCTCCCCCTGTTCCCCAGGCATCATAAGACCCAGGCTTTCAGAGATTGTTTCTGCCACCTGGCTCACGGGAAATGGCTTCTATTGAAACTTTTTCTTAGTTTTTGCTCAGGATATCAAATTTTAGACCTCAAATCCCATCATTCATCACTTATTGGGTTTATGTTCTTTATAGCAGTAGAGGTATTATGGCCTTGGCTTGAAACCTTAGGGAGGAATGTGCTGGAACAGTTAATACCTGGCAAATAAATAGTGGGTGCCACCTACCTGTGTAAGAAGCAGGCTTGCGGAGCTCAAAAGGGCTTAGAGGTCTTCCAAGTCCATTTACCTCGTTTTATAGGTGAGTAACCCGAGGCACAGAGCAGGCAAAACGTGTGCATAGTGTAGTGGTCTCTTTCCAGTAGAACCCTGCCCCTTCTCCCTCCAGGCAGCAGGAAGAGAAAGGGGGAGAAAGGAATGGCCATTAAAGCAAGAGAAGGTGTTTCCTTTCTTCTCCCAGCATACTGTTTAGTGGGAGGTATGAAATACACAAGTGAAAAAGCCTTGGAAATGGCATATATACTTGCTGAGTAGAGGAGCTGTCAGAAGAGACTGGGATTAGTTAAGGAAGGTAGCCTTCTTGCCTTGGTTTAAAACTCTGGGTTTTCTTGGTCTGTGAAATGACCTGGATTTGTTTACAAGACCAAGACCGCTACAGTTACCACTTTTTTTTATTTGGAAACTCTTTGACGTCACTGGCCTTCCTTCCTCTGAAGGAAGCAAGCTGCCCCCTTGGCTTATCTATCCTAGACCGTCAGCTGGTAACCCAGGATGGTGTCATTCCATTCTCTAGTCTGCCTTGGCATAGTCAGGGAGAGCTCGCATGTGAACAGGCCTGGCCTCTGGTGGCTCTGAGGAACTGCTTTTCAAATGAACCCGTCCCACCATGCTTCACCACCAGTTCTTTGATGGCTTGCTCACGTTGGCCTCCTGGCTGTCTTCCCTCATCCTGAGTTGGACCTTCACAATTTACAATTAGTTCCCTTTGGGCTAACTTAGTCAGAGTCCCTCTGTTGGTTACAGTGATGACTATACATTTTAGATTTCTTGGGCAATTTTGATTGAAATTATTTTGTTGCATTGTCAGGTTCCAGCTTGGAATTTGGGAAATGTGATCACATCTCTAAAACTCTTGCTCTAAGTGTAGATATCTTGGGAACGATGCCTCTAATTCTCTTATTCTTAATTGAAATGATAGAAGCTAAAAATGCTCAAAGTTGAGATCCCTTTGAGACAGTAACATTTGGCTCTGTGGCATTTAATTTCCAGAAAATCTCTTCAGGGGATGGGGAAATCCAATGACATCATTAGTAAATATGAAGTGTTAGGTTTCTTACCAAAATTATTGTGTCTGCCTATAAATCATCCCATTATGTAGGTAGAAATCTAAATTAAATTCTTTGGAAGTCTTTATTCATGGCCTTTCACTCCTTGATTTTTTGTTGTTTTTTACACAGAAAATGATTGTGCTCAATTGCAGAATAGAAATGAGAAGTGCCATGTTTTTTTGGTGTCTGAGAAAATCGTATTCTCCATTCATTCTTACTTTAACTTAGAAACATAAATTTGTCGATAGTCTTTCTAAGCGCAAGAAATCATATGAAATTCTACTGCTTTCTTAGTGCAAATCAGTTTCCCTAGGAGAAAGGGTTTATCAGAATTATATCTGTACAACTACCATAGAAACAATATTCTGGGTTATTTAATACTTTGGGATCTGTTTGAGATTCTATATTGTATCTACTAGGCTTTCAAAAAAGATATTGATAGACTTTCTTGAAAAATTGAAAGAGGACACAGTTGGTAAAATTTAAAAATCTCTCATATATCATATAATTGCTTCATTTTGTTCTCTTCCAGGCATTTGTCTTAGTATAGAAAATTTATAGCAAATAAAGAAAATGAGACCACTTAGAGCAGTCCTATACTGCCGAGAGCCTCTTTTATTGGGCTCAAAAGGCCCTCCTAACAAGAAAGACTTAGAATGAAATCTTTAAGCGCAGACTTGTTTCCATAAGCAATGACTCACTTTGTAGGAAGTGACCTGTCTTATATATTCTTATTTGTCTTTGACATTTAAGAGCAAGGAGTTTTAAAGTGAGTAAGTACTGATGGGTGGCTAAAAGTAAATGCCTTGGACTCACACACACAAAGCAAGCATTTTGCCTCATTAGTGAGAGGGAAGGCAAGTGCATAGCCTTTCCAAATGTCAGGCAGGAAGATAAAACATCAGCTTCCTGGACAAGTGACCCTGGCACCTCATGTACCACTTTCACAGTAAAAACCAAGGGGCCCTTTCTCTGCTCCTATGGATGGATCTAGAGACTTCCACTAATTAGCAGGGGGGAAAGCCAGCTGAAATCTAACTTTTTTGGTTCTGAACTCCCTGCAAGGGAAAAAGGAAAATGAACTAGCTGCTGAGTCTCAAATAGATGTGATACACTTGTAGGACTCCATAGAGAAATTAAACTTCAAAGGTGGTGAAAACAAGTTGCTGTAAAGAACATTTGATTTCTAGATAGATGGTATTAATAAGCTTGAATGTGCCTCATGTATATTATGTACTAAGCAGTGGAGATGTGAAGTTGGCAAGGTGTTCTCTTGAGTCCTGTGTGATATTCTCTTTTAAAATGAAAATCTGCTTGCCTCTTGCTTTCTCTTACATATCTGTTTTGTGCTTCCCTAAACAAGATTGAACTGGTCTTTGTGGTCTCTTCCGGTGAAGGTGTCACATAGGGATTTGAATTCTGCCCTGGTGATAGAGGATGAGTATTAAACCTCTTTATAGGACTGATGGAATTTGATGACACCATTTGGTAATGGGAAATGTGGGGCTGGGAATCTTCTCCTGCTCTTTACTAAAGAGTAGAAACAGGATCCACAAGTGAGATGCAGCAGAGCCTCACTTGATGCCTGTTTCTTCTGTCCCAGAGCTGTGTTTGCAATGAAGAAGTCTGTGAACCTGAACCCAGGGGATGTCACCCTACAGGCCCCCAAAGCTTCCTCTCCTTCATCAGGTGCAAGTGCCTGGGATCACACCCCCAGGATGTCAGTGTTTGGATAACACCACATACCATGTGCCCTGATGCTCTGGGGTTCTAGAAGAGATGACCCAAAGTGAAACCCCTATGCCCTCCTGCCCTCGTCTCCAGATCTTGGGCAAACTGTCAGGGGCAGGTAGGATGTGGCTTCTGTACTACACGTGGATGCTGTGTGCCTGGGCTGGCTCACCATCTGCTTCTCTCTTCCATGTTGTTTTCAGGCCAACCGGGATGCTGTGCTGAGCAGGATACCTGAGCACAAGAGCGACCGCCTCATCAGTTTGCAGAGTGCATCCGTGGTCTATGATTTGCTGACCATTGCTCTGGGAAGAAGAGGCCAATATGAGATGCTGTCAGAGGTACAGCCTTTGAGTCTGGAGGCCTTTTAGGTGCTGGGTGGCTGTGGTGGCGTGGGAAGAGCATGAGCCCTGGTCCTGGCCCCTCCTCTGTCACTGGCAGCCGTGTGACCTTGGGCCAGGCATTTAACTTTGGTTTCCTCCTCTATACAGTGATGGTTAGACTAAATGGCCACGTGGTGGAATTCACCAGCTGTCTTTCACCACTAATAGGTCCCTACACCCACTAGGCTGCAAGTTTCTGCATAAAGGGAAGGCAAGCATTTCTCAATTTCTCCTTTAGAATGATTTCCAGCATAGCCAGAAATCTCTAGGCTGTGATATTAATTTCCTTATAAAAAAGGTTTCATTTAAACTATCAGTGCTTAACTCCTGGTGAAACGCAATTTCAGGCACAGTGAATCCTCAGATCTGCCGGTAGTATAGGTTGTTTAATGTAAAGTGAACACTGTCTTCACTTACTGGCTCAGAAGGAACCCCGGTACATTCCAGATCCTTTCTGAGGCGATGGGTATATCCACCGTCATCTTCTTACTCTCTCAGCTTCTAAGAAACATTTAGGATAGAAGCTGACCTGGCTTACAAGTTTCAGAAGAGCCTGGCTAACCTCGGGCTCTGGTTCCACTCTGTTGACATTGCTGCGCCGAGTGCCACACTCCATCATGGAAAGGCTGAAAAGGTAACGAGATGAGTTTGTCCTTTCTTCAGCGAAACTAAAAGGAAAGGAAGAGAACAACAACTTATTTTGTTAGAATGAATTTTTCCATGTTATTTATCTTTCTCTTTCTAAATTTATACTCATTGCAGCAGCCTCTGGGCACGAGGACAGGGAATGAAATAAAGTAACAGATTGGCTGAAATCAGATAAGCACTCGACTCACCCTCTAGCCTGCCGGTGCTTCACCACATTAGGCAGGAGCCTCAGAGAACAGATGAGCCTGCATGGCTTGGGTCTTTTTTTAGTCTTTATTTTGGTGACTATACAGGGCAATGGTTACTCAGCCTTCAAAAAAAAAAACCTCTCACAATCCAGCTAGATAAAGCAGTGTGTTCAGATGCCCCTACCAAGTCTGGCAAGGCCCCTGGGAGTCTGTCCGGTCGTGGGACTGGCCTGATCGCCTGGCTCTGAATGCTTGGAGCCCCCCTGTGAGTGCCCGATGTCCTGGAATCACCTGCCAAGCAGCCCAGTTCCTGTCTCTACGTCCACCACGGAGCCCATCCCTGGGGACAGTGCCACCCAGCTCCCAAGCTGGGGCCCTTACGTCATCTCACAGTTGGGTCCTTTTAAGGGGAATTTTTTCCTCCAGACAAACCACTTAACATCTTTCTGGGGTCCAAGGCTGGGCATGGTTTAGATGTCTACTGTCGTCCCATCACGGAGCAAGGTAGCCTTTCTCCAGCTTCAAATCTGCCTGTGTCCAAAACAGGTGTGTGGAGCTTGAGGTGGCTGGCTGGGTTGACAAGCCAGACGGCCCCTGCACACGGGCCTCTCGGCATTCCGTGAATGACTCTGGAGGGATGGCTGTCACCTTAGCAGCATTCCTCCGCAAGCCGGCAGCTCCCTGGCATGTGCCTCCCCCGGCAAGACACACTCAAACCAGATGACTTTCATCCTGCTGTCCGATGTGGCTTCCACCTTGCGGCAATGACGTGATGCCTGAGGCACTGCACAGTCTGCTTGGTTTTCCGAGCCTTGGCAGCCCAGAATTTCTCTTCACATTTAAAATGGCAGAGGCAGTGCCAGCGGTTGCCTTGAAAGGACTGGGATAGAAGGGAAGGGAGAAAGGGGAATTTATCACTGTAGCTCATTGGGAGCCACTATCCGTGTCTCATTTATTTAAAAAATATCAATAAATTTGCACTTGTATGGTCCTGGGCAGATCATTGGCACTTGTATGATCTTGGCACTTGTATGGTCCTGGGCAGACCATTAACCTTCTATGCCTCGGTGGCTTTTGCTCTAAAATAAGGGTCTGTAAAATATTCTCTCAGGTAATTGTGGGGACGCTGTCATTAGTCCGTGTGAAGTCTTGACCAGGAGCCCCACATGACATGCCCATCAGATATGTCAGCCGTGTGCTGCCGCAGTTTGTGCAGGAGCTGCCAGGCCTAAGTTCAGCAACAAAAGATATAAAAAGGGTCTTTTGCTGTTAAGAAACTTCCAATCTGGTTAGGGAGACCAGATAGCAATGCATGAAAAAGCAACTCACTGGAGAGCCTTAGGTTACAGACCATAATAGAGAAGATAGTGGGAGGCGGGTCAGTTGCCAGATGAGCTGGACAGGCCCACGGCAGCAGAATCTGCAGGCGTGGAGCACCGTCTTCTGAATTGCTGATGGACGAGTCAGACCTTCCAGGCCTGACAGGAACTTCGTCACCTGAGAGGAGGAGGCGCCCTCCATCGTCCAGATGGTGGAGGTGCGAAGACGAGGACCCGAGGGCTGACGCTCCCAAGGGCGCCAGAGGAGAAGGGCTTGGAAAGAAACGTGGGGCCTGGTTGTCAGCGCCACCGTGCCTGGGTACAGACTTTGCTGGGCTCCTAGCTGAGGTGACCCAGCTGCGTCACCCTTCAGCTGGGCCCCTGAGCAGGTCCTCGTGGCCTCCACAACTCTGCACAGGTCATTCTTCACACCGTGAGCAGAGGAGTTAGTGACCACCAGGCTGCTGTGAGAGAAGAGTCTGACCTCCCCCTCCCCCTGCTCTGGTACTTTCCTCCCTTCTCTTGTCCCCAGCCAGCATCGAAACTTCCACATCAGGACGTGGACTGCTTTTCCTTCCTCTCATCCCTGTCCTTTGCTGACCCGGTCCATAGGTTCCCCTGCACCAATAAGGGGAAGCGGCGCTGGCCTGTCCTCTGCCCTGGGGCCAGCTCCTCTGGGTGGTGCCTGTGCTGTGCCTCCCTGGCCTGTGCGGCAGAGCGCGGAGGGCGGAACTGTGTCTTTCTCCTGTGGTGTGTATTCAAGACGGAAGGCCCTTCTCCCGTCCCAGGACTGGCCGTGTGCACCCACGTAGGGCCTTCTTTTTCAGGGTGCTCTTCAGCCAGATACTGGGCAAGGAAATACTAGCCAAAGGTTTATCGCGTCCTTACTCTGACAGGTCTAAATATAAGCACAATGTTTACCGTATCGCCAATGCTATGGGTTTTCATGTTTTTTAAAGACTAATTGTGAGCCCTGCTGAAAGGCTTGTGTAGGAAGGAACACTTCTTTTTTTTTCCCTTTCAATTTAAACAGCAGCACTAGTTGGCATGACAACCCAAGCTATTAAAAGGAAAGTAACAAGCACTGCTTCCTCTGTTTTTCAGAATGAACCCAAGCTGCTAAGGAGGTTTTTTTTCTTGAATTTGACTATTAATGGCTCCATTTTGGCAGAATGTTATGGGGTTCTTTTTGAAAGGTGCATGTGTGTCCCCTCTACATAGACATGGCAGCTTTAAAGGCAGAACTGCTATTTTTATCTTTTCCATTGAACTGGTTTTCATTTATTTATGGTAAATTGCAGCAATGGTATGCTTCCATGGGTAAAACTTTCTGGCTCATGCTTGTACTAAAGAGACTTTCCCTATCCCTAACCTCAAACACTTAACTTGTAACCAGGGAGCGCTGAGTGAGGCATTTGCATGTATCTGTCTGCTTGCAGACCTACCATTTGTTAGCTTGCATTAGAGTTGAGAGCTACATGCAGCTCCACTTGTACTGCAGAAACCCCACCTAGCGCTAGATGCCTGGGCCCCTAGAAGCCCTCAGTGTGCTCTGACACAAGTGGAGCCATAGACTTGAAGAAATCACAGCACAGAATTTGGCTCATGGTAGTTGTTTGATAAATGCTTGCTGATTAATCCAGTGCTTCATAACCAATGCACATTCATCATGGCCCTTTTGTTTTTTTTGAGGCAAACTATCCCTAGAAGTGCAGTGAGTATATCTTTCCCAGGCAGGTCCAAAGGTTAAAGGTCATTTACCTGGGAATAGGGAGCAGAGGAAGAGCGGGCCCAGCTTGGGGCAGAGCATCTGCATAGATCCTAGCTTTGGCCGAGCTTTGTGGCCAGCGCAGTGGGCACGTTCATTGGGGTGCTTTTTTTTTTTTTCTTTTTTCGTAATATCTTATTTGGCTTTGGTATTAGGGTGGTGTTAGCTTCATAGAGTGAGTTTGGTAGCATTCTTTCCTGGTCAGTTTTTTGGAAGAATTTGAGCAAGATTGGTATTAGAACTTCTTTAAATGATAGGTAGAATTCACCTAGGAAGCCATCTGGTCCTGGACTTTTCACTTTGGGGAGATTTTTGATCACAGTGTCAATTTCTTGTGATTGGTTTGGTGAGGTCTTCTATTTCTTCTAGGGTCAGTGTGATTTATGTGTTTCCAGAAATTTCTCCATTTCATCAGTGTTGTCTAGTTTGTTGGCATACAGTTGTTCATAGTATCCTCTTATAATTTCTTTTATTTCTGCTGTATCAGTGGTAATGTTGCCCTTCTCATTTCTGATTTTATTTGTACCTTCTCTCTTTTTTTCCTTTGTAAATCTATCTAAGGGTTTATCAATTTTGTTGATCTTCTCAAAGAACCAGCTTTTAGTTCTGTTGATTTTCTTTCTTGTTTTTTATTATTCTTTATTTTATTTATTTCTGCTGTAATCTTTATTATTTCTTTCCTTCTGCTTAGTTTTAGGATTGGTTTGCTCTTCTTTTTCTATTTCCTCCAGGAATGCAGTTAGGTCTTTGATTTTAGCTCTTCTTTTTTAACATAAGCATCGAGACTATAAATTTTCCTCTCAGCACTGCCTTTCTGCTATCTCATAAGTTTTGATATGCTGTGTTCTTATTTTCATTTGTCTTGAGGTATTTACTGATTTTTCTTACAATTTCTTCTTTGACCCATTGATTATTTAAGAGCATATTGTTTAATCTCCATATATTTGTGAATTTTCCCTTTTTAAAAAAAAATGTATTTTCCCTTGTCTTTTTTTTAAAGAGTTATTTATTTATTTACCCCCTCCCTCCCTCTTCCTGCCCTGCTGTTTTTGCTGTCTGTGTTGTCTTCTCTTCTCATTTTCTCTCTAGGATTCACCAGGATTTGATCCTGGAGACCTCTGAGGGGAAGAGAGGTTCCCTGTCAGCTGCAGCACCGCAGTTCCTGGTTTCTCCTGCGCTTCACCTTGACTCTCCCCATGTCTCTCTTTTCATGTGTCATCATCTTGCTGCGTGACGCACTGGTTCAGGCACTGGCTCACCACTCGGGTGCTTGCACGGGCACTGGCTTGCGGCACAGGCATGCTTTCTCTTTTTCACCAGGAGGCCCCAGGGATTGAACCCAGGTCCTCCCATGTGGTAGGCAAAGCTCTATCAGTTGAGCCAGCTCTACTTCCCTAAATTGTCCCTTTTTTAGCCTGCTATTAATTTCCAACTTTATTCCATTGTGATCAGAAAGGATGTTTTGTATAGTTTCAGTGTTTTTTAATTTATTGAGATCTGACTTATGTCCCCGTATTAGCCTATCCTAGAGAAAGATCCATGAGAACTTGAGAAAAATGTATATCCTGCTATTTAAGGATGTAATGCTCTATAAATGTCCATTAGGTCTAATTCATTTATCATGTTATTCAAACTCTCAGTTACCTTATTTATCCTTTATTCAGATGTTCTATCTAATGCTAAGAGTGGTGTGTTGTAGTCTCTAATTATTATTTTAGAGATATCTGTTTCTCCCTTCAGTTTTTCCAGTGTGTGCCTCATGTATTTTGGGGCATCTATGTTAATATTTATTATTGTTATTTCTTTTTGGTGAATTGTCCCTTTTATTAATATATAGTAACCTTCTTCATCTCTTAACAGTTTTGCATTTACAATCTATTTTTACCTGCTACTAGTATCACTACACCCACTTTTTAAAAAAAATTTTTTTAAATTTAAAAATGTTTTTCCCTCCCTGAGATCACTCTCATCTGTTTGCTGGATGTTTTTGCTCATTGTTTTTTTTTTTTTTTTCTGCTCATTGTCTGTTTTTTCTTTAGGAGGCACCAGGAACTGAACCCGGAACCTCCCATGTGGGAGGTGGATGCTCAACTGCTTGAGCCACATCTGCTCCCTACATCCATTGTTTTTTGATTGCTATAATGTGGAATATCTTTTTCCAACCTTTTGCTTTCAGCCTGATTGTGTCCTTCCATCTAAGATGTGTCCCTTGTAGACAACAAATAGATGGCTTGTGTTTTTTTATACAGTTCTATCAATCTATGACTTTTGATTGGGGAGTTCAATCCCTTAACATTCAGTGTTACTACTATACAGTGTGTAACTTTTTTCATCTGTTTTATCCTTTGACTTTCTGTTGTCATGTCTTATTATTGTCTGTCTTCAGCCCTTTCTTATGTATGTTCTTCATTTCTACACTCTCCTCCAGGACTCTCACCCTTGTTTTCTCCTTTTAGGCTGTAACATACCCTTTAAAATGCCTTGTAGATTCAGTCTCTTGGTAACATACTCTCTGTTTTTGTCTGTGAAGACTTTAAACTTACCTACATTTCTGAAGGATAGTTTTGATGGATAAAGCATTTTTGACTGGAAGTTTTTCTTTTTCAGTACCTTAAATATATTTTACCACTGCCTTCTTACCTCCATGGTTTCTGATGAGAAACCTGCACTTAGCCTTATTGAGGCCCCCTTGTAAGTAATACAGTGCTTTTCAAATATTCTTTCTACCCCTTTTCCATTCTCTTCTCCTTTGGGATACCTATAACTTGTATGTTTGTGTGTGTTTCATGTTGCCACTCAATTCTCTAAGACCCTGTTCAATTTTTTTCATTCTTCACTCTGTCTGTTATCTTTTCAAGTTCATATGGTCTCTCTCCAAATTCACTTATTCATTCTCCTAAATTTCAAATCTGTTGTTATATGTCTCTACTGTATTTTTAATCTCGTCTATTTTCTTTTATTCCCATGGACTCTGTTACTTGTTTTTGCAGGCTTTTAGATTTTTCTTTATGCTCACACAGAGTCATCTTAATATTCTTGATCTGTTTTGTCATATCTTCCTTCATCTCCATAAATCAATTAAGGAGGCTTATATGAACATCATTTATTAGTTGTCTTAAATCCTGTGTCTCATCTGGATTCTTGGTTTGTTCCTTTGGCTTGGGCCATATCTTCCTGTTTCTTAGTATGGGTGTTATCTTTTGTTGATACCTAGGCAGCTGTTGATGTTGATGATTTTGTTCTTTTGATAAGTTTCTCTTTCTTGCCTAGTGGTTTTTTTTACAGTTCTTCTTTGATTTTTAGTTTAAAATTTTAATATTGCCTTGTTTAAGTAGTCAAAAAAAGGGCAGGGAGCCCTGGGGCCCGACCAGATCTCCCATGCCTGGGAAAGAATTGGGAGAGACCAGCCAGCTTCCTTCACGTTCAGTGGGGTGCATTTTTGCATGACGGCCAGACCCAAAGAATCTCAGCCAGTAGTGCCTCCATTCCCACCATTATGGAAGTGTTTTTGAATTAAGATTTGCTCTCTTTTTGGGGCCTTGCATGAATAGGCAGATACTCCTGGGAGAAACTGGAGTGGTTTAAACCCTTAGAGTGATTTAGTTCAGAGAAACAAGTCTCACTTAGTTCTGCTGCTTTACATACCAGGAATGAACTCAAGCAGACTCCTTTACTTCTCTAAGCCTGTCCGTTTGTGGAACATACAAATAACAGTGCCTACCTCTGAAGGTTATTATGAGGACTAAAGAGCCAGTGAATGCTACTGTTATTGTTGGTGGTTTTAATAAACTCCATTCTAATATAAAGTGCTTTTCTGTAATAGCCCTGGCAGATGATCATTGACTCTCAGTAGAGAGGTATCTACTGTGTAGTAAAAAAATTCAGCTTCGAAGTCAGACAGATGTGGGTTAAAATCCTGGCTCTCTCCTTTTCTACCTGTGTGACCTTGGGAAAGGTAATGAGCCTCTCTGAGCTTCCACTACAGAGATTGTTTTAAAACTCATCGAGACAGTGGGTGTAACATACCCAGCACAGCTCTTTGTATGTAATCTATGCTCTTACCATTCCATTCTTCTCTAGTTATTAGAAAGGATTGACCCAAAATCTGTCCCCCTGTAACTTTCACCCATTACTTCTGTCTCTTTCGAGCAATAGAGCAAATCCTGTCCTGCCTCAATAGCAGCCCATCGAAATTTTGAAGACAGTTGTTACACTCTCTTCTTTCCTCTAGCATAAAGAGACCCTATTCTTTTAGTCTGGGGCTTGCAAACTTTTCCCATAATAGATCAGAGAATAAATATTTTAGGTTTTGAGGGCCAAGAGGTAAAATCAAGAATAGTATCTAGATAGTTCTATATCAAAAGAGAAAACAAATTTCCACAATATTTTTATTGATGTAATTCAAAATATTTTAAGAATAAGTGAGTACCATTTTTTTTCGTAACACAGGTCTACTTATAAGAAAATGGAATTTGGGGGGTTGGGGATAACATTTTGCTTAATTTGGTTCAAAGTTAGAATTCTTTCTCATCAAATGGCTTGCAAAATCTATTCAAAGGATTCTTAGCTTTTGGGCTCAGTGGCCCTCAGGCCATAACGTGTCAGCCCCTGCCTTCGTCTGTTCTGGTATGACATCATCCCTTGATTCTTTTTATCTTCATAGTGCTTTCTTGTTTGTCGGTTGCCCTCCTTAGAGGAGATCTGAAAGAAACAATCCTAACACTCTTGAAGTGTTCTTCCGTCATGTTTATTCCTTCATGCAGGCATTTATTGACTACCTATTTTCTACATGACATATCACTAGCGGCCACACCTTTGACTCGGCACTTCTCTCCTCGGTCCTCGCATGGTTGGCGCTTCAGCCATGGCTGAAGGGTGAATAACCTGGTGCCCCAGTCAGGACAGACAGACTGAAAACAGATAAAGAACAGAAGGTGAGCGGCAGCGGGGGATGGGGGTGGGGGTGGGGGCTGGGGCAGAGGAAGGGAATGCCCATTTCTTGAATTTAATGATTCATTTGGTAAGAATCACAAAGAACAGCTACAGCAGCACAACAGTATATGGGGTCATGTTTGAGTAGGACCCTGGAGACCTCTCACTCACTGTGCAACATTGACCAAGTTGTTTTTTTTTTAGATTTTTATTTATTTATTTATTTCCCATTCCCCCCCAGTTGTCTGCCCTCTGTGTCCATTCACTGTGTGTTCTTCTGTGACCTCCTCTATCCTTATCAGCAGTACCAGGAATCTGTTTCTTTTTGTTGTATCATCTTGTTGTGTCAGCTCTCTGTGTGTGCGGCACCATTCTTGGGCAGGCTGCACTTTCTTTCACGCTGGGCGGCTCTCTTTACGGGGCGCACTCCTTGCGCGTGGGGCTCCCCTACACGGGGACATCCCTGCGTGGCACGGCACTCCTTGCGCGCATCCGCACTGCGCATGGGCCAACTCCATACGGGTCAAGGAGGCCTGGGGTTTGAACCGTGGACCTCCCATGTGGTAGATGGACGCCCTACCCACTGGGCCAAGTCCGCTGCCCTGACCAAGTTGTTTTCAAAGAGTTGAGAAGAGCATGCCAGAGGATGGCATCTAGTACCCAAATGCTGTAATTAAGTCTATGCCCTTAAAAAAACAACCCACTCTCTCTTCTCTTCCCACCATGGCCAGGGGCAGTGTTGGGTTGCTCGTTTAATTGAAGCATTTGCCAAAACAATTAAGTTATGAGATTCTGCTTGATGCAGTATTGCTATTTCAAAGCCAAGAAGAGAAATGGGGGTTGCTCTGTTTTATTTCCAATATAAGGGGAGAAAATTTGAGCAAGCCTGATGTTATCTATTTTCTCTTAAAGCTCAGAGGGGCCTCTTATTTGTAACTGAGAGTCCCATAAAGATGCCTTTTAGATAGGATCCAGACTCTCATATTGTCTAAATAAATTTCAGTTGATTTAGAAATAAGAGCTGTGAACTGAGTGTCATGAACCTGGGTTCTAATGTCAGGTCTGCCACTGCTTGACCTTGCACAGGTCCTGTCTACTCTCTGGGTTTAGTTACACATCTGTCAAATAAAGATGGGACTAGATCATCACGGAGGGCTCAACTCCCCCTGCAATGATGTTATTCTGTGGGCCTAAGGTAATGATCCAGAGCATTGAAGGTGCTTAGGTAGTTTTTCATTGTCAAAAATAAAGAAGTAAAAAATACCCATACCCCATGCTAAATTTTTTTAAAAAGTAAAAATTGTGTTTATTAACTGGCTCGTTAAGTATCCATGATAAAGAAAAGACTGTCTGATCAACTGAAGGATTAGGATTATGAGAACTTTTAGGATATAGCCAACTGTCCACAAAGGCGAGTACCTGAAGACAGTTCATTAGGTTATTTGCTCCATTTTAATAGTGATGAATTTTAGAGTTTGGCTCCGGGTTCAATTTGAGGAATATCTGATTATTTTATTCCCAACCCTTCCCCCAGGGTTTTTGAATGCTAACTCTCACTCTTGAATTCCAAAAATAGACTTTGGCTTTTCCCTGCCAGTGGTATTGAACAGCTGTCACTGCCACGCACCCAGTTCACGTAATTGGGCTTTGTGTACTAGGAAGGTAATTGCTAAATCCCTGTCTCACTCCAAAGAGCTTCCCGTTTCTGGAGCCCCTTCAAAGGTGGCTGATTTATGAAAGCTAAAATAGGAGATGGACAGGCATAAACTCTTTCTACCAAAAGGAAGCAACATTTTTGCAAGTGACATGTTGACTACCACTCAAATGATCAGGATGCCAATTAGAGTCTAATTATTGCTCTACCAAATATTCATGGCCTTAATGTTGTCTGGGCTTAAGTGAGGCAACAATAGTGTGATTACAGCAGTGAGCCTCTCTTTCCTGGTGGAAGGAACATTGCTGCAAAACCCATGTTCTTTTCTTGTGACAAACGCGATATGACGATGGCACCTGCTGCTTTGTGTGCGTGACTGGGGGATATGCAGGTGTGGATTGGACCCCACGTCCCCTGGCCCTGGGCCCAAACTGCCCAGGGGGTGCGAGGCAGGTGCGGGAATCAATCAAATCAATCAATTTTTTTTTTTAAAGCTAACATGTTTAGAGCATTCCCTCAGTGGCAATCTCTCTTCTAAGCATTTTGCATGTTATTACTTTTTTTAACTCCAGGATAACCCAATGCTGGTGAGGAAGGAGTTGGGTCTGAGCTGGGCCTGAGCTGAGGCAGTCTGGCCCCAGAGCCAGTGCCTTCAGCATGTGACTCCTCTGCCCTTGGCCTTGAGTCTGTCTCTGCTCTTCCTTTCCAGCCTCCAGCCACGCTAGGCTGGGGTGATTGAAGCAGCTCCTCGTAGGTTCCCCCCCCAAGCACAGAGCACCTACCGTCTTCTTCAAAGTCCATTTTCATCAGTGCTGCCTTTCACTGGAACCATCATTACACTGTGAATGCATTTATTTGTTCATTTTTCACTTATCTATTTATTTCTTATGAACAGGTTTCATTCTCAACCTCCCCAGTCCATTAAAAATGGAACTTTTTACTCTATGACATACAGATGTGATTATGGGATCTTAAAAAGGATGGTCAAGCAGAATCAGGGTGAGCAAACACCCAGTCTGAGGGGTAGGGGTTGTAGAAGGCAAATACCCCCAGTGATATCCCAAGTTCCTTTTCATGTTTGGAGCATTTTTTCGAGGGGCCCCCTTCTGTGATTGAGGGACAGTTGACTTAAGGTACATACAGAGTTATATAATCTTGATGTTTATAGGGACATAAGGGATGACATGCTATCTATCCAAGCAATATGCTTGGTGCTAAGATTTTGAGATCTGTCGGGGTGTGTTCTCAGAGCCAGTGTGCTATCACCACATAGCGAGATGCCAAGAGCCATGGGAAGGCAGCACCGTTGGCTGTGACTCCAGAGATCAGACATGTCTGAAGTGGGGTGAAAGGCTCATTTGTAATGGTTTTTGTTTTTTTTTAAGATTTATTTTATTTATTTCTCTCCCCTTCCTCCCACCCCCACTGTTGCTGTTCTCTGTGTCCATTTGCTGTGTGTTCTTCTGTGCCCGCTTCTATTCTTGTCAGCGGCACTGGGAATCTGTGTCTCTTTTTGTTGTGTCATCCTGGGAATCTGTGTCTCTTTTTGTTGCGTCATCCTGCTGTGTCAGCTCTCCGTGTGCGCGGCGCCACTCCTGGGCAGGCTGAAGTTTCTTTTGCACTGGGCAGCTCTCCCTACGGGGTGCACTCATTGCACATGGGGCTCCCCTATGCGGGGGCACCCCTGGGTGGCAGGGCACTCCTTGCACGCATCAGCACTGCGCACAGGCCAGCTCCACACGGGTCAGGAGGCCCTGGGTTTGAACCCTGGACCTCCCATGTGGTAGGCAGATGCTCTGTCAAGTGAGCCAAATCTGCTTCCCCTCATTTGTAATTGTTGACTTGCATTTCTTATCTGTCTTCATGATACTCCTGTGGCTTATTATGGGATGTGGGTTGTTGTAAGGGGAAAGAGGCCCAAACTGGCAGGGGACTGAAATATGCTGCAGTGAAAAGGAAACTCCTGACGGCATAAATCCTTTTCAATTTGAGCACCTCTGAGATGGACTGGAGACATTGTATCATCAGCTTGCATGGTGCTGGTGTCAGTGAAGTTTCTTGAAAATTCTGCAAACTGGAAAGGTCTGTCTCAGTCCTCAGTAGCTTCAGGGATCCCAAAGAGGCCTAGGAGCAGGGGTCCCATTAGTGGTAAAAAAAATATTGATGAATCTCTGGAATAGTTCTGGGAATATGTGGTATTTTTAGGGATCTTATTTTCAGCTATACTTTGTTTATGCAGCATGAGTGGGCCTGATAAATATGAAGTGGCATGTCTGTAATTAAATGCTCAGGGAATTCTAGTTAAGAGCTCAGACTCTGGAACCAGACTGCCTGGATTCAAATTCTGGCTCTGCCACCAACTCACTTGGGTCATCACTTAACATCTCTGTGCTGCCACTTCCTCATCTGTAAATGTACCTGGGAAAGTTCTTAGGATGACTAATGAGTCAGTACTTGTAAAGCAGTTAGAATAGTGCCAGGCTATATCGTTTTATCAAAAAGTTTCTTAAAGAAATAAATAATAACCATGTGCTCTCCTCCAGTTCCCTAAGGTTGTGCACTCTTCTTCAGGGACACAGGTTAAATCCTTTTCTAAAGTGAAAAAACGTTTGGTAAAATGAAAAATCATTTCTGAAATAGTATATAGTAAATCTGAGCTTTCCTGTATTGAGTTTGGCTAAAGTGATAGGTGTTATGTAATTTGTTGTATTTTCTTTCTGAATATAAGTAGGCTAAAATTTAAAAAAACACTAAGTAATAATATAAAACTGAATACTAAAATAAAAAACTTAGCCTACATATCTCAGACACTGTTTTTGATGCTTTATGTATAATTTCATCTTCCAGCTAACTCTCTGCATACTGTTATATTCCCTACATTAGAGCTGAGGAATGTGGGTATACAGAATTTAAGTAGCTTGTCCAGATTCGCACATCTAATCTGTAGTGGCATCTGGAGTCTTTATTTCCAGGTACTATTCAGCGAGATCCTCAGGTGGAAACTGTGTAACTGCTTGTTGGGGCCTTGGGGGTAGGGCTTGTTCTAAGAAGGACCTGAAGCCTTTGGTGGGCTGTACCTTCAGGGCTTTAGTTGGAGGTGAACCTGACTTGTTCACGGGAGCAGAAAAGGAGTTGATTGACAGCACTGCTCAGCTCACAGGAGCCACAGGAGGCTGAGAAATGGCTGTGGGCGGAAATGCCGGCGGCAGGGACCCTGGCCCAGTTTGGGATGCCACAGTTCTCAGGAGGACCTGCTCCAGCGGTTGACGCGCCCTATACCTGCAGTTAGGCCTGAGGACTAACAACCAGCCTCCCTTCCCTTGCCTCTGAGGCCTGGCAGGAGAGGCTGATGAGGTCATGTGACACGTTCCTATTGTCCCTTCATTCACACTGGGAAGCTGAGAGGCTGCTCCTCACCCCCCAAAATCCAGAGAGTTTTGAGAGACTAGGCAACCAAAATGACAAATGTCCTTTCTTTGTGGACCTCAGCTAGATGCTTCTCAAGTTCCCTCCTAGCTCCAAGATCCTATGCCTCTCCTCTCTCGGACGGCGGGGGCTGCTTTCCTTTGGTGTTTTCCTGTAGCACCTGGAATGGAGCTCTATACCAATTAGGTTTCCAGTAAATGTTTTTCACTGAGTATAATAAGTATGTTAGCCTTTGGCAGAAAAGAAAATAAGGATGCACACTTATTTATAGCATTTAGCTTTTTGATTCAGAACAGACTGTTTCACTTGCTGAGCTCCTTTTGTTTATCAGGATAACAGTTGATATTTATCATTCCTCTTAGCAAAAGGAGGAAGAAAAAGCATTTAAACATTGAAATGTTTCTATGTATACATTTAAGTACTTAGTGGTTATATTGCAATGAATTAGTTGAGGAGGGCTGTTAGAACAAACCTCATTCTGATCATCATGTACCCCCTTCTGTCCACATACTGTCTCCTTTGTCTAAATTCAACCAAAGTGGCTATCACTCTTGCTTCCTCCTTCTGCATCGTCCCTCTTCGCCCTTCCCCTAAATAAGTTTCCAATACTGTTGGCTTTTCATTGCTTGGCTTCTCTCCATAACATGTTTCTCCCCCACCCGGCATTCCCATCCCTTCCCACCCCACACCTGGATTAGCATACTCCCTCCCCCCCCCCATCTTGCCTACTTGATCTCAGCTAGCTGCTGAGAAGGTTTTGCGGTTTTTTCTTTTCACTGTGCTTCTTAAAGGCACAGTAATGGCTTCTTGTTGCTTTTCTGTACAACAGAGCAGTTAAGGGAGCTTTGGGGTCAGGTACACTTGGGTTCTTATCTTTTTTTGTGTGTATTAGTGAGGGGTGCAGCCAGATATAATTAACAAGACTGCCTGATCGTGGCTTAACCAGCAATGCACTTACAACAAGAAGCCTGGTGAGAGGCGGGCAGCCCAGGCCAGTGCAGCAGCTGCAGCTCGTGGTGACATAACAGACCTGCTTGCTCTCTTTCTGCGCAGTCGTTCTTACTGGGTGGCTTTTGTCCTCATGCTTGTCACCTCCTGGCTGCCCACCTTCAGCATGGAGTCTGTGTCCCAGGCTGAAGGAAGAGGCAGGGCTGAAGGCAGAGGTGTGGGCTGGCCAAGGATGCCCCCCTTTAGAGAGCTTTCCCGAAGGCTCTCCCTATATCTCATTGTCCAGAACGGAGTCCACCAGGGTTGTTAGTGAGGCACATAACCAGTCAGTCAAAATCTGGGACAGGCGTTCCTCTTATTGCTGGCCACATCATAGGTATTTATTAAAAGCTTCTTAGTTTGCTTTTTAATACTTTTATATGAGGTCGGTTCATAGTAAACCAGCTAGCATAATATTTATTCTGATCTTTTCTTTAAATATGACATGTGAAACTCTGGAACTCATTTCTATCTTCTCCCACCACCTCAGTTTCTCACCCTGCTATTGTTCCTTTGTCTCTAGCCCCCAGTGCCCTTGTCCCTCCCTTCCTGCCCATCCATTAATCCTCGGAATCCCCTCCTTCATTCTAGGCTCTGGGGCCCAGGTGTATCCCGAGAGGAAAATGGCAGCCCAGTGCTGTAGGCATGTACTGCCTGTCCACGTCAGCACACCACAGTCTTTACGATGATCTGACGTGATTACTCAGTCTCTCTCAGGGAGGTTGACCTCCTAGGCCTGTTTGTTTCCTTTCCCCCAGCACCATGGTGGCTGGGCAGGACAAACACATAAGAGTTCCCTCCTCCTTAGCTCCTGAAGAGGAGGCTTGCGTCATGGCCCCATTTGTCCAGGGGTCTGGCTTGCTCTGGTCTTCTGTGACCTAATTTTTCTCCTCAGATTTTTGTCTACCAGCTTCTTCCTCTCCTGATAGAGAGATGCTCAAGTTTTCCCCATGAAAAAATAAGTAAACTTTCAACCCCAGGCTTTCGCTTCTTACTATCCTTTCCTTCACTACTTGGCTTCATCATTTTTTACTCATCTGGCCGCCATGGCTTGGCATTCTCATCCAGCCTATCCACAGAGCTTGGTCCCCCAATGGCTAGAGCCTCTGGCCTCTTGGCTCTATCTCTGTCTTGACACTGCTGTACCCTTTCCCTACCCCACCTCCTTTCTGATCTCCTTTCCTAGTCCCTTTTCACTGCCTTCACCTTAAATAGAGATGTTTCTCAAGATTCTACCCCAGCTGCCTTCTCTCTGAATACTCTGGTGTGATCTCCTCTTTTCCAGTAACTTCAACACTCTTCATATATTTATCTTTTGTCTGTATCTTTCTCTTGAGGTCCTAGATTGTCTCTATCTCCTGTAAATCATCACACACCTCAAACCTACACATTCTGAAGCAAACTCAGTAATTACAACTTTCTTCGCCCTACCCTCTTTACAGAGCCAGTCTCTCTCACCCTCTCTCTCTCAGCACACAGAGACCTTCTCTGCCGCGGCTTTGCCCCCAGGAGGGCAAGATGGAGACTTTGGGGACTCCCTTCAGCCGCTGCTCCTCACTAGCTCTCCACCCCGCCTTGGGGGGTCTGACCTTCCTGATTCTAGCTCAGACACTTTTCTTGGTTCGTCTCTTGCATTTCCGTTGCTGCTGTTATGGTTCACAGCTTCTTCTGAAACCCCTGAACCCTTTATCCACCTTATTCCTGGCCCACATCCCCACCTCCCCACCCATGATCTTCCAAAGGCTCTGATGTGATTTTGTCATTTTCTCTGCAGAAACCAGAGGCTCCTCATCAACCGAGAGCCAAGTCCAGACTCAACATTTGTAGGCAGTCTCTGCCCTGGATTGATCCACGGGCAGGCTGGGGCAGGGAGGGCAAGGGCAGTCACATCAATGGATGGTTATGGTAGAAAGTACTTTAGGAGCAAGAGGAGGGAGAACCAAAACTGGGGTACACGAGGGATTGGGACAGCTTTGAAAGGGAGGTGACATTTCCCATGTTCATGACTTGGCACTAGCCGGGGCCTCCTCTCCAGCCGGGGCCTCCCATTCCTGCCCATGTGTCCTAGACTTGGCCATTGCTAAGTCAGAGCACCCTTTTCGTGCCACCAGGTCCTTATTCATGCCTCCTCTTCCTGGAATCCGGTTTCCATACCACAGCTATGTTTTTTTTCCCTTCTCATTAATCAAGTTCCCACTCAAATACCACCCTTCCAGGACGCCCTTCCTGATTCCTATGACCACTTTTCCACAGCGCTTTGTTCTACACTCTTGGAGCACTTGGCATTTTGGCCACGTACTTGAATTGTTTGGGTACCTGCCTTGTTCTTTCCTAGTGCTAGAGGAAAAGCTGCTTGAGATCAGGATTGTCCTGGCCTGTGGCATGGCACATCATGCTCCAGGGGGGCTCCTTAAGAGGTATTTGGTGGCAGATTGTGTTTTAAGCATTCAAAGGAACCAGATTCTGTAGGACTTTGTTTAGGGTACGCAGACACAAACTCACACTTGTCCTCTTATGATACTGGCAATTCTCAGATGCCTGTGTTTGTTCTTCTTTCCAAACCAGTGTTTAGAAAGAGCCATGAAGTTTGCCTTCGAGGAATTCCACCTCTGGTACCAGTTTGCCCTGTCACTGATGGCTGCTGGAAAAGTGAGTCACCCTTTGGGATGTGCAGCTCTCCACGTTGATGGCTGATGTCATTGAATTTCATGGGGTGAAATACGACGTGGAAGTCTAAACCAACTATTTGACACTGTCCTGTGGTCATTTCTAAATGAACAATCAAGTTGAATTATTTGGGAGCCCACAAGACAATATCACCGAGAAAAAGAAATTCTATTAAATTTGCCTTTTTCAAGCCATTGTAACCTTGTCATATGACTCATTTGAGAGTGGGAACTTATTTGTGGAGGGGGAAATGTTTTGGTAATCATTAGCAATATGTGCTATTGGCTGAAAGCCTGTGCTGTGGAGTTGAAGCTCAGTCCTGCCCCTCACAGCTGTGTGAGCTAGGGAAAGCTTCTCAGTACCTCAGTTTTCTCTTCAGTAAAATGGAGAATTTGCAGTACCCTACTTCACAGATTGGTGTCAGGTAAATGAGGTGATAGGCATAAGGTGCTTAGACTAGACCCTCCAGGTAGTACATGTTCCATAAAGTTAGTAGTCACTGTTCTTGTTAATTTGGTGCACTTAGTGAATCTCTGCCATTTAGTGAATGGTTAGGTCTAAGAAATAAAATTGCCTGGGCTAAGTAGAATCAGAAATTTAGTGTAGTGTATTTTGAATTGGGTATTTTATCTTTTATGAAAACATAAGCCTCCACTGTCTTATTATTTATTTCTTATTTCTACCCTACTATACAAGTGGAGAACCTAATTAGAGAAGTGCCAGTGGTTTTAACACCGTGACTCCTTCACTCAGGTGCCCCAAGCTCTGGTCATACCACCCCCAGCCTCTTTGCTTGGGCACAGAGTTGGAAAACCTCACAAAGAGGGCATCCTAGCCCCAAGCCCTGTGGGAAGTAGTGTTTGGTTCTTTCACCAATTCTGAGTTTTCACAGAAATCGTTTTGTTTTGCCAAGTCTGCTCGTGCCGTGAAGGTGTTGAAAGAGTGTATCCGCCTGAAGCCGGATGATGCCACCATCCCCCTCCTGGCTGCGAAGCTGTGCATGAGCTCCCTTCACTGGGTGAGTGGGGGCGGGACCTCTGCCGCGGGGCAGGGCTGCCCACCTCTCTCTTAATCCATCAGCTGCACTAAAAAAAGGCTGGCTAGAGCCACAGGCCCTGGCCTGGGCCACTGGCCTCCCCCAGCCTCCCCCACTGACCCCGAGGGCATGTCCCAGGTGGCTCTGGGTTTTTCCTTTCCATTGGAATGTGCTTCAAAAGGAGTAGTGGTAAGATAAAAATTGGCATCCATATCCAGATGCTTTATGCAAATGATGTAGGACTGAGAAGATAGATGTAGCTAAATTATTTGTTTTTCAAAAAGGCTGAGATTTTCTGTAAGTCAATTAGTCACCCTCTGTTTTAGCTTGTGTGTAAACCCAACTTTCTTTATTGAAGAACCCTAAAAGTTTCTCCTTCTTCTTCCTTCACATAGGCTTTCTTCTTCAGATATTCTTGCTCAGATTTGAATTTGAGAAAAACCTGATTTTGAATAGTTCTACTACTTCAAAAATATATCATTTGAGCAGAAAATAGAACACCCTGGCTAATTGCTGAGATGGTGGTAGAGATAACTGCCACACATGGGCTGGAATTTTAATGCTTCTCTTTAACTTCATATCAAGATTAATGATAAAACGGATTTGCTCAAAGGACTGAAGCTCCTTGCTAAGATTTTTCATCATGTGGTCCTTGCTGATTGTTTTTTGCAATGTATTCCCACCCAGCAGGACAAAAGTAAGCCTTTTGAAGAAAAGCGTTGACTTTTGTTGAATTTTGCTTGGGAAAGAATAGAATAAAAAGGACATTTTGAAAGAGCAGCTGTGAAGGAGTCACATGGCGCTAGCAGGTTTTGAGTGGTGGACCTGACCATCTTCTCTGCTGGCCGAGGGCATGAGGCACCAGGCTCTGGAAGTGGCAGGCGAGGGAACCAAACCTGTCAGTTTTGAAAGTGCCAGTTTCCAGTTGTGACTCTGTAGCCCTCCTTCTAACTACATATTATTTATTAGTGCAGGTTATACATCTCTAAGTACCTGAATTAAACCTGACTTTTTTTTAAGATGGAGGAAGAGATCTTCTCTGTATGTGTGTGTATTTATGTATTTTTATATATATTTTTACATTTTTATTATTAAGATTTCCAAATACCCCCATGTACTATCACCCAGATTCGCTAGCATCAACATTGGTCCTACTTTGAAGGAACAAATCCTAGATTTTTGCCTGAAATGAATGGTGTGAAAGGTCTTACTGTGGGTGTCGTGTTCATGGTCTCTGTGGAATCTGCTGGGGTAAGGGCCACATGCTGTGTATTATTAAAGGAAAAAAAACATTGATTGGGTTTTTAAATTTTTAACAGTTTGTGGGAAAGAAAATTCAAGCCTAAATGGTTCTTTTTTTGCCATAAAGAAGAAAAAAGTAAAGACCCAAACACAAAACATTCTAAGCATTCTAAGAATTTTATTCTTTACAAATGTTTATAGTTCAGCTTCTGGATATCTGGTATGACCTCAATAGAGAACCAGTCATGAAAAATAAAGATGGGAAAAAATTAAACCTCACACAAAGTATGAATGTGCCTTTGGAAAAGAAGGCAGATAAGCAATGAGGAAAACTTAAAGAAAAAAGCAAGGTAGAAATCCCAAGGACTGGGAGAGACTCAATAAACAAAATCGCCAGGGTGGAATTGGAAGACTGAGGAGATACTTTGACAGTGACTCATTAGTAATTCATTTTTGGCAGCCCATGCTTATGGGGACTCATGTTAGAAGTTCTGCAGGTTGCTGTCGTTAATGTGTCTCATTTTTCAGTTGGAAGAGGCTGAAAAGTTTGCCAAAACTGTCGTCGATGTGGGAGAGAAAACGTCAGAGTTCAAGGCTAAAGGCTACTTGGCCCTGGGGCTCACGTACAGTCTGCAGGCCACTGACGGTGAGAGAAGTCCCAGCCCCCGGGGAGCGACTGAGTCACCGGGCAGGGCTGCCTAAGGTCTCAGCTTCCCACTATCCCCTTCTGGCTCAGGGGGTGTGCATAAGTTGGGTCCTTTTCCATTGTGCTATCATGTGGTGCCCCCGCTGCTGCTGTCCTCTGCTGGGATGAGTAGGAGAACAGGAGGGAAGGGAGGAAGGCCCCATGCCAGGGCTCCCTGGCCCCGTTCCCGGGGCATTGTGCTTGCGGTGCAGAGGGCACGCAGCTGGCAGGTGCAGTGCATCTGGGGTGAGCGGGCCTTGGGTGATGACTCACCCATCCAGCCTTGGCCTGGGCCATCCTCACATGAAGGGAGGTTGGGTCTTAGGCACAGGAATGTAGAAGAGTTCAGGGCCAGCTGCTCCCAGGAAGCTTCCCTTGGCTGGTCAGGGACCATTTGCACGTTTTAATTCATAGATATGTTCATGTTTCAGTGTAGCAACTCACCAGATAGCAATGATTCTTGGGATACAGAGGTATATACTTTTGAATGTACTTAGTGCTTTAGTGAATAGGCATCAAGCTAAAAAAATCTTAATTGTATTTTGTACACTTAACGGAGTTTTTAATGATGTGTTTGCAGAAATAGGTTCCTCCAGGACTTTTTTGCCATCCCTACTAGGTTATCTTTTTCCTTCCTTCCTTTGAGGGAGCCTTTCCTCACAGGCTCACACAGGGGAAGCTGTTGGCTCACAGCAAGGTGGACTCTTTTGACCACATTTTCCAGTATCAGTGTTGAGCCATCCCTTGCATTCACATCAAGGCGTTAAAGGTCCTGGTCGTTGCCCGGTGTGAAATAAACTGGCCTTTTCATGGCATCAAGCCTAGTGCCTTTGGCTCAGACTCATAGCTTCTTAGTGCCAGAAGGAACTCAGAGGCCATTAATCCTCTCCATCATACTTGAACGTCTTCTCTACCATCCTGGTAGAGCCAACTTGACTTGGGAGTTATACAGCCATGCTGGGAAACACAGCCATGTTCCTCAGAGAGTTCCTAGTTGGTCTTTGGAAACAGCCTTCATCTGCTGGCGGGGCGCCAAGAGTGATCCTCCCACCCACTCGCATTCTTCCCTTAGCATTCATTGCTCCCCAGTTAAGCCCAATGTGTGCAAGTGCCTGTAGGGTAGGATTGGCTTCCTTTTCTCTCTTCTCCAATGTCTGGTACAGGGCTGGGCACAGAAGTACTCAGGGATTGTCGGTTAAAACCCAAGTGAATGTTTAATTTCTGTGATGGAGTTTGTGTTTGTCAAAAGCTCCCCAATCTCCCATGCCATTGACTAATTGTACCCTTTTCTTAGCTTCTTTGCGAGGGATGCAGGAGGTCCTGCAGAGAAAGGCGCTTCTTGCATTTCAGAGGTGAGTGGGAGTTCATCTTTTCACTTGACTGTACATACTGACACCAAAGTATGATAAGTATAAAAAGAAGAGATATTTATAAAGATTATGTAAACAATGTTTTACCCCCATGAGTCTTTCATCTCAAGCACTGAACATGCAGTATTAAAACTTGCTGCATCACTTGTTGCAGTGTAAATCTGCATTCTTAATCTGTTTACCCATTTGAGAACATTTTATTCATTCCTAATAAAGTGATTTCAGATCTAAAGAGATAGATACTTTATATGTCTAGTCTGGGGTGATGATTCCTTTGTTAAAGACATTAATCATAATCAGAAAAGGGATGATTCATTTCCAGCTTTTTTTTTTTTTTTTAAACATGTCAAGCTGCAGATTTTTATAATAAGAAGTGAGAAAACCAGGTTTTAGGGCAGCCTCTGATTCACTCTGGCAGGACAATCAGCCCAGGAAGCCCCAGGCCCCTCCACCCTGGCCATACCTGTCCTGGTCTCCTTCGTTATGCCTTTCACAGAATTGGAAGAATGCCTTATAATTATAAAACACTTGAGTGTTACAGTGCTTTCTCCTCCCCTTATTTAGTTTGATCTTCACTCCAAACCAATGAAGGAGAATGGGCCAGGTAGGATGTCCATTGCAGGATATGGAGAGAGGGACAGGAGTTAAAGGAGCTACCAGGGTCACATAGATATTGACATTGGGGTAGAATCCAGGTCTCCTGACTCTAACCCAGTTTTTCTTGTACATACTATACCACACTGCCCTAATTTTATTCTTATTACAGTTAGGATAAATTGCTAGAATGAAATTGTTCCCTGAAAGGATAGCCCCACGATCTGAAATTTAAAATTAGTGTTGATTCTGTCACCTTAAACATATCTGAAGCACATTGGTTTCTTGAAATTGTATTAGAAACTTAATTCCATACACACAAAATTTCACAGGGACCTCTCAATGCTTAAAATAACCTTTATTAAAATTCTTCCATAGAACCAGAGTTGCTTATAGATTTCATGGTATATGTGATCCTGTTTTTCATGAAATGATTATCATTTAGTTTCAGTCTGAAACTCTTCAATCTCATTTGTTTCTTCTTCCTAGCAGCTCGCTGGTAGCTTCTTCATTTTGCCAGTCCCAGTCTGGCTAATGACAAAAAGTACCAATTGACATCTGCAAACAGATCTCTTGAGTCTGTGCTAATAAGCTTTTGTTGCTGTTCTTCAACACGGAGTGTGGAAAGCATTTCCATTTCAAATGATTTGGAGTTTTAAATTCTCCAGTCCTAGTTTGTAAAACCCACACACGGCTGCCTAAGAAAGTGGTCATTACATCTGTTTCACTTTTCTTAAATCAGCACATCTTACTGGCTCTCTAAAAACAGCCATGGTGGTGGTCTGCCTTCAGCCGCCAGAATTCCAACTTCATGTTATGTAACAGCTGTTCCATTGGCCTCAATTCCTTTTTGTTCCTTTTTTGCTTAGGTTTTAAGTCAAAGAGATTTTTAAAATATTAGTTCATATGGGAATAAAATGTAAGAAAATTCCACTAACCTAACTGATTATTTTGGGGAAGGCTAACCTAAATAAGTATTTGTGTAAAATTATAGAATTTTTTCTCTGAAGAAACAAAATTATTTTCTTCCAAGTACGTATCAACTAGGACTATCTTAGGGCATTATGGTCTTAACAAAAATTTTTAAGGGAAAGATTACAAGTAGATAAGAATGATTTGTATAAATTTTTTAATGTAAATGAATATTTTAAAACCACTTGTATGAGAAGTACTTTTTTTCTACATGTATTTTCAGTCTTCTCCCTGCCATTTGTTTATACTATTATATTGTATGTTTGTTTTTAAAAAAAACAGTGTAACTCAAAAAAGGACATGGTTGCAGGAATATCATGTAAAAATTAACTCTGATTATGACTGGGGTTAGAATTCAGGAAACTTTGCTCCATAGTAGATTCAGAGTTGTGGTTTTTAAAGACATCTTAGTTGTACGGCTGCATCTTAAAATTGAAAATCATGGCTGTCCACACGCTCATAAGCTCAGCTCAAGAGGCTGAGCCAGTGCATTTGCCAAGTACAAAAATATAGTGAAGAAAACCATAATATTGTTTGCAAAGTTTTCTGAAGATGCCGAAAAATCGCATTGGCCCTTAGATCTGAGTTGCTGCTTTCGTGTGCTTTCATATCCTATAGAGAAAAGCAAGCCTGGAAATAGATTTGAACATGCCCCTGTGAATTGACCCACAGCATGCAGAAGGCAGCTCTGAGGCCAGGGCCTGGGCTATTTCACGGGGGAGATGTCACTCAATAGGCTACAGAATTTCACTTTGTTTTCCTGTTTGCCTTCACCCTTGAGTGTGATAAGTTTTGTTTGTATAGGGTGACCATCCACCCCAGTTTGCTGGGGACTGAGAGGTTTCCAGGGATGCTCAGTGCTAAAACCAGGAAGGAAAATCCTGGGCGAACCAGGATAGACTGGTCACCCTAGGTGTTTGGTGGAAAGTCTGTAAATAGTTTCCTTAACTTAATAATACATAATCCCATGTCCACTGCAATCAGTACTGAAGGGGACTTAAGAAAACTGGCTAAATAAGGCAGCAGGCTGACATGGTAGAAAGTCAGGCCTTGGAATCATATGTTTTCTGCTCCACTTCTGGCTCTGCCTCTTTTGCTGGGTGTTCTTAGATTAGATGCTTAATAATAGATGTTCCGTATACTGTAGTTATTATTGTTACAAGGTATGTATCTTATGGACCAAGGTCAGATTGATCAGTCTTCTCTATATTGTTGGTTAACCTTTAGAGGCTGTTGGACCTAGAGTCTAGGAGAGCCCTGGGGTGGACCTTGGGGCATTCTGAGTTCTAGTCAGGATCATCCCATCCTCTCTCAGAGCTGCCTGGCTCGCCTCTCTTGGGCACTGCTCCCTTTACACTGTAATGATCCCTTCAGGTCTCCTCTGAGTGGGGAGCTCCTCAAGGGCAAACAATTATCTGATTAAACTGCAGGCTCCCCAGAGCCTGGCACTGGGCTGTGATGACAGTAGACACTGCATGGTGTCTGTGGTGGATGGATGGATGGGGGGAGGGGGTGGGAGGTTGGATGGGTAAATGCGCGGGTAGATGGGTGGATGGGTGGATGGGTGAATAGCCTCAGTGGCCCAGCAGTCTGACAATTCTTTCCTTCCTTATGGAAGAGAAATTGAATTAATGAATGTGGAGGTGCCTTGATGAGGGAACCGCTTTGTCAGTGTCCCTGTGGTGACATTTTTCAGTTTCTGGGTTTCTCTCAGCAGCCTCACAGGGTGCTTACTATATGGGAATTGGGTTTATGGGGCTGCTTTAGATACATGTGCAGAGTCCAGCAGGCTTGCAACTTTCAAGAACACTTGTATCCTCCTTTAATCTGCATTGCTTGATGATTTTTGTCAAGCTTATTGGCTGTGGTCTTACCAAGGGGACTTTTACATGAGGAGCTTAGCTGCTAAAGCTATTCTGCATGACCGAATCAAGTTTTCCAGTATCTATGTGAAATCAACACTGGGTACTTTTTTCTCCCCCTTTCCCATTCTCTTTATTTCCTTTTTTCTCTTATAAGCTAAAGTGGTCAGCTTAGAAATCCATTACAAGCCAAATTGGAAATTCCTCAGATGTTGTCCTAATGCTCCCCAGAAATGCCAAGGTTTCTAGCACTTCTGGTTTTCTTTCTTTCACAAACTGTTAGCTGTGGCTGACGGTTAATTACTTGATGAAGCTGGGGTGAGGCCTTTGGCCCGAACTATCTCTGGCTATACCCTGAATTCACCAGACTGTTGGTGGCTTTTCACTTGGTTGGTGTCGATTTGACTTAACTTCATTTGTGAAAAATCTGAACGGGGCTGAGAAAATTATAGCTCTGAGAAATTCTCTTTGAGGGTGTGGAAACCTGCCTTTATTAATTGGGAAAGAAGATGAGATAAAATAAATAATTCAAAATAATTCAAAGCCTCTTCATAATTAATTTTGTATTTATTTTCCCTGAGTAATTGATAGAGACAGAAACCATGACATTCCAATCTCACTTTTTATGAACACCAAAGAAAAACATCTTTGATGTACAAATTCATGGAAAATCAATACTTGTTCATAATAAAAACTGGAGCATACTGCTTAGGCCTCTGGGAGAAACAAAACATACAAAAGGGCAAGGCAGGCACAGAGCCTCAGTCTCATGCTAAGGTTATAAATGTCCCAAGGGTGACCGTGTTTTGGGGCAAGGTTTTGAGTGACAATTCCCCAGGAATGGGACCTTTGCTCTTAAGATGGATAAAAAGACAGAAACTAGCTGCTGCTTTACCCCATTTCAGCTGGAAAACACTAGCTACTACATTTGCCCGAACAATGCCCTTAGCAGATTTGCTGGATGGCAAACACCTAGGAGACTTCTTGGCTTTCTCCCCCACAGCAGACAGACAATTCAATCAAAAGACCTTGTTACTGTAAAAAACCACCCTTGACTTGTTTGCCCCGGTTGAATCCATAATGATTTGATTTCTTTTTTATCTTGAATTTGTTTTCTGCCAGTAGAAGATTTTCCTTTAATCACGGCATGTTGATGGAATAGGGTAGGGAGGGTCCCACCGTTTATAATTGGTATGTTCCACAGTGCTTTTCAAAGAAAGCAAAAGTTTGTTTTTTCTCCTCCCACCAGACTGCAAAACACAGAATTATTTCTTGTACATAGTCACATTTTGAGTTGCTCGTGGTAAAATACAATTGACTCCATATAAAAGCAAAAAAGTCTATGTTTGTAACCAATGAGGATACCAGTACAGCCTCTTTACATTCTGGGTCAAAAACCAGTTAATAAAAGTAAGCCCAGCTGGGAGCAGGTATAGGTCAGTAGTTGAGCATCTGCTTTGCATGTATGAGGTCCTGGGTTCAATCCCTATTACCTCTTAAAAAAAAAAAGTAAGCTCAATATCTGACCACAGAATCTTAAAAATAACAGTTTTTTGGACTAAATTGCATGGAAATCAGTAGATGCTTCAAAAGAGTGAATGAATATCTTTTCCCCTTCTAGTTCACTAGAAACCAAAACCTCGTTTTACAAGCCAGGCTAGGTCTTTCATATGGCTTCTCTGAAATCCAGAAATTTGGATGAGGTAGTGCTAAGGCCATGCCAAAACTTAACTGTGGCAGCCATCCCTTAACCATATCCACATGTGGCTTCTCTGTGTCCCAGCATGACACACAGGCCTCCTGGCTCAGCCCCAGGGAAGGGTCCGCTGGGGAGGCCAGGCCTCAGGGCCCAATGGCCCTTCGCCTCCTGGCTCCCCAGGGCTCCTCAAAGCCTCGGGTCATCAGCAGCCATTTTAGACATTAAACATAATACGCAAACATGCTCCTCTGTTACACCTTTCTGTGCTGTAAGGAAAAGTGCTTTGCCTTTGTTAGCAGACAGTGTTCTAAGGAGAAAGCTTTAAAGTAAATGTTAGTTAAACTAAATATATGGCCTTGGTGTAGAAATGCAAATGTAAAGACTGGTTTGATAGGGAAAGTAAGAGTAGCCTCTTCTGTGTACTAATAGCCATCGATACTTTTTCAGGGCCCATAGCCTGTCACCAACAGATCACCAAGCAGCTTTCTACCTGGCTCTGCAGCTTGCCATCTCCAGACAGGTCAGTTTGATTCATGTCCCCTAACCCTGCTGCACTCTCAGTGCAGTTCCTTCAGCTCCGCAGCTTGAGCAGTAGATGCTCTTCCTTCACTTGGGACTGACTGGGAACCAGGGACTCGCCTCAGAGGATGCTGACTCCTCCCTGCAAAGACCCTTGGGGTTTTGGTCAGTTTGAGCATCATCTATGAACACACAGGAGTTTCCGGGCTCTGCTTTTGGGAGTTAAATTCACAAATGTGGAAGACTCAGCCCGAGTCAGATGTTAGCATGGGCAGCAGCACATGGCGTATACCGTGAACCCAGCAGTCGTCCAACAGCCTTCCCTACTTGCTAACGGAAATGGCAGAGCCCAACGCCGAGCTGCATGGTGGGGGTTAGTCAGCGGAGGGGCCTGCTTGTCATAAGGTTATCAGTGATTGGCAGGAAGACCCCAGCAGGTGTGGACAAAAGATACCAGTTCCCTTAAGATACAAACAATTATACACAGGGGCGACTCAAAATAGGAGGAGCAAGCTTCCCTGGCCTTCATCTTCCCACATTCTCGTAGCCTCCCATCCTCTCCCAGCTGTTGTGGAGATTCTGGCCACATGCCTCCCTGCCCACCAGGTGGAAGACATTGGTGGCAACTCCAGCACATTCCTGAGTGCTGACTGGCAAGATGACTAGAAGGGCAGTGCCCCAGACATCCCATTCCTCTGGCAGGCCTGAGCTTTACATATCCGTCTGACTCGAGTTGCTTGAGAATAGTTGAGAAGGGCTCCCATTGGTGACCTGAGGCCTGAGGAACCCACGACTCCTCCCCATATCGAGGTTCTCTCACCTGGCATGCTGTAGCTCACAGCCGGACTGGTCTAAGCTTGCCAAGAGCTGCCTTAGCAGCAGATATGGGCTGACAACTGGCCATCTGGACCCCCCCTCCACCTGGAGCTTCTCTCACCTCCTCTGTAAAACCTCCTTCCTGTAGCACTTCCCCTTCCTCTTGCTCAGCCCTCTTGATCAGTGTCTGTCCTTCTCACGAGACTTGAGGTTCCATGAGGGCAGAAACCCAGCCTGTCATCGCTAGTGCTTTACCCTGGCACCTGGCACACGGCCTGACGTGTTAGGCACTCCGTAAATACTTGCTAAGTGTAGCTTTGAATTCCTTCACCTCAGCTGTCCTTAAGGCCATCGTTTTAAATGCTGTGTCTGTTTGTCCTTGGTTTCTCTGGGCACCCCAACCCATGGCATCAGGCCTTCTGACCCTCCCTGCTACCAGGTTGGGTGCTGCTCACACAGCAGGTTGTCACCCTGAAGAGTGGAGAGCATACATGGAAGGGGCTTTGTGGGCTCACAGCATCGGGACACCAGCCCTACACGGGAGTGTCCCCTGCTGACCATGGCGGGGGGCGTTTGGACCTCTTATTCCTCAGTGACAATGCCATTTGACTGGCCAGGAGAGGAAGAGAGAAGAATCAGCTCTAGGGTCTTCCTCGTCTCTGTCACTCAGCAGTGGGTGACCTTGCCCGGGTCATTTCACCTCTTTGAGCCTGTCTCCTCCTTGAAAATGAAGAGCTGAGCCACATGATCTCCTTTCCAGTCGAGAGTCTGTGGTTCAAAAGCAGAAAGCCCCCATTGCCAGCGTTTACAACCTAAATCCTTCAAACATGGAGATCTTGGAGAGGAAAACTAATAGGCTTAGGAAGGACTGAAATGGTGGCTCCTTCTAAGGACTGAAGTTCCCGAGGGTGTTGGAGGAAAACAGAGTCCTGAGAAGATGGTCCAGCGCAGTGACTGGGGCGGAAGGAGTCCCTGGGGTGGTTGTTAAGAACAGTTCACTCCTGAGCTCTATTTTGAAATCCAGCTTCAAGTTCTAATTCTCCTTAGTAATGTTAAGCCTGCTTAGAATTCAGGGGGTTCAAATATCCACTATGTGTGCAGTTTACCAACCTTGTGCTCGGATGGTTTTGAAGAAAATTTTAAACCACTGATGCATTTTAAAGGTTAAGGTTGTGTCTGGTTCTACTTGAACCTGGATACATCTGCTTTGTATGTGGCATTGCAGTGTGTTCTTAGATTATTTGGGGTTGTAGTTTGGAAAGGTGTGGGGGTTTTGTTTTTGTTTGTTTGCTTATTAATTGATATCTAATGGAGATATAGGACAAAGGACCTTGTAAAGAACCACAGGCAACTGATCATTTGGAAAGTTCCGTGAAAGGCTTTGTAAGTTATTAAGTATTTTAATTTCAATAATACTTTAAAAAATGAGAGCTGTTCAACTAAGTTTAATTCCACTAAAAACCTCTGGCAATTTGTATGTATCTCCATTCAGAGTGAAATCATCTTGGGCACATTCAATTGCTCAAGAAATGGAAAAAGAAAGTATTTATTTAGGCACAAATGAAAAATGTGGTATTGTCAGTTGAGCAGAAAACGGGGTCTGTCTCATCACTTCATCGGGCAGACTATGGCTTGAGGAGGGCAGCTGCTTTCATGTCTGTGGTTAATTTCCGGCTGCTGTCATAAGGATGCGGCACAAAGTGAGACATATCTCTTGATATTGACAGAGAATCAGATGTTGAAATGGTGGCTTCTTTGGCATGTATGCACGTGTGCATGTATTTAACAGTTCTTTGGGTTTTGTTTTCAACCAGATTCCAGAGGCTCTGGGGTACGTCCGCCAAGCTCTTCAGCTCCAAGGCGATGATGCCAACTCCCTGCACCTCCTTGCCCTCCTACTCTCAGCACAAAAGCACTACCACGATGCGCTCAACATCATCGACATGGCCCTGAGTGAATACCCAGAGAACTTTATGTGAGTGAGGCTAGGTTTTTGTCTTCCCGTATTCAAAAGTTATGGGCTCTACTTCTCCTCTCCATCTCTCTAGTCTAATTTAAGCCCTGAAAGACCATCACTGATGGTAAATAGCACAAAATTCTCTTTAGTTTGTTTTTTCCAAATATTTAAAAACAGACCTAGACTGATAGGTCACCCTAACAATATTTGGGTCATTCTTATTTAGTTACAGTCCTTTACCCACCCTTTCCCAATATGTATGTGTCCTTGGGCTACTCAAGATGATTTAGGTGGGTTGTGGGTGGACATTTTTATTTTAAGTTATACTCTTATTATAGTATATATATAACTGCCTAGCAGAGTGTGGTTTCGTGGAAATTATTGCTTATGTTTCATGGAAATTATTTCATGGATTAAATTAAATTGGTTGTTTTAAGTTGAGGGAAAATATTAAGTAAATAATACAGATAGACAAAGATATGGCCAAAGTTTCATTGAATGAACTCCAATGACTGCAATTTGAAAAACATTGCTCTATAGCTGGTTTGTCCGGCATTACCAAGGGCTTCTACTAGCTCTGGGTGATTATTATATTTTAGGCAACTTTGATGAAGATAGTTAACGTCTTTATGCCTTGGTTTTATTCTCTAGGAAACGGAATTACTTACTAAATCAATCAATATTTGTGTAGAACCTAAGAATTGTCATTAAAAACTGTCCTATGCTCCAGCCATCTACTGTCTGGTGGTTAGGCTGCTGAGAAGGACATTGTCTTTGGGGCTGCTCAGTTACCATTTTATCTTCTGCAGTGGTAGCTTAGTAACCAGAATGCAGTGGCCCAAACAGTAAACATTCCATTGTGTGCTGGAAGGTTCTAATTGTCTAAGCTACAGGGTTAGGGATGGGCAGAGGGTGGCCTGGGGCAGGGCTGGAGGGGAAGGAATGTGGAATATGGCCCAGGCTGGTTTTCTTCACTTTCAGAAATAAGTGCAGACTGCAAACTTAAGTGGGTCAGCCTTGGCTTTGTTCTCTGCTCATCACCTCACTGTATGTTTAATCAGTGCGTTTCAGCAGCGCTCCTAGGAAAATTGGTTCACACATTTCCATTACAAACATCTCTTTGTCTTCAAGTGAAAAGGGCACTTCTCTTCTCTCAGTAGAGAGAATTCTTCTTATAATCTAGGAAACCTCTGAGTAGGGATTTCTTTTGTGAGCCGGCCTATTGGGGAGCTTTGCTGCAGTGTTTCACTTTTTGCAGATCTCAAACTTGCTGTTTTGCACAATGAGACTATTTCTGGATTTTATCCAAAGCTCTTTAGCCCATGAAGCCTTAAAGTAGTTAAAGCACTTTAAGAAATATTAGGTCCTTTACCCATCAGTAAAGTGCCAGCAGACGCGATGGAATTCACTTTTTCTCTTCCATATTTTCACCTCCAGCAAACACATACATCTTCATGAGATGTTAGACTTAGCATGTGGTTCCTGCTTTGGTGGCTTAGGGTATCATCCCAGAGGAGGCTTCTTAAACTAACAGCCGCACCACAGTAGGCAGTAAACAGTGGCGACTAATACAGTGACGCCTCCAAGTGACAGCAGCTGACAGCCCTTTTCAAGTAGTAGAAGGAAGGAACAGCAGTAGAGATATTTGAGGAATGCAAGCCTGTTATTTTAATGTTAAGCCGTAAGCTCAAAAAAGCAAGGCATATGGCAGCGGGTCTGAGAGCAGCCGATGACTTGTTTGCTTTTTAAATATTTGTATTTCTTTCTTTGTGATGGGAAACTTCTTCCCAGGAATGCTTTATTAAAAGTTGGGGCCAGATGTAGTTAGTGTATCCCATGGTTACTTCCCACCTGGTTAAGACATTTCCCACCTAACTGCTGTGTAGTGTTCTCTGTTTGTTTGTGAGCAGCTTGTCTCCAGAAGAACATCCAGGAGATGCTCAGAAGCCTGGGACTGCCTCCTGTTTCTTGTGTCCCATCAGCCATACCAACCACAGACTGATGCTCAGTCAGAACTTGCTAGAGTGAATAAGCTTAATAAAGACCAGAAAATTCTGTAATTCTCTGCTTCAGGCTAGGAGGCACCATCGCAGACGTTTTGTCACTGCAAGCAGAACTGTGAGACTGAATAATTGATAGAACAATTGGGAGGAACTTCCTAACTATAGGGATTGTGGGAACCAGGAATCCTTTCCTAGGAGATCTCCAAAAATAAGCTTGCTACTTTGGAGAATATGACCAAGCTGCCGTTTGCCTGTAGTCTTATATGGTGGTTTGGCGTGGCAGGAGAGGAATAAGGAAGGCTCTTTTTAATGGGTAAGAGCACAATCTTAGAATCAGATAAACCTGGTTTAGGACTCCAAACCCTTCACTTTTAAGTTGTGTGACCTTGAGCAAGTCAGGAAGGGGAAGCTCCCTGAGCCTCATTTCCTCATTTGTAAAATGGGAGCAATAAAATTCCCATGGCAGAGGGGTTTTGTTAGAATCAGCTTAGCTAATGTATTTACAGTATCGGTATGTGATAATCATTCAAGAACTGGTAGGTTTTTATATTCACAATTTTGTTGTTACTACTACAGTTTTTTCAAATAAGGTGCTATTTTAGAATCACTTAAAAGTGCTGTTATTATCAAGTAGAAATAAAGGAATATTTATAATACCTATTTTAAGTAATAGTAATACAACTAATATATCTGTATCCTTTTCTCAGTTTAAGAAAAAAAGCATTAATATTGCCTATGAGTTCCTGCATATCCCTCTCGATCCCATCTCCTGCCCTCCCACCTCACAGGTTAAACACAGTCCTGAAGTCTGCACTTATCCTCTTGAGTTTCTATGGTGTATCTATTAATACTTTTAAATACTACAAAGTTTTAGTTGTGTTTTGTTCTTTGTTTTTTCACATCAAACTTATACTACTGATATAACTCTGCAGAGAAATTTGGTGAAACATCTGTCCAAGTAAAAGAACCTATGGCTGTTATCCCCAGAAGTAAACTTGGTGCCTGATACAGAGTACTTATTTATTAGATGCTGAATGAGTGAAAGGTCAAATTTCTGGTCTATTCCATCTTATATAGAAATTCAGCTGTGGGATCAAAAGGAAGAAGAGCCACAAACAAGGATAATGGGGCAAAATTCAGTCATTTAAGGAATATTACTTTGATACTAAAAAGAATCTTTAAATAATAGCTTTTTAAGCAAAATCTCTGAAGAGTAAATATAACCAAATGTAATTTGAAGCTGTCACAAAGAAATTTTCACTTTGCGTGTTTTAAAAGTTTAAAGAATGGAATTGTACTGTGTCTATCCTTAAGCTACTTGCTTTTAGTGTTTAACATTATGTTCCTGAGGTTTATCTTTGTTGCCTACAACAGGTGAAATTCATGCATTTACAGTGATGAGTTGTATTTTATCGTATGACTCTACAAATCTTTATTCAGTCTACTGTAAGTGAACTTGAGGGTTGTTTTCAATGTGGGCTACTATGAACAGTGCTGCTGTAACTATTCTTGCACAGGTCTCCTGGTGCAAGTGGACAAACATTTCACTAGGTATACATCTAGAAGTGCAATTGCTGGGTCATGGGGTATATTTTTCTTCAACTTTACCAGGTAATTCCAACTGTTTTCCAAAGTGGTTGTGTCAGTTAAACCACCAGCAGTGCCCAAAAGTCCCTGTGGCTCCTTATCCTCATCACTACTCAGTATTATCAGACTTATTTTTGGTACTCCGTGGCTGGTTAATGGTTTCAAAACACATTGCATTTCCTCCACTGTTAATAAGGTTGAACACCTTTTCATTTGTTTCTTGGTCATTTAGATTTTTCTCTTTTGTAAAGCACCTGTACAAGTCTTTTCCTCTCTTTTAAATTAGGTTGTCTCTTACTAATTTGTAAGGCTGCTTTATATATTATGGTTACAAGTACTTTCATTGGTGGTTGTATGTGTTACAAAAGTTTTCTCCCAATCTATGGCTTACCATTTCTTTCTCTTAATGGTGCTTTTCATGAACAGAAATTCTTAACTTTAAATTTGTTGAATTTATTAATCTTTCCGTTCTCCAAGATCATGAAGATAGACTCCTAAGTTATCTCTTACATTTAAGTCTGGAGATCCATCTGGACTTCATTGTTGTATGTGTATATTATATGAGAAAACCAGTGTAATTTTTTCCCAAATGGATACCCAATTGTTCCAGCATCATGTATTGAAAAGATTTGTTTCCCCATTGTTCCACAGTGCCATCTTGCTATAAATCAGATATCCTTATCTGTGAGAGGCTGTTTCTGAACTTTCTATTTAATATCATTAGTCAGTAATCCCAACTCTGTGTGATTGTCATTCTCTTTTTATTCTTCAAGCTTTATGATATGTGAGATAGGTCCCACTCTATGTTTTGTTCTTCAGGGGTGTTGTTTTTGCTTCCTCAGCTGCTCAAAACAAATACCATGAAATGAGTTGGTTTAGTCACTCATGGTTTTAAGTTGGGAAAATGTCCAAATCAAGGCATATAACCTTCCTTCTTGATAAAAACACTTAGAACACTAGGAATAGAAGGAAACTTCTTCAACATGATAAAGGTCATATATGAAAAACCCACAGCTAAAATCATCCTCAGTGGTAAAAGACTAAAAGCTTTCCATCTAAGATCTGGAACAAGACAAGATACCCACTGTCACCACTGTTATTCTACATGGTGCTGGAAGTTCTAGACAGAGCAGTTAGGCAAGAAAAAGAAATAAAATGTGTTTTAGTTTGCCAAAGGGCTACTGATACAAAGTATCAGAAATGGGTTGGCTTTTATAAAGGGGATTTATTGGGGTAAAAGCTTACAGTTCCAAGGCCATGCGAAGTCCAAACCAGTGCATCATTAGAGATGCTTTCTCACCAGAGGCAAGTGCCAAATGTTGAAGCAAGATGGCAACTTATCTCTGGAGAGGTTTGAGCTCAGCTGCGGGCAACCAGGTATAGGGCTTGTCTCTTTCGGGCCTCCTATATATTGACTGTTCCACTTTCTTCTTGAGTTCAGCCATAAGCTATCAGACATGTAACAGGGATTATCTCATCTTGAGCTGCCCCATGGGCCCAGTCTCTTGGGGTTTCATGCTTAAGCAATCCTCTAGTCCTCTCTGTTACATGGCAGGATCAAACATATGACAGTTTCCTTTTCCTGTCTCTGTCTGCATACTCTATGTCTCCATTTATATCAGACTCAGCAAGGGGATGGAGGCTGAACCTGAGTTATGGCTCACTGACAGAGTCCAATCAAAAGCCCTAAAGCAATCTTATCAAGTAATCTAATGAAAGGATCCTCAACCAAATTTAATACAATCAAAGGGTATCATACCCAGGGAACAGATTATTTATAAACACAAAACACAAAAGGCATCCAAATTGGAAAGGAAGAAGTAAAACTTTCACTATTTGCAGATGACCTGATCCTGTATGTAGAATTCCTGAAAAATCTGCAACAGAACCACTGGAATATAAAACAAAGTCAGTACAGTGGTGCAGTACAAGATCAAATGCAAAAACCAGTAGTGTTTCTATATACTGGTAGTGAGCAATCTGAGTAGAAAACAAAGAAAAACATCTATTTACCATAGCATCTAAAAGAATCAGGGGAGTGAGTGGTAGCTCAGTGGTTGAGTGCCTACTTCCCATGTATGAGGTTCTGGGTTCAATCCCCAGTACCTCCTAAAATAAATAAATAAATAAATAAATAAATAAATAAATAAAAGACTCAACTATATAGGAATAAATTTAACTAAGGATGTAAAGGACTTGGACACAGAAAACTACAAAACATTGCTAAAAGAAATCAAAGGAGACCTAAATAAATGGAAGGACATTCCATGTTCATGGATTGGAAGACTAATGTCAATTAGTTGAGAAGATGTCAGTTCTTCCCAACATGATTTACAGAATCCCAATCCAAATTCTAATAGCTGAAATGGAAAAGCCAATTTTCAAATTTATGTGGAAGGGTAAGGGATGGGCCCTGAATAGCCAAAACTATCTTGACAAAGACAAATGAAGTTGGAGGACTCATACTTCCTCACTTTAAGGCTTATTCCAAAGTTACAGTATTTGAAATAGAATGGTATTGGCATGATGATAGACATATTAACCAATAGAGTAGAATTGAGAGTTCAAAAATAGACCATCATATTTCTAGCCATTTGATTTTTTACAAGGTTGTCAAGTCCACTTAATTGGGAAAGAATAGGGAACTAGATATCCATATACAAAAGAATGAAATAGGACCTCTACCTCACACCACATATAAAAATAAACTCAAAATGGTTCAGAGACCTAAGTATAAGAACCAGGACTATAAAACAACTAGAAGAAAATGTAGGGGAGCATCTTCAGGATCTTGTGTTAGGCAGTGGTTTCTTAGACTTTGTATCCAATGCACATGCAACAAAAGAAAAAAATGGATAAATGGAACCTCATCAAAACTAAAAACTTTTATGGGAAGCGGCTTGGCTCAAGCAGTTGGGCTCCCGTCTACCATATGGGAGGCCTTGGGTTCGCGTCCAAGGGCCTCCTTGTGAAGGCAGGCTTGCCTGCACGCTGCGGAGAGCCACCCGGCCCACAAGCACCACAGAGCACCACTCGGCCCACAGACACCGTGGAGAGCTGACTCAGCAAGGTGACACAACAAAAAAGGGAGACAAGCAAAAACAGAAGAGAAAGCAGTGAATGGACACAGAGAGCAGACAGCACTCAAAAAGCCACCAAGGCGGAGGGCGGGGAATTAAAAAAAAGTCACTTGAAAAAAAAAACAACTTTTGTGCATCAGAAGACTTTTATCGTGAAAGTGAAAAGAAAACTTGTTCAATGGGAGAAAATATTTGGAAACCACATACACAAATAAGGGTTTAAATCCAGAATATATGGAGAAATCTACAGCTCAACAATAAATCACACCAATTAAAAATGAGCAAAAGACTTGAATAGAAATTTCTCCAAAGAGGATATGCAAATGGCTAAAAAGCACATGAAAAGGTGCTCAACATCATAGATATTAGGGAAATGCAAATCAAAACCACAACAAGATATCATTTCACAACCATTAGAATGGCTATTATGAAAGAAAAAACAAAACTACTGATGTTGGAGAGGATGTCGTGAAATAGGAGCACTCGTTCATTGCTTGTAGAAATGTAAAATGGTGCAGCAGCTGGGGAAGACAGTTTGGCAGTTCCTCAGAAAGCTAAATGTAGAATTAACATATGACCTGACAATCTCTCTAGTAGGTATATACCCAAAAGAATTGAAAGCAGGGACTTGAACAGATATTTGGACACTGATGTTCATAGTGGCATTTTTCATAATTGCCAAAAGACAAAAGTAACCCAAGTGACTATTAATCAATGAATGGATAAACAAAATGTGGTACATACAATGGAATATTATTCAGCATTAAAAAGGATTCATAGGACACCATGGATGAACCTTGAAGACATTATGCTGAGTGAAATAAGCCAGACACAAAAGGACAAATATTGAATGAGCTAACTGATATGAAATAATTAGAATAAGGAAACTTATAGAGTTTGAATATAGAATATAGATTGCCAGGGGCAGGGTTGGGGGTAGAGAATTGGCAGTTAATGCTTAATTTGTACAGAATATCTATTGGAGTTGATTATAAAGTTTTGGAAATGGATGGTGGTGATAGTACCACAATATTTTGAGTGTAATTAACAGCACTGAATTATATATGTGAATGTAGTTAAAAGGTGAAATTTTAGGTCATATATATATGTGACTAGAATAAAATTAAAAGATGAAACATAGGACTGTATAACACAGCGAACCCTATTGTAAATGATGGACTACAGATAACAGTACAAGTATAAAAATGTTCTTTCGTGAATTATAACAAATGCACCACATTAATTCAAGATGTTAATAGTAGGGTGGTATATGGGGGAAAATATACATAATGCAAACTATGGACTATAGTTAATAGTACAATTTTTAATTTAATTTTTAATTTAATTTTTGTGTCAATTGTAACAAAGGTACCACACCAATGCAAAATGTCAACAATAGGAGGGTATATGGGATGCTGTATTTTTTACATGATTTTTCTGTAAAACTACAACTTTTGTAATTAAAATCACTTAAATAGTTAATATATTTTTTAAAAGTCCTACTTACAATGGGTGTACACCCACAGGAATGGATTCAATTTAAGAACATGTTTTTCTGGGACACATACAGCTTCAAACCACCACCCTCCATCCTCTGGATCCCAAAAAAGATGCATTCTTTCTATAGTCAGAGTACATTCATTGCATCACAATATCCCCAAAACCTTAAGTCATCCCGTAAAACAATGCTTAGTACAACATCTCATCAAAACTGGTTTGGGTGTGAATGTCCTGGGGTACAGTTACCCTCTGTCTGTGAACCTGTGAAACCTAGAGAGCAAGTTGTCTGCTTACACATTCAAGGGAGGGACAGGCATGGGACAAACATTTCCATTTCCATAGTGAGAAATTGCAAGGAAAATAGGGGTCACAGGTCCTAAACAATTCCAGAATTCTGCAGGGCATGCTCCATTAGATTTCAAGGTCTGAGAGTCATCCATCAAACAATGTTTTTTCTTCCTTCCCTGATAGAGCAGCAGCTGCAACACTTCCAACTGCTTGGGTAGTGGCCATGCTCTCCCCATGCACTTGGTGAAGCCTCCACCCTCTTCAAGCATTGGGATGGTGACCAAGCTCTCTACAGTCCCTAGGACAGTCTTCACCCTCTGAGAATACTGGGGCAGTGGTCAGATTCTCCGCAATCTGGGGACATAGGCTGCACCCTCTGAGAACAATGGTGTAACAGCACTCTACCTAAAGAACAGTGTGGAAGCCTGCCCTCTCCCAGTGCAAGGGCTCACTTACTCTTTCCACACACATGGATGGGCCTTCTCTCTTGGCCCGAAAAGATGTTTTCAGTTCAGACCTCAGCTCCTATGGCTCTGCTGAAGGTGATTTTTCCCTCAGTCTCTCCCTTTTAGTCCAAGCTGGCAGTGGTTCCATTCATACAGATCCGTTTTCCAGGTACTACACAGGAGTCCAAACTATCAGACAAAGAACTTTCCACAGATCCTTCCTGGCTAACTGTATTTTCAATCCTGACCTCCATGGAGATTGCTCACTGGTCCCATGTTCATTTGAACCCTCACATGGAGCACTACGCTCTGGGGACTCGCTTTCCAGAAATTCAGATTTTTTCAAACGCATCAATTTCTGGTTTCTTTGTGCTCAGGAGTTCAGTTCTCAGCTTATCCCTTCCCTCTTGTATTTTACTGTAAGCTGCAAGGGGAACTCAGGCTGCACTTTCCACAGTTAGCTTGGAACACCAGCTACATATTCAAAGGCATAACTTTCAAGTTCTGCCTTTCATCCAACATCCAGACTCAATTTCACCAAGTTCTTAGGTACTTCAAAACAAGGATTGTCTTTCCTTTAACAAGATTCATCAGTTCCGTCTAAGGCTTCATTAGAAGTACCTTTATTTCTACCAAGTCTCTTCAAAACCATCTAGGCCTCTTCTATCAAGCACGTCACAATTCTTCCAGCCTCTATCCATTACCCAATTCCAAAGCTATTTCCACATTTTTGGTATTTGCACTAGTAGCACCTTACTCTCCTGGCACTAAAATCTGTTTTAGTTTCCTAGGCTGCTTAAAGCAAGTACCATGAAATGGGTTGACTTAAACAATGGGAATTTATTCGCTCATGGTTTTGAGGCCAGAAAAATATCCAAGTCAAGGCACCATCAAGGCAATACTTTCTTCCTGACAACCGGCCGCCAGTGATCCTTGGCTTCTCTGTCACATGGCAAGGAACATGGTGGTGCCTACTGGTCTCTCCCTGCTCTTTGGGTTTAATAAATCCAATAATAATAATAAATCCAGGTTCTTCAATTGCTTTCTCTCTCTCTCTGTAGTCGTTCCTTTAATAAAGGATTCCAGTAACAGGATTAAGGCCTATTCTGAATGAAGTGTGTCACACCTTACCTGAAGTAGCCTCAACAAAAGGTCCTACTTACAGTGGATTTATACCCATAGGAATGGATTAGATTTAAGAGCATGTTTTCCTGGAGTACATACAGCTTCAGCCCACCACAGTTGTCATGGCTATTCTTGGGCCATTTGAACTGTCATATAAATTTTTGAATCCACTTGCCTATTTCCACACACATACGTGCACATGCACACACACACACACAATCTGAAGATTTTGACTGGAATTCCATTTAGTTTAATAGCTCAGTTTTGGGAGAGTTGTAATGTTTATGATACTGGCTTTTCTAATATATGGCCAGCATCTCTCTCTTATTATTTAGGCTTTTAAATTTATGTTTCATGAAGTTTTGCAATTTTCATCATAAAGACTTTGCCAGATTTTTAATAGATTTATTCCTAGCTCCCTGAAAAATTTTCATTATATGTATACAATATTCTTAAATCAAATTTACTACCTATTTTGTTGTAGTGTATAGAAAGGCAACTGATTTTTGTCTGTTTTTCTTAGTGTAACAACCAGCTAAATTCTTACTAATTCTAATAATTTATTTATAGATTACCTTGCATTTTCTAAATAGATAGTGGCTTTTATCTGTAATAAAAAAGCTGTCTCTTTTTCTGTAATCCTTCTTTTGTCTTACTGCACTAGGTAGGATCTTCAGTACAGTTAAATAAAACTCTCAATGTTTCACCTTTAAGAATTATATTTGTTTGTCATAATAAAATAATTAAGAATTATTTTTGTAATCCCAGTGGTGTTGGTTAATTTCATGTGTCATCTTGGCTAGGTTTTTGTGTCCAATTGTTTGGTCCAGCGATCACTGGTCTGATTGTTCACAGGAGAGTATTTTGCGGACTTAAATCATTAGTCAGTTGATTGCATAGATGGCTGATGACATCTGCAATATAGAGAGGAGACTGTCTTCAGCAATGAGAGATGTCTCATCCCTTCAGTTGAAGGCCTTAAGGGAGAACTGATGATTTCAGTAGTAAGAAAGGATAAGTTTCATCAGTACTTCAGCCAGCCAGCTTCCCCTGGGGAATTCACTGACACCGTCCTTGAAGTTCCTAACCTGCAGCCTACCCTCTGGAATTTGGACTTGCCAGACTCAACAGTTGCATAAGCCAATTCCTGTCAGTTTTGTTTCTCTGAAGAACCCTAACTAATACACTATTTAAAAGGTTAAGGAACAGGACATTGGAATTTTCCCGAATGACGTTGCAATGACAGATACAGACCATTATGTATCTTGTCATAACTTACAAAATTGTATGGGCGAGAGTTTAAACTATAGTGTAAACTATAATCCACACTTAGTGGCAATGCTCTAATATATGTGTCCATCAGTTGTAACAAATGTACCACACTAATGAAGGGTGTTGTTAATGTGGGAAAGTTTGGGAGGAGTAGGGAGTGGGGCGTACGGGAATCCTCTGCATTTTTTATGTCATTTATGAAATCTAAGTATATTTAAAAAAATAAAAATAAATAAAATGGTTCAATAACCCTGTATGGGGTGGGGGGGGAAAGTTAAGGAGGTTCCTTCTTCCTGGTTTGCTATTAGTTGGGTTTATTTTTCCTTTACATCATGAACTGATATTGAATTTACTCTATATTAAATCATTTTTCTGTATATATTGGGGTGATTATGATCTTATTCCTTTGATCTGTGATTGTTCTATTAATATTTTTAAATGTTAATCTAACCTTGCATTCTTGGAATAAGCCCAACTTGGTCATGATATATCTTTTTTATAGATTCAGTTTACTAATTTTTTTAGTACTTTCACGTTTATCATGTGTGAATAGGCCTGTAATTTTCCTTTCTCTTTATATCCTTGTAAGGTTTTGTCATCATGGTTAGACTACCTTCATAAGATGAGTTGGAGTGGTGCTTCTTTTTTGTGTGTTTTGAAATCATTTTTGAAAGATTGGAATTATTTGTTCCTACAATAATAAATCTTAGAACTTGTTTGTTAAGCCACCTTGGGCTAGTCTTTACTCTATGAAAAGACTTCTGATGTTTTGAAAAAATTATTATAGAACTATTCAGGTTTTCTACTTCTTATTTTATGAGGGTATATATAATATATAATATGTACTATACAGTATATTTTAAGGATGTATCCATTTCATCTAAGTTTTAAATTATATTGACATAAATTTGTACACAATGCTTTTTATCATTTATTTGTTGTCATAAAGCATCTGTGATTGTCTCCTTTTTATTCCTAATATTGTTTACTGCACCTTTTTCTAAAATAACCTTGCCAAAAATTTGTCTAATTCATCTCTTTTTTCAAAGAACCAGTAGCTTTTATAATCATCTCAATTGTATATTTATTTTCTTTCATTAATTCCTCCCCTTTTATCTATGATTTCCAGTCTTTTTCTCCCCCATGAGTTTGTTCTGTTTTGCATTGTTTTCCTTCCTTAATCTCTTTAAGTTGGATGTTTAGTTCATTAATTTTTTGCCTTTCTTCTTTTCTGATAATAGCATTTAAGACTAAAAATTTTCCTCTAAATGCTGCTTTAGCTGTGTGGTGGTTTGGAGCTATGTACCCCAGAAAAACATGTACTTAAACTTAATCCATTTCTGTGTGTATAAAACTATTATAAGTAGGACCTTTTGATGGTGCTACTATAGTTAAGTGTGACCTAACTCAATCAGGATGGGTCTTAATCATATTACTAGAGTCCTTTGTAAGCAGAATAAAATTCAGACGGAGAGAGAGAAAGCTAGAGGGGCAGACAGAAGCTGATGGCCCTGGAAGAGAAAGGAGAGGCCACTGTGTGTGCTGCTATGTGATGGGAACCAAGGACCAAGGATCACTGGCAGCCAACCCCAGAACACCAGCCTTTGAGGAGAACCTTGATGACGTCTTGATTTGGGCTTCTATTAGCCACAAAACTAGCTAATGAATTCCTGTTGTTTGAACCAGCCATTGCATGGTATTTGCTTGAGCAGTCAAGAAAACTGAAACGAGCTGTACCATCGAAGTTTCAGTAAATAAAATTTTTGTCATTGTTCAGTTCTAATTTTTAAAATTTTCCTTATTTTTTTTTTTGACCCGTAAGTTATTTTAGAACTGTGTTTGATAATTATCAAATATTATATATGTTTTTCTGCCATCTTTTGTTATGGGCTTTTATCTTAATTGAATTGTGTTCAGAGACTATAATCTATATAAATTTGAAGTTTATTGAGATTTGTTTAATGACCCAACTTATAGTCACTTCTTGTAAGTATTCTACATGTGCTGGAAAAGAGTGTTTTCTGCATTTGTTGCTAGATTTTTATTAGGTTAAGCCATTAACTATCCTATTCATATCTTTATTTTTACTGATGTGGGTTTTTTTTGTTTTGTCTATCAATTATTTGAGGAGATGTGTTGAAATCCACCACAGGGATGGTGAGTTGGCCTATTTTACCACATGTTTATGGCAATTTTTTCTTTATATGTTTTAAAGCTATGCTTTAAGATGGGTATGTGTTTAGAATTTCTGTGTCTTCCTGATAAATTCAACCCTTTATCATCATGTTGTAAGTCACATAATGCATAATAAACACACAAATATTCGTGTGTGTATATATATATGTGTATATATATATATTGGAATGGTATATCTTTCCATTCTCTTACTTTGAAATTTTTGTATTCTTTTGTATTAGATGTACCCTTAAACTCCTTATATTTAGCTGAATTTTTTTTAAGGTTTATTTTATTTATTTACGCCCTTCCCCCCTCCCTCCATTGTTTCATTGTTTGCACTCGCTGTCTGGTCTTTGTGTCCATTTGTCGTGTGCTCTCTGTGACTGCTTGGCTTCTCTTTATGAGGCACCAGGAACCGAACCCAGGACCTCCCATGTGGGAGAGAGGCGCTCAATCACTTCAGCCACCTCCATTCCCTGCTTTTTTGTGTTTCTCATTGTATTTCCTCTTTTTGTCTCCTGGTTGCATCAGCTCACTGCACCAGCCTGTCACACCAACTTGCTGTCTTGCTTGTCTTCTTTAGGAGGCACCAGAAACCAAACCCAGGACCCTCCATGTAGTTGGCAGGAGCTCAATCGCTTGAGCCACATCTGCTTCCCAATTCAGCTGATTTTTTTTTAACCCAGTCTGCCAGTCTTACCTGGAACATTTAGTTCATTTCCATTTATCATAAATACCAATATATTTGTATTTGCTTCTGTCATTGCATTTGTATTTTCTGTTTCGCTTGCCTTTTTTTCATATTTTTCCTGTCCTTCCTGCTGTATTTTGGATTTATCATGTTTTTATAAAAAAGCAGTTTTATTGAGTTATATTCACATACCATACAATCTATCCAAAGTGTATAATCAGTGGCTTTTAGTATAATCATAGTGTTGTGCATTCATCACCACACAAAATTTTAGAACAATTTTATTACTCCAAAAAGAAAAACTCCACACCCCTTAGCAGTCACTTCACAATCCTTCTATCCGTCCCAGCCCTACATAACCACTAATATAATTCCATCTTTATAAATTGATTTATACTTACATTTTATATAAATGCAGTCATACAATATGTATTTGTTATGTTTTTTTCCATTTTTTCCTTTACTACTTTGGATATTAAACATTCTATTTTGGGTGTTGTTCAGTGATTACCCTTGAAATTTTATTAGTGCATATGTGTTCTTGGCAAACTTTCTCAGTTGGTATAGCCAAAAGTGGCTTTATTTGGCTTTACTGTCAAAAAATATTTTCACTAGATATATAATTCTAGACTCACATTTTCTTATAGCATAAATGATCTTGCTTATTTTGTAGTTGTTGAAAAGTCAACTGTTTAATTATAGTTCATTTTAATATCATCTCTCTTTTCTCTCCTTTTAAGTAATTGCCTTTGTTGTTAATGTTTTACTTGTTCGCTATGACATATTTAGGGGTAGATCCTGCTTGGGATTCATTGGGCTTTCTAAAACTGTGGTTTTGTATTTTTATTGTTTATCATTTCTAGAAAATTCTCAGTCATTATTTCTTCAAATATTTTCTCTGCCTTATTTTCTTGCTTTTTTCCTTCTGTCTTAGTTTGCTAAAATCTTTTGGAAGCAATATATCAGAGATGGGTTGGCTTTTACAATGGGAATTTATTAGGTTAAAAGCTTACTGTTTTGAAGCTGTGAAAACGTCTAAATCAAGGCATCATCAGAGATGCTGTCTTACTGAAGGTTGGCTGCTGGCAATCCTGGAGTCCTGCCAGCTGGAAAGACTCAGTGTCTGCTCTTCCCGTCTCTGCCTTCTTCTCCAGGCTCACTCTCACTTCCTCCAGCCTCACTTTCTCCCCAAGCTCAGCTGTGGGAAATCAGGCACCTGGAAGTGTCCACTGGTCTCTTTCCTCTCTTCCTGGGCCCCATTGCTTCAGCTTCTTGCTCTCTGGGCCTTCTCTCACAGCCTCTTGGGGTCCTCTTTCCATGCCTTTGTGCTCCATTGATTCCCCTCCAGGGCCTCTCTCTCTGTCTCTGCTGGTATTTCTCTGTGTCTGTGAGTTTTTAGTTCTCCAATTATAAAGGACTCCAATAAAAGAATTAAGACCCACCCTGGGTCCCACAATCTAATCAAAGGTCCCTAACTAAAGCAACCTACTCGATCATGATCTAATCAAAAGGCCCCTCACTGAATCTGATCAAATGTCTGATCTACAGTGGGTTTAAGGCACAGGAATGGGTTCATTTTAAGAACAGGATTTTCTGGGGTCCACAAAAGACCCAAACCAGCACATCTTCTGAAAGATTTATCAGATTGATGTTAGACTTTCTCATCCTATACTCTGTCTCTTAAACTCTCTTTCATAAATGTCATCTCTTTTTTCCTCTAGCTTTGTCTTTCTGTTTACTAATTCTTTCTTCATCTGTGTCTTATCTCTTATTAAATCTGTCCATTGAATTTTTAATTTTGTTACAGTTTTCATTTATCAAAGGATATTTTCAAATGTGCTTGATTAAGTTTTGTAATATCTTGACCTGTGTTCATATTTTCATTTGTTTATTTCTTTACACATTTTAAACATATTTATTTTATTATTCTCTTTTTGAAACTCAAATATCCTACTCATTTTGTCTCTACTAGCTTCCATTCATGGTGCTGTGGTTCCTTTGGTATTTTTAGATTTTTTAACATGATCTCATCTTAGAACTTTTTGTGGAACAATTCTGTGAGGCCTCAGTTAAAGAATAGGATCCTCCAGAAGGGATTTGTACTTCTTTATGAATGGACTTGGAAGCACCTCTAGCTTGAGACGACTTTAAACTAAATTTTCTACTTGTGTTATTTTGAATTACCCATGTAGTGTCAATTTGATCTGCAAATTCCTCTGATTTGTGATTAGATATTCAGGAAATTATTATTTCCCTTGACTCAGAGCTAAGTTTTGAGACAGAAAATTTAGTTTGCACTCTATGAGATCATGTAGATTTGTTTCTTGTTTGTTCTTATAGTGAAGGCACAACCCCTGTATCCTGAAAGGCAGTGAAAAGCTGAAGTTCACAAGTTTGCAAATGTTGTCAAGGTGAACTCCTGCTTCAGGGCATTGCTTATCTCTGATTTCCCACAATCTTTGTTTATTTTTCTCCTCAAAGTATTTCTCTCTTTCCAGTTCATCACTGTTCTTTAAATATTTAAAAACATTTTATCCAACATGTTTACTTATTTTTAGTCAGAAAGGAATTGGTGCACTATAGTTCTGAAAGTAGAAGTTTTATTTTTTAAACCATTTTTTAGGTAGAATTTACATACCATAAAAATCCATATTTTAAGAATATGATTTGATGTGTTAGTAATTTATAAAGTTGTGTAACTATCACCATAATCTACTTTTAGAAGATTATAAACAGTTCCTTCATGCCCATGGTGCAGGCCATCTCCATTTCCAGCCCTGACTCCATGCAATCACTGTTTTTCTTTCTGTCTCTATAGTTTGCCTTTTCTAGAAGGAATCATAGCCTCTGTATATGGCTTCATTTACTTAACATTGATGTTTTCAGATTCATCCCAGTTGTTGCATGTATAACTAGTTCATTCCTTTTTATTGCTGTATAACATTTCATTTTTGGATATATTACATTTTATGTATCCAGTCACCAGCTGATGGACTATTTGGATTGTTTCCAGTTTGGAGCTATTAAGAATAATACTGGGAAGTGGGTTTGGCTCAACTGAAAGAGCATCCGCCTACCACATAGGAGGTTCAGGGTTCAAACCCAGGGCCTCCTGACCTGTGTGGAGCTGGCTCACGTGCAGTGCTGATGTGCACAAGGAGTGTCGTGCCACGCAGGGGTGTCCTCCACATAGGGGAGCCCCATGCACAAGGAGTGTGCCCCTCAAGGAGAACCACCCAGCGCGAAAAAAGTGCAGTCTGCCCAGGAGTGGCTCCACACACACAGAGAGCTGACGCAGCAAGATAACACAACAAAAAGAGACACAGATTCCTGGTGCCGCTGACAAGAATGCAAGCAGGCTCAGAAGAACACACAGTGAATGGACACAGAGAGCAGACAATGGCGGGGAAGGGAGAGAAATAAATCAAATCAAATAAATAAATAAATAAGAATAATACTGGTGGGAAGTGAACATGGCTCAACTGATAGAGGGTCCACCTACCATATGGAGGGTCCAGGGTTCTATGCCCAGGGCCTCCTGACCCATGTGGTGAGCTAGCCCACACACAGTGCTGCTGCACGCCAGGAGTGCTGTGTCACACAGGGGCGCCCCCACCAAAGGGTGCCCCACACTCAAGGAGTGCGCCAGAGCCGCTGTGTGTGAAAAAAGCACAGCCCGCCCAGGAGTGGTGCTGCACACATGGAGAGCTGACACAACAAGATGACGCAACAAAAAAGAGACAGTTTCTTGGTGCCGCCTGATAATGCAGGCTGACACAGAAGAACACATAGCGAGCAGACAATGGGGGGGGCGGGGGGGAAGGGGAGAGAAATAAATTAAATAAATCTAAAAATAATAATAATACTGGGAAGCAGATGTGGCTCAAGTGATAAGGACTCTGCCTACCATATGGGAGGACCTGGGTTTGACCCCTGGGGCCTCCTGGTGAAAAAAAATAAGAGAAAGCATGCCTGTGCGGCGAGCCAGTGCCTGCGCAGTGAGCCAGTGCCTGCACAAGTGAGTCACGTAGCAAGATGATGACTCAACAAAAGAGAGACGAAGGGGAGAGTCAAGGTGAAGTGCAGCAGAGAAACAGCAGGGCAGGGGAGGGGAGGGGGAGGGCAAGGAAAAAAATCTCTAAAAAAAAAAGAATAATACTGTTATGAACGTTTGCTTATAAGTCTTTGAATGGACATATTTTCATTTGTCTTGGGTAAATAATTGTAGATTTTATAGACCATGTGACGTCTAACTTTTTATGAAATTGCCAAACTCTTCTCCACATTGGCTGTGTCATTTCCATGCTCACCAGCAGCAGAGGTCCTAGGTTCTACATCTTCACTGACGCATAGTATTGTCAGTCTGTTTCATTATAGCTATACAGGTATTTGTGAAATGATATTTCATGGTAGAGTTAATAGCTAATGATGTTGAGTATTTTTTTGCATGTTCTTATCTGCTGTTCACATATATTTTTGGTGAAGTGTCTATACAAATCTAAGTTTTCTGGCTACTGAAATAAATATCATGCAGTGCGTTGGCTTAAACAATGGGAATTTATTAGTTTAATGTTTTGAAGCCAGAAGAACTTCAAAATCAAGTCATCATCCAGGCGATGCTTTCTCCCAGAAGAATTTTGGCATTCTGGAGCTGACTGCCAGCAATCCTTGGGCCCTTGGCTTTTTCGTCACGTGGCAATGCACATGATCACCTCTCCTGGCTTCTCAGTTCCATTGACTTCCAGCTTCTGGCTGCTCCCTAGTGTCTGAATTTCATTCTGTTGGGACTCCAGTAATAGGATTAAGACCCATCCTGACTGAATTAAGTCACATCTTAATTAAAGTAACCTCATCCACAGATCCTGCTTGCAAGAGTTCACACCTGCAAGAATGAATTAAGTTTAACAATGTTTTTCTGGGGTACTTAGCTCCAAGCCACCAAAAAATCTTTTGTTGATTTTTTGTTAGGTTGTCTATCTTCCTGTTACTGGATTTTATGATTTTTTTATTCATTCTGGATACAAGCCATTTATCAAATATATGTTTTACACATTTTCTCCCAGTTTGTGACCTTTATTTTCTTAATGCTGTATTTTGAAGTTTTAAATTTTGATGAATTCCAATTTATCAAAAAAACTTTCTTAGATTTATTTTTTATTTATTTCTTTATATCTCTCCCTTCCTCCTTGTGTGCATCAGTATTTACGTGTGGACCAGCTCACCACAGGGGTCAGGAGGCCCTGGGTTTGAACCCTGGACCCTCCATACGGTAGGCGGACATTCTATCAGTTGAGCCAAATCTGCTTCCCCAATTTTTCAAATTTTAAAATAGTTTTTGTTTTCTGTGTCATATTTAAGAAACAATTGCCTAATCCAGGGTCACAAAGATTTTCTGCTATATTTGCATCTGGAAGTTTTATACTTTTAGTTCTTGGCGTTTAGGGCAATTTAAACTAATTTTTATATATTGTGTGATGTAAGGTTTGAGGTTCTGTCCCACTCTGCTCCCTCACTCCCTTCTTTCCTTCCTTCCTTCCTTTCCCTATTCCAGTTCTAAAAGCACTCATTGTTGAAAAGTCTATCCTTTTTCCTATTGTATTACCTTGGCAAATTTGTTTAAAATCAGATGACCGTATATATGAGAGTCTGTTTCTGGGCTGTGTGTTCTGTGCCATTGCTCTTCAGGCCAGTGACACACAGCCTTGCTTTAAAATTTGTGTAAGTCTTCCATCTTAGTTTTTCTTTTTCAAAATTATTTTGGCAATTCTCTTCATTTCCATATATGTTTTAAGATCAGCCTGTCAGTTCCTACAGAAAAGCCCACTTGGGTTTTAATGAGGATTCTATTAAATTTATAGGTAAGTTTGGGAAGAATTTCCATTGTAGTAGTATTGTGCTTTCCAATCCATGAACATCAACATTTATTTAGGTCTTCTTTAAGTTTTCTCACTAATGTGTTTTATTTTTCAGTGAATACATCTTACAGTTCTTTTGTTAAATTCTTCAGTATTTTGGTTTTTTTTTTTTAAAGATTTTATTTCTTTATTTATTTCTCTTCCCCCCTCCCCCCGCCCAGTTGTCTGCTCTCTGTGTGTTTTTCTGTGACTATTTCTATCCTTATCAGTGGTACCAGGAATCTGTGTCTCTTCTGGTTGCATCATCTTGCTGCATCAGCTCTCCTTGTGTGTGGTGCCACTCCTGGGCAGGCTTGCTTTTTTCGTGTGGGGTGGCTCTCTGTATGGGGTGCACTCCTTGTGTGTGGGGCTCCCCTATGCAGGGGGACACCCCTGTGTGGCAGGGCACTCCTTGCGTGCATCAGCACTGCACATGGGCCAGCTCCCCATGGGTCAAGGAGGTCCGGAGTTTGAACCACGGACCTCCCATGTGGTAGGCAGACACCCTATCCATTGGGCCAAGTCTGCTTCCCTATTTTGTTCTTTTTGATGCCATTTTATTAGAGTTGATTTTTTAAAAGATTTATTTATTTATTTATTTCTCTCCCCTTCCTCCCCCCAATCCCCCCATTGTCTGCTCTCTATGTCCATTTGCTGTGTGTTCTTCTGTGACCACTTCTATCCTTATCAGTGGCATCAGAAATCTGTGTTTCTTTTTGTTGCGTCATCTTGTTGTGTCATCTCTCCATGTGTGCGGTGCCATTCTTGGACAGGCTGCACTTTCTTTTGTGCTGGGCGGCTCTCCTTGGGGGGGGCACTCCTTGCATGTGGGGCTCCCCTACATGGGGGACACCCCTGTGTGGTAGGGCACTCATTGTGCGCATCAGCACTGCATGTGGGCCACCTCCACATGGGTCAAGGAGACCCTGCGTTTGAACCATGGACCTCCCATGTGTAGGCGGAGGTCCTATCCATTGGGCCAAGTCTGCTTCCCTAGAGTTGATTTTTAATTTTAATTTTAGATGCTATTTAAAAATTATATATACAAGTACAATTGATTTTTATATATTAATATTTTATCTTGTGACATTGCTAAAATTCACTTACTGTTAGTAATTTTGTTGTTTTTGTGGTTGTTGTTTTGTAGATTCTTTAAAATTTCTTTCAAAATTTTATCATCTTTGAATAAAGACAGTTTACTTCTTCCTTTACAATATTTATGCCCTTAATCTATTTTCCTTGCCTTATTGCACTAGCTAGGATTTCCAGTTTTTTGTTGAATAAAAATGGTAAGAGCAGACGATCTTGTTTAATTCCCAATTTAGGGAAAAAAAGATTCAGGCATATATATAATGTGTTAGATATATGGTTTGGGTAGATTTCCTTTATCAGGATGAAGAAGTTCCTTTCTATTTCTAATTCGTTAGAAAGGTTTTATGTTGGTCATTATTGAATTTTGTCAAAAGCTTTTTTCCCTTTATCTATTGAGGTAATATAGTTTTTGTTCTTTATTCTACTATAGTGTATTGCATTAAGTTTTAGCTGTTAATCTAACTTTGCATTCTTAGAATAAACCCTATTTGGTCATGATGTGTTACCCTTTTAAACAGACATACTTCGGAAATATTGCAAGCTCAGTTCCAGACCACCACAAAATGCTAACATCACAATAAAGGGAGTCACATGAATTTTTTGGTTTCCCAGTCTATATGAAAGTTACGTTTATGCTATAGTTTAGTCTATTAAGTGTGCAATAACATTATGTCTAAAGATATATATACATACCTTAATTTAAAAATACTTTATTGCTAAAACATGCTAACTATTATGTGATCATTCAGCAATTTATAATCGTTTTGCTGGTGGAGGCTCTTGCCTTGATGTGAATGGCTACTGACTGATCAGGATAGTGGTTGCTGAATATTGGGGTAGCTATGGCAATTTCTTAAAATAAGACAAGAATGAAGTTTGCTACATCAGTTGACTCTTCCTTTCTCAATAGAGTGCTCTGTGGCATGTGATGATGTTTAATAGAATTTTACTTACAGTAGAAATTCTTTCAAAATTGGAGTCAATCCTCTCAAACCCTGCTGCTTCTTTACCAACTATGTTGATGTAATATTCTAAATACTTTTTGACATTTTAACAATATTTGCAGCATCTTCACCAGGAGTAGATTCTATCTCAAGAAACCATGTTCTTTGCTCATCCATAAGTAAACATGCTGGATAAAATGTTTTTTAAATGTTTGGTAATTGCAAAAGCATTACCCCTCTCTTCAGTACCAAATTCTGTACTAGTCAACCAAAGGGTTGCTGGTGCAAAGTACCAGAAATTTGTTGGTTTTTATAAAGAGTATTTATTTGGGATAGAAACTTACCGTCACAAGGCCCTAAAGAGTCCTACTCAAGGTACCATAAGGGAAGCAGACTTGGCCCAGTGGATAGGGCGTCTTCTACTACATGGGAGGTCTGCGGTTCCAACCCCGGGCCTCCTTGACCCATGTGGAGCTGGCCCACGCACAGTGCTGATGCGTGCAAGGAGTGCTGTGCCACGCAGGGGTGTCCCCTGCGTAGGGGAGCTCCACGCACAAGGAGTGTGCCCTGTAAGGAGAGCCACCCAGCATGAAAAAAGTGCAGTCTGCCCAGGAATGACGCCACACACACAGGGAGGTGACGCAGCAAGATGACGCAACAAAAAGTAACATGGATTCCCGTGCCGCTGACAACAATGGAAGTGGACAAAAAAGAAGAACACGCAGCAAATGGACACAGAGAACAGACAACTGGGACAGGGGGCCGGGGGGAAGGGATGAGAAATAAATAAAAAAATAAAATAAATCTTAAAAAAAAAAAAAGGTACCATAAGAGGTACTTTCTGGGGAGTGGGTGTAGCTCAGAGTTTTGAGCACCTGCTTCCCATATACAAGGTTCTGGGTTCAATCCCCAGTACCTCCTAAAAAAACAAAACAAAAATAAAACAAAAAGAGGTACTTTCTCATGTTGTCACATGTTGACACTAGATGGTGGGTGGCGTCTCTGAGGGTTCAGCCTTCCTCTTCCCTCCATGGGTCCAGCTTCTGATCTCAGCTGTAGGCTGGCTTAAGGCTCATCTCTCTTCCCAGGGCTCATTTCTTTCCAGGTTCAGATGTTTTGTTCTTTTCACAGGGTCAACTATAAACTATCAGGAGAATTGCTCAACTCTCCCCAGGGCTCCAGCGTCCATGTGAGAATCTGCTTCCATGTGAGAGTCACTTTTATCAGCTCAAAGGGACTGGTAGTCAATGCTGAGTCACTTTCTAATATGTGGTTGAATCAAAGCCCTTACCTTAACATAATTTAATCAGATGTCTCAGCTGAATCGAATACAATCAAAGGGTATCACACCCAGAGAAACAGATCACTTTACAAATGTAATCAATATTTCTTTTTGGAATCCATAAATAATATAAAACTGCCACACTGCATCGTCACCAGGAGTAGATTCCATCTCAAGAAACCACGTTTTTTGCTCTTCCATAAGAAGCAACTCCTCATCTATTCAATTTTATTATGGGATTACAGCAATTCAGTCACATTTTCAGGCTCCACTTTTTCCTTCTAGTTCTCTTGCTATTTCTACCCCATGTGCAGTTACTTCCTCCAATAAAGTCTTGAACCCCTCAAAGTCATCTTTAAGTGTTGGAATCAACTTTTTCCAAATTCCTATTAATGTTGAAATTTTAACCTCCTTCCATGAATCGCTAATATTTTTAATGGCATCTAGAATGGTGAATCCTTGCCAGAAGGTTTTCGATGTACGTAGCCCAGATCAATGAAAGGAATCACTATCTATGGCAGCTTTAGCCTTACAAAATGTATTCCTTAAATGATAAGCCTTGAAAGTTGAAATTCCTCCTTGATCCATGGGCTGCAGAATGGATGTTGTATTAGCAGGCATGTAAACAACATTCATCTCATTATACATCTCCATCAGAACTCTTGGGTTGACTGGGTACATTGTCAATGAACAGTAATATTTTGAAAGGAATCTTTATTCTGAGCAGTAGGCTTCAAAAACAGTGGGCTTATGGAATGGATGTAGCTCAGGTAGTTGAGCACCTGCTTCCTATGTATGAGGCCCTGAGTTCGAGCCCCAGTACCTCCTAAAAAAAACAAAACCAAAAAAAATCAGTGGGCTTAAAATATTCAGTAAACCATGTTGTATACTGATGTGCTGTCATCCAGGCTTTGTTGTTCCATTTATAAATCACAGGCAGAATAGATATAGTTTAATTCTTCAGAGCTCTAGGGTTTTCAGAATGGTAAGTGAGCATTGGCTTCAACCTAATGTCACCATTTGCATTAGACCCTAACAAGAGAGTCAGCCTATCCTTTCACACTTCGAAGTCAAGCATTGCCTTTTCCTCTCTAGATGACATTTTTCAATATAAGGTTGTTTCATCTACATTGAAAATCTTGTATAGTATAGCTACCTTCATTAGTGGTCTTAGCTAGATCTGGATTACTTGATTATACCATCTACATCAGCACTTGCTGCTTTACCTTGCACTTCTATGTTATGGAGACGGCTTCTTTCCTTAACCTTGTGAATCAGCCACTGCTAGCTTCAAAATTTTCTTCTCCAACTTTATCATCTCTCACAGCTTTTATCAAAGTAAAAGAGTTAGGCCCTTGCTTTGGTTCAGGCTTTGCCTTAAGGGAATGTTGTAGCTGGTTTGATCTTCTATTCAGACCACTAAAACTTATCAGCTCACAAAGTTGTTTTGCTTTCTTCTCATTTGTGGGTTCACTGGAATAGCAGTGTTAATTTCCTCCAATTACTTTTCCTTTGTATTTACAAGTTGGCTGTGGCCTAAGAGGCCTAGCTTTCAGACTGTCTTAGCTTTTAACATGCCTTCCTCACTAAGCTTAATCATTTCTAGCTCTTGATTTTAAATGAGACAGGGGACTGGTCCTTTCACTTGAACACTCAGAGGTCATTGTAAGGTTATTAATCGGCCTAATTTCAATATTGTTGTGTCTCAGGGAATAGGGATGTCTAAGGAGATGTCTCTAGACCAGGGAATGAGCAGTCAGAACACACACATTTATTAAGTTCACTGTCATATGTGGGTATGGTTTGTGGTGTTCCAAAACAATTACAGTAGTAATTTACAATAGTAACATCAAAGATCACAGATCAACATAAACAATATAATAATAATGAAAAACTTTGAAATATTGTGAGAATTACCAAAATGTGATGCAGAGTCACAAAGTGAGCATACGCTGTTGGAAAAATAGTGCTGATAGACTTGCTCAACGCAGGGTTGCCACAAATCTTCAATTTATAAAAAATGCAATATCTGCAAAGTACAATAAAGCTAAGCGCAATAAAATGGTATACCTGTGTATGTTACATGATTTGATTTCCTAATATTTTGTTAATGGTTTTTGCATCTGTATTCATGAGGGATATTGGCCTGTTGTTTTCTTTTCTTAGATGGATTTGCTTGCCCTTGGTATGGAGATGATAGCAGCTTCATAAACTGACTTGGAACGTGTTTCCTCCTCTATTTTCTGAAAGACTGCGTAGGATTGGTATTATTTCTTTCTTCAATAGTTGATAGAATTCATCAATGAAGCCATTTGGATCTAGACTTTTCTTTGTGGGAAGATTTTTAATTATAAATTATTTAGTCAGTATAGGTGTATTCAGAGTTCTATTTCTTATTCAGTTTTCTAATTTGTATCTTTCTAGGAATTTGTCAGTTTTACCCAAGTTGTCGTATTTGTTGACATAAAGTTATTTATAATATTCCCTTGTAGTCCTTTAATTTTCTTTATGGTCTGTAGTAATGTTAATGTTCCCTTATTCATTTCTTTTTTTTTTTTTTTTTTAACATCTTTTCTCTTTCACTTCATCAGTCTAGCAAAATGTTTATAAATTTTGTTGATTTTTTCAAAGAATCAACTTGTATTTTCATTGCATTTCTCTTTTTTCCAATTTCTATTTCACTGATTTCTTTGAGCTTTATTATTTCCTTTCTTCTATTTACTTTGCATTTAATTTGTTCTTCCTTTTCTATTTTCTTTAGGTGTAAACTTGGGTTATTGATTTTATGCTTTTTTTCCTAATATAATCAGGTTAAATTGTAATTTTCTTTCAAGCACTGTTTTGCTCCATCTCAATACATTTTACATTCTTATTTTCATTTTGCGGCGGCTTGCTCGGTCGGTAGAGGTGGGGTCTGGCTGCGGACGAGGGGTCGGTCCAGCTCTGGACGAGGGGTCAGTCCCGCTTGGGACGAGGGGTCGGTCCCACCTGGGACAAGGGGTCGGTCCGGCAGCAGACGAGGGATCGGTCTCACAAGGGGTTGCGCGGTTCGGCTGACGGGGTCGCCCGGCGAAGCCGGCGACGAAGGGGTCGCCCGGAGAAGCAGGCGACGAACTGGGGACAAGGGAGGCCAGGCCCTTGTCGGGGGCTCTCAGGACTGGAGGGCGCACGGCAGAAGAACTACCGCGGAGACAAGGTAAACACGCAAGTCCACTTTACTGAGGGAGAGGCAACAGTTTTATAGGGGCTGGGGAAGGCTGATTGGTCGAAGCCACGCCCTGTTCTGATTGGTTGCCGGCGAAAGGTCAGTGGGCGGTACTGGACGGGGGAGGGGTGGTGGTTAGGGATTGGCTGTCGCTGTTGCTGGGGGAAGGGGCAGGGTTTAGGGATTGGTGGCTGCTGTTGCTGGGGTGGAGGGCAGACTGGATTTTTCCGCCCACGCCTGGCTGTTGCTGCTGTCGGGGGAGGGGAAAAGGGCGGGCTGGATTTTTCCGCCCACACCTGGCTGTTGCTGCTGTCGGGGGAGGGGAAAAGGGCAGACTGGAATTTTCTGCCCTGCGCCTGCGCAGGGAGAAGGAAGAAGAAGGGTGCCGCCCCACAAGGCATCGGATGGCGCCATCTGGGAGGAGGGGCGGCCGTGGAAGCATGGCTGCCGAGAAGGGGAGACCCGAGGGCACTCTGCGCCCATGCCGAGCTTCCTTCAGGGGTGGCGGTGAGTCCGACCAGCCACCCTATTATGGGGGCAGCGGAATTAGGCCTACCGCGGCCGCTCCCCTGCCAGGCCAGCAAACCACACTTCAGCCGGAGGGGTGACCGCATTTCCCCCTTCTTTTCAAATAAGGGCCAGGATGGCAGCAGCAACAAGTAGCCGAGGCCCAAGAGGCAGTAAGCAATGAGGGAAGCGGGGCTGAAGAGGGAGGTGAGTATGCGGCGAAGAGCGGTAGAGGCAGACTGTGTGATGGTCTGGAGGATCGCAGCGGTGAGGACAAGTCGCGTCAGGGCACCAGCGACGGTGGTGGCGGCAGCATCGGGAGTGGTGGAGACGTAGGCGAGGACAATAAGAAGGCCAAAGTCTTCACGGGCGCGAGAGAGGCCGATGTTAATGGGGCGGGCCGACATGGGGCGGCCCAATCTGCAACGCAGTAGGGGTTCAAGCGAAAAAAGGAGGGGGGCGGGGGACGAGAAAGGATGCTTTGGATGGCTGAGAAGAGGAGTGAGGTCGAGACAGGAGGAAGCTCCGCAGAAGTATGGGGAGGCAAGAGCAGAAGCATTATTGGATGCTAGAAAGCAGGCCGCGGGCTGGGGAAAGCGGGTTGCGGGCCGTTTAGCAGGGCTGGAGCTGCTTGAGAGCGATGGCGGCATGGGGGCCGTGGTTACAATCTTCTGGGGTGGTAGTGGCTAGACAGATAGCGGAAAATATTATCAAGAAAGCAAAGGTTATGAGAAAGAAATAGAGTATTAAAGGCTGTGGGGGAAGTGAGAAGATCATTTAGAGGATAGGGTTGAGAATGGTATGTTTAAGACAGAAGCTTTGTGGTTTGTAGGAGACTGCTTTATAAATGAAGGAGAATGAGGGCAGTAAATATAGTAACGATAGATAGGAAGATGACAGTGAGGAGGAGTCTTTGTTTAAGGTTTCAATCGTCCGGCGCAACAGTGGCTAGGCCGATAGCGAGGGGTGTTGCTAAGTAGACAATGGCTGCAAAGACAAAATCATCCTCTGTTTCCTTAAGAATAACTTTTCTTTAAATACTTAGTAGCATGCAATATTAGAAACCGTTTCCTAAAAGCAAGTTGGCAGGGGAGCTTGGTTGCTGTTAATCTTTCCTGTTACAAAATTACCTTTTATTATTATTATCATCAATTTAGTTTTATATATATATATTTAAGAATGACCTTTTGGAATTAGCCATTTAATACCTTAATGTAAACTATTGAAGATAAATTTTATCTTTACAGAACACATTCCCTTACGTAAAGTTATCACAATACCTTTTACACTTGCCGCATGCAAATTAAATTTCAAGAGTTTATGAAAAATTAGCCATCTTACTTTAGGACAAAATACGTCTTTTTGCAAAACTTATTACATTTCCGTTAGCATTTTTACAAACTTTTAACCTTTTTAATATTCATATAAGTTTTACATTCTTTATATTATCCTGTGAAGAAAAATAAGTTATTCATTTTAATCTAGGCAAGAACAACTTTTTATGAAGACGTACAGTTAATTTTGTTAATTAAGACTTACAATTTTTTTTTAATTGTAGATATCTTATTAACATTTAAACTTATGTATTAATATAATAAACTTAAGTATTAATATAAGCGCTTATTTAATTTTTGGCCATTTGAATAGAGCTCTTTTAAAGATTTCTAGTAATTTATATTTACCATCCGGAGGTATCACAATATACGTTGACATTGAACGAACAGACAGACAAACACAGAACAATTACAACACATTAACAGAAATATATAATTTATTTACAGTTGACTCATAATTCTTACTTTCTTGGTATAGCTGCTTTTAAATCTTTTTTTATATAGCATATCATAGATTATACCCTTCAAGATTTTTTCTGGACTTTATGTCGCCTGTAATAAGCCAGGAGGGAATCTTTTACCTTCCTGCTCCACAGCAAAAGTGACCCTATCTATAAGGCGAGTATAGGTGTCCGGGTCCCAAAGCTGACACGTGGTAAGCCACAGATTAAAGGGGAGAAGAAGGTCCCAATATACTTGAAACTGTTTGAAAGAGATCTTACACCGGTGAGTGTCTAGGAGACCGGCGAGAGCCCGAACTTGTGGGGCTTGCTTAGCAGATAGGATGTTACCCATTGCTAATGGCCTTTTGGAGCCGATAAGAAAAGGGGCCCTTACCTTGAGAGCGCGGCGATGGGAGCCGAGGTGCGCGGTGAGACGAGGGGTCGGAGCCGGTGGGGCTCCGACGGTGGTCGCGGGCCAAGAGAAGGCCCCGACGAGGGGAGGGCGGGACGACGAGCAGTGGAGCAAGGCAAAGGGGAGCAAGCGTGAAGGGGAGGAGGCAGAGGTGAAGGCAGGGGTGGAGGTGCTCAGGCACGTGCTCCTGAGAGTTTTATTGGCGCCTCTTAATCATAGCGGGTCGGTATAAGCCCCCGACATGGAAGGAGAAAGCCATCCAGCGATTCTCCCAGACCGCCGTGGATCATATGAGGTCACCAAGGTTCAGGAGCAGCAATGCAGAGCGAAAAGATAGGGGTGAGAAGAGAGGAGAGCGTAGGGCTATGGTAGGGTTACTTCAGACGTGCAAGCGCGTGCTCCCGAGAAATCCAAGGCTCCTCTTAATCATAGCGGGTCGGTATAAGCCCCCGACATGGAAGGAGAAAGCCATCCAGCAATTCTCCCAGACCGCCGTGGATCGTATGAGGTAGCCAAGGCTCAGGTAGCAGCAATGTTGCACGAGAGAAGTCCCAAGGTGAGAAGAGAGGAGGGGGTAGGGCTGTGGTAGGATTACTTCAGACGTGCAAGCGCGCGCTCCCGAGAAATCCAAGGCTCCTCTTAATCATAGCGGGTCGGTATAAGCCCCCGACATGGAAGGAGAAAGCCATCCAGCGATTCTCCCAGACCGCCGTGGATCATATGAGGTAGCCAAGGCTCAGGTAGCAGCAATGTTGCACGAGAGAAGTCCCACGGTGAGAAGAGAGGAGGGGGGGGCGCCAGGTTATGGAGTGAGGCTGTGGTGGAGTTGCCTTGCCCCACGTTGTGCTGTGGTGGGGTTGCTTTGCCCCACGTTGTGCTGTGGTGGGGTTGCTTTGCCCCACGTTGGGCGCCAGCTGCGGCGGCTTGCTCGGTCGGTAGAGGTGGGGTCTGGCTGCGGACGAGGGGTCGGTCCAGCTCTGGACGAGGGGTCAGTCCCGCTTGGGACGAGGGGTCGGTCCCACCTGGGACAAGGGGTCGGTCCGGCAGCAGACGAGGGATCGGTCTCACAAGGGGTTGCGCGGTTCGGCTGACGGGGTCGCCCGGCGAAGCCGGCGACGAAGGGGTCGCCCGGAGAAGCAGGCGACGAACTGGGGACAAGGGAGGCCAGGCCCTTGTCGGGGGCTCTCAGGACTGGAGGGCGCACGGCAGAAGAACTACCGCGGAGACAAGGTAAACACGCAAGTCCACTTTACTGAGGGAGAGGCAACAGTTTTATAGGGGCTGGGGAAGGCTGATTGGTCGAAGCCACGCCCTGTTCTGATTGGTTGCCGGCGAAAGGTCAGTGGGCGGTACTGGACGGGGGAGGGGTGGTGGTTAGGGATTGGCTGTCGCTGTTGCTGGGGGAAGGGGCAGGGTTTAGGGATTGGTGGCTGCTGTTGCTGGGGTGGAGGGCAGACTGGATTTTTCCGCCCACGCCTGGCTGTTGCTGCTGTCGGGGGAGGGGAAAAGGGCGGGCTGGATTTTTCCGCCCACACCTGGCTGTTGCTGCTGTCGGGGGAGGGGAAAAGGGCAGACTGGAATTTTCTGCCCTGCGCCTGCGCAGGGAGAAGGAAGAAGAAGGGTGCCGCCCCACAAGGCATCGGATGGCGCCATCTGGGAGGAGGGGCGGCCGTGGAAGCATGGCTGCCGAGAAGGGGAGACCCGAGGGCACTCTGCGCCCATGCCGAGCTTCCTTCAGGGGTGGCGGTGAGTCCGACCAGCCACCCTATTATGGGGGCAGCGGAATTAGGCCTACCGCGGCCGCTCCCCTGCCAGGCCAGCAAACCACACTTCAGCCGGAGGGGTGACCGCACATTTCATTCAGTTCAAGATATTTTCTGATTTCTCTTGTGATTTCTTATTTGACCTATGGTTTATAGAGAATTGTTTTATTAATTAAAAATTTAGGAGGCATTTTCTTGATTGTTGTTGATTCTAATTTATTTCTGTTATGGTTGGAGAATACTCTTTTTTTTTAAAGATTTATTTTATTTCTTTCCCTCCCTGCCCCCCCCACCCCCCTATTGTCTGCTCTCTTGTGTCCATTCACTGTGTGTTCTTCTGTGTTCATTTCCATTTCCATTTCCATTCTCGGCAGCACTGGAAATCTGCATCTCCTTTTTTGTTGTGTAATCTTGCTGCATCAGCTCTTTATGTGTGCAGTGCCACTCTTAGACGGGTTGCCCTTTTTTTTTTCATGCAGGGTGGCTCTCCTTGCAAGGCCCACTCTTTGTGCATGGGTGTCCCCTACGCAGGGGCCATCCCTGTATGCACAGCACTCCTTGTGTTTAGCACTGTGCATGGGCCAGCTCACCACACAGTTCAGGAGACCCTGGGATTGAACGCTGGAGCTCCTATATGGTAGGCGGAAGTTCTATCAGTTAAGCCATATTTGCTTCCCAAGAGAATACTCTTTTGATGGTTTCAATTCTTTTAAATTTATTAAGACCTAATTTAAAGTCTAGCATATGGTCTGTCCTAGAAAATGTTCCATGAGCATTTCAGAAGAATATGTATTCTCCTGTTTTGGGGTAGAATATTCTGTGTGTCATTTAGTTCAAGTTGGCCAGTAGTGTTGTGTGAATCTTCTGTATCCATACTGATTTTTTGTTTGATTGTTCTGTTATTACTGTGGGAGAGAAGTATTGACATCTCCAATGGTAATTCTTGAATTGTACATTTTACCTTTCAATTCTGTCAGCTTTTGCTTCATTTATTTTGGGATTCTGGTGTTTGATCCGTACACATTTATAATTGCTATATCCTTGTAATATATTGGCCCTTTTATCATTATAAAAATGTCCCTCTTTGTCTCCAGAAATATAAATATTCCTTGTCTTAAAGTCTGTTTTGTGTGATTACTATATCCTTTTCAGCTTTCTTATGGTTTCTGTTTACAATAGTATATCTTTTTCATCTTTACCCTCAATCTCTTTGTGTCTTTCAATTTTTTTTTTTAAGATTTATTTTATTTATTCCTCCCCCCCGTTGTCTGCTCTCTGTGTCCTTTTGCTGTGTATTCTTCTGTGTCTGCGTGCATTCTTGGCAGCACTGGGAATCTGTGTCTCTTTTTGTTGCGTCATCTTGCTGTGTCAGCTTTCCGTGTGTGTGGCGCCACTCCTGGGTTGGCTGCACTTTTTTTCGCGTGGGGCGATTCTCCTCACGGGCAGCTCTCCTTTTGCGTGGGGCTCCCCTATGCAGGGCACACCCTGTGTGGCATGGCACTCCTTGCGTGTGGCAGCACTGTGTGTGGGCCAGCTCACCACACGGGCCAGGAGGCCCTGGGTTCGAACTCTGAACCTCCTATGTGGTAGGTGGATGCTCTATCATTTGAACCACGTCTGCTTCCCTAAAGTGTGTCTTACAGATAGCATATAGTTGGATCTTGCTTTTTTTATTTGTACCTGACGTGGGCCCCCCCCTTTTAAAAAAGGTTTATTTGTTTATTTATCTACCCCCCCCCCATTGTCTGCTCTTTGTGTCCATTTGCTGTGTGCTCTTCTGTGTCTGCTTGTATTCACAGTAGGCAGCTCCAGGAACTGATCCTGGGACCTTCTGGAGTGGGAGACAGTCGATCATTTTCTTGTGCCACTCAACTCCCTGGTCTGCTAAGTTTCTTATTGTCTCTCCTCTGTGTCTCTTTTTGTTGTGTTATCTTGCTCTGTCAGCTTTCTGTGTTGGCTGGTACTCCTGCACGAGACGGTAACTCCATGTGGGCAGACATTCTGCGTCGGCCAGCTTGTCACGTGAGCCGGCTTGCCTTCACCAGGAGGCCCTTGGTATTGAACTCTGGACCTCCTATATGGTAGAGGGGAATCCAATTGCTTGAGCCATATCTGCTTCCCAATTTTGGCCTCTTGATTCAAGTGTTTGGCCCATGCACATTTAATATAATTAATGACATGGTTGGATTTATATCTGCCATTCCTATGTGTTATGTCTTTTTTGTTCTTCTCTTCCTCCTTTGCTGCCTTCTTTTAATGTTGAAAAAATGTCTTTTAAACCCTTTAGCTACTAAAGCTAAACAAAAGGATGAAAAGTTGTTATTAGCTATGTACTAAATTTCCTTACACAAATGAAAATTTTTCCCCAAATAAAATTTAAGTTCACATTTTACATTGAGCAGTGTTCATGAATTCCACTAGATTAAAGATCTGCTGTACTTGGAGTGAGACCATTGCTCTTTCTTCTTCTTTTGAAATACAGCGTTACAAAAATACTCCTTGACTAATTTATTGTACTTCATTGTTTTCTTCATTGGCCCAAGAAAGGTAGAAGTAGATGCCAGGATGGTTTTGGAATAATTGCCTCTTTTGAAGACGGTGAGACAGTCTCTTAGGGCCCTGGCTTTGTTCAGGCTCTCAGACTTGGTGTTTCTGCCATCAGTATTCACTTTTAGGCAGAATATCAGGATGAGAACTGACAGTTTATTACTTTTGTCTTTGGAAATGTATTAGAGAGTATATCATTTGAGAACTGCAGTGCTACTAAAAGGTTTTCTTTGGATCAGCAAACCTCACAGTGGCTGCTCAGGGCAGCCATTGCCATTGTTTAGTTTCTTGCCCTGAGACAAATTGCGGTTGTGCAGTTCTCCTAAGTATAGGTTGATAATTGAGGGAATTTTACTCTTTCCTAGTTAAATAGAATACATACATGCCCCTATTCGTGTGTCCTCATAGAGGTCATTAAATCCATGGCATACTTAATTTAAAATCTTACCACAAAGCACAGGAAAATAACTTTTGAATCCCTCGAGGACACCTGTGCAAATGGGATCATTATGGTATATAGACATCTCTTTTATGTATGTTTTCTGATTAATAACTTTGATACATCATAGATATTGAAATAAATCCTGTCACCTGATTGAAGGCACACAAACTCTTCTTTACAACTTCTGTATGTAGTCTACTACTCTTGTACGTGTGAAGGCAGATTTTGTCAGACCATCACATTTATTTTAACCACACTGGGAACTAATTGTATGGAAAGAAGTACACATTCATGACATTCATTCGTTCATTCCTTGATTTAGCAGTCATAACCACTGGCACTCATACACTGCTTTGTGATAGGCATGCTTATCAATACAGTATGGATTTTTAACTCATTTAGGCCTCACAGGGACCCTCAGAGGTAGGTAGTAGTAGTAGTAACCTCATTTTACAGAAGAGGAAACTGAGGCAGAGAGTTTAATTTGTCCAGGATTATGTCACTAATGACTGGCAGAGCCTAGATTTGAACCCAGGCAGTGTGGCCTCCATGTCCGTGCTTTTAACTACTCTCCTTTACTGCCTTTGAAACATTTGTTGAGTTCCTATTACATGCCAGGAGCCCTGCAACGTGCTCAGGATACTGCCCTGAACCAGAGAGAAGTAGTTTCTACTCTTTTGGAGCATACAATGCAGCTAGGATGGATTTTTATGCTCCCTCTCTTGATAATATCAATAAGCTAGAAAACATGGTTAAGACCATTCTTTAGTTGAGTTGAGCATATATTTGGTTTAAAAAATCAGTATTTAGCAAGTGAGACTCTCTTTCTCTCTCTCCCTCCCCTTCATACACACACTCAGAAATTCAATTTAAGTTGCACTATCATATTTTAAATGTTCTGATTTAGTGAATACTGAGAAGCCAGGTGTTGTGGGCTATTTTTATCCTTGAGCTGAGTGATGGAGTAATGAACATACCCAGTAAATTTCCATTTGATAGAAAGTTGGGCCACAAGGAAAGAGGCTGTTCATCTCATTAGAGAAATTATCCATTGATACCTGAAGGATGTATGGGAAGGCTAGGTGCAAAGTAATTGACCCATCATTACTAGTGTAACCTCAAATGCAAGTTGAGGAGACCATCTTTGGGCAAAAGAGAGCGGATGACAGCCTGGAAGAAACCTTGGTTCAAAGAGGAGTGTGATTCAGCAGTACAGTAGCTTATTTAAAATCATCTTTCCACCCTCTCCTTATCGACATGTCTGTTCTTACAAGGGTTTGCACTGTTATTGGATGGGTGAGATTAGATGATTGAATATCCTTCTGTCCTTGAGTTTTTCTGGCTCTCTGAATCTTATCATTAAACCAACCAGCTTCTGGGATGGACTTGCTCGGCAAAGACATGTTGAGCCAAGGAAGCATCCTCCCGTGATGTCATATGTAACCTTTGTTTGGGGATTGGGTTTGTGATGTTGCCTTCTGTAAATGTAGACTCTGGGCAAGAGAAACAGAATCCCTCAAAATACATTTTTTAAAAAGGGCTTGGAAACTGAAAATTGGATTTATGAGGCAGGGGTAGAGAAAATGGAAAAGAGAAATGAAGTGAAATGTAGTTGAAGCCAAATTATTTGTTTCTGAAGAGGATGCTGGTTTATCCCAGGGTTAGAAGCAGCCATGTGCTGAGAGGATGAGTTGAGCTTGCCCAAACTCCTCTCCTTATCATCACATGACCAGTTCAAGGCAAACATGTGGCTCTTTGTCCCCCAGTTTAAAATCCTCATAGGAGTGTCATATTTCTTTTTCAGGCACTCACACTTTTTAAAGCTAATTCTGAGTATGCTGAAGAGAAAGCCATCAGGGCATGCCAGTCTCCCCATTAGCCAGGGAAGAGAGCTCTGGCTGGCTGCTCTAGGCTACAGAAGGCCTCCCAAGGCCTCACCTGGGAGAGACCGAGCTGCGCCAGGAAGGGAGCCAGGTTGAGGCCTATACAAAAGCCATCCATCCCCAATCATGGAATCCAGAAGGTGAATTTATTTTAGTGCTTTTCTTCCTAAAATCTCTAAGTTCTCTTAGTTAACTCACCCTACCATTTAAAGTAGGTGGGGAAAGTGGACTTGGCCCAGTGGATAGGGCGTCCACCTACCACATGGGAGGTCCTCAGTTCAAACCCCGGGCCTCCTTGACCCATGTGGAGCTGGCCCATGCGTAGTACTGATGCGCACAAGGAGCGCCCTGCCACACAGGGGTGTCCTCCACTTAGGGGAGCCCCACATGCAAGGAGTGTGCCCTGAAAGGAGAGCTGCCCAGCGCGAAAGAAAGTGCAGCCTGCCCAAGAACGGCGTTGCACACAAGAAGAGCTGACACAGCAAGATGACGCAACAAGAAGAGACACAGATTCCCAGTGCGGCTGATAAGGATAGAAGCAGTCACAGAAGAACACACAGTGAATGGACACAGAGAGCAGACAACTCGGGCGGAGGGGGTGTTAAGAAAGAAAGAAAGAAATCTTTTAAAAATAAATAAATAAATGAAATAGGTGGTATCATCTTCAGACTTCATTCCTGGAAACCTCTGGATCCCTGATACCTACCCCAGTGCTTGGCATGCTACAAACACAAATGACCTGCTAGCCTTAGTCCATAGCTAAGGATACCTGTGTTTCTTCTACTGTTCATTTTGGGTTTTGCTCTACCAAGGTCCAGAATACGATAGAATGAGGTTGGTCTTCTTACTGCAAATGGGTCATATAAAGTACCTGCTAGTTACCCAGCCTACTTTGAAAAAACTTTGAAAAATCCAAATACAGTTGAATGCCAGTTCATTTGTAATGGTCTTTTGCATTTCAAAGTAACAATTTACTGTTTTATCTTACTATTTAAAAAATAATAAATATTTTTTTGCCTAAGAGCAAAGAAATAATAAATATTTCTTTGCCTAAGAGCAAAGAAAAGAAATAAGAGAATCTTCAAATTTATCCCATAGGTATTCTTGTGGGAATCCTGACCTGAGAGAAACTTGGGAGAATTTGTAACCACCCACAGATGATCAAATTCTTTCCTTTGAACATCTTTAAGAATAGATGAAGAACAGGACAAGGAGCTGAACATAACACACCACCCCTCCAAACACACACACCCATTTCCTAATTCTGCTTTGTAAATTGTCAAGTCCTATATGAGTAAACATTTTTATTTGGGGGAAAATTTTTTTTTCTCTGATATTGACTTAACCTGCTATATAGAAGGATATAGTAGGCATGTTAACTGGGTTATTTCATTTAAACCCCATCACATCCCCATGAGATAGGTACACCCATTTTATAGCTGAGGAAACTGAGACGCATAGAGTTGAAATACTCATCTATCCACATTCCTAATTCTTTTCACTACACTGTGCTTTACCTAAAAAGAGTTGAGCTTTACATATCTGTGTATACGTGTATCAAACTAGGCTGGCTTTATTTTGGGAAATTTGTGGTTTTATTTTTGTTTTGTTTTGGCAATTGCAATTAGAAGAGTCATAACTAACACATGGATTCACCTTAGGAATCTATTATTACATTCCTTATTTATTAGAAATAGCATGCTTGATGATGGTGCTTGAGTCCACAAGCCTCACTTTCCCCCTTCTTACTAATGATAGAACCCCTCATATCCAGCTGAGCATATGGCTTTGCTAGCTATTTTACTAGCCACAGATGCTTTCTATATCTTTGCAGAGCGGGGTGGTGGGGGGTGGGGGGGGTGATGTTTATTTCCTTATATAAGAATCTGTGAAGGTTGTGCCAGCAGGGTTTTTGTTTTTTTTTAAACCAACTCTCCCTTTCCCTCTTCCCATCATGTTCCCTTCCCCCCCCCAACCTCCCTTCCTCCAGTAACTTCTAGTCTGCTTTCTAACTGTGAATTTACAGTTTCTAATCCCCTCTTATGAGTGATGTCATACAGTTTTTGTCCTTATGTATCTTGCTTAAATCACTGAACATAATATTTTCAAGGTTCTATGTTGCAGGATATCTTATAACCCCTTTTTTGTTCAGAGCTGAATAATATCCCATTTTGTGTATGTACCACATTTTGTTTATCTATTCATTTCTTAATGGAAATTTAGGTTGTATCCAACTGTGGGCAGTTGTGAATAATGCTGCTATAGGCACTGTTGTACAAGTAGCTGTTTGCAACCCAGTTTTCACTAGCTTGAGTATACACCTAGAAGTGGGCTTGCCAGGTCAAATGGTATTTTTATGTTTAACTTTTGGAGGATCCACCATATTGCTTTCCACAGTGGCTGCACCATTTTATTATCCCACCAGCACCACACTGGTGCATCCTCTCCAACACTTACTTTCCATTTTTTAAATAATATCCATTCTTGTGGGTATGAAGTTTTATCTCATTGTGTTTTTAATTTGCATTTCCCTAATGGCTGATGATGCTGAGCATCTTTTCATATGTTTATAAGCTATTTGTATATTTTCTTTAGAGAAAAGTCTATTCAAGTCATTGGCCTATTTTTTAATTGGATTTTTTGTCTTTTAGTTCTTGAGTTGTAGGGTTTCTTTGTATATTCTGGATATTAAACCCTTATCCAGTGTACAGTTTGAAACTATTTTCACCTGTTCTATAGAATGTCTTTATACTTTCTGGGTGATTTCCTTTGATGCACAAAAGTTTTAAATTTTGATGAAAATCGAATTTGTCTATTGTTTCTTTTGTCATTTGTACTTCTGGTGTCATAGCTAAGAATTCATTGCCAAATCCACTGTCATGAAGATTTGCCCCTAGGTTATCTTCCAAGATTGTGTAGTTTTAGCTCTTATCTTTAGGTCCTTGATCCATTTTGAGTTGATAATTTTGTATACAGTGTGAGGTAGGGGTTTAACTTCATTCTTCTGCATGTGGATATCCAGTTTTCCCAACACCATTTATTTATGAGATATTTTTTCCCCACTGCATGTACTTAGCACCCTTGTCAAAATTCATTTGGCCGTAGATATGTGAGTGTATTTCTGTACTTTCAGTTTTGTTCCACTGATCTGTTTGTCTGTTTTTCTGCCGGTACCACACTGTTTTGATTGTTGTTGATGTGTGATACAGTAATTTGAAATCAGGAAGTGTGAGTCCTCCAACCCTTTATTCTTTTTTTTTTTAAAGATTTATTTTTATTTATTTCTCTCCTGTTACCCCGCCCCCACCCCAGTTGTCTGTTTTCTGTGTCCATTCACTTTGTGTTCTTCTGTGCCAGCTTCTATTCTTGTCAGCAGCACTGGGAATCTGTATCTCTTTTTGTTGCATCATCTTGCTGCATTAGCTCTCTGTGTGTGCAGCGCCACTCCTGGGCAGTCTAAACTTTCTTTCATGCTGGGTGGTTCTCCTTACAGGGCATACTCCTTGCACGTGGGGCTCCCCTACGTGAGGGACACCCCTGTATGGCATGGCACTCCTTGCATGCATCAGCACTGCACGTGGGCCAGCTCCACACGGGTCAAGGAGGCCTGAGTTTGAACCGTGGACCTCCCATGTGGTAGGCGGATGCTCTAACTGTTGGCCAAATCCACTTCCCCCTTTATTCTTTTTCAAGATTGTTTTTGCTATTTGGGTCCCCTTACAACTCCATATAAATTTGAGAATCAGTTTTTCCATTTCTGGAGAAAAAAAAAGGCTGCTGGACTTTTAATAAGGATTATATTGAATTTGTGTATTGCTTTGGTAATAATGATATATTAATGTTGTCTTCCAATCAATGAACATGAGCTAACTTGCCATTTATTTAAGTCTTCTGTAATTTCTTTCAGCGGCGTTTTATAGTTTTCAGTATACATGTCTTTTGTATTCATTTTTAAATTTATTCCAAGATATTTTATTCTTTTAGATGCTATGATAAATGGAATTTTTTTCTTAATTCCCTCTTTAAATTGCTCATGGGTAGTGTATAAGAGCACAGTTGTTTTTTTGTATGTTGATCTTGTACCCTGCTACTTTGCAGAATTCATTTATTGCTCTAATATTTTTTTTTGTCCTCCTTTTGGTTTACTATATATAAGGTCATGTCATCAGCAAATATAGTTTTACTTCTTACTTTCCAATTTGGATATCTTTTATTTCTTTTCCTTGCCTAATTGCTCTGGCAAGAACTTCTGGTACAATATTGAATAGCAGTGGTGAAAGTGGGCATCATCATTTTATTCCTGATCCTAAGGGGAAAGCTTTAGCTTTTTACCATTAATGATGTTAGCTATAGGTCTTTCATAAATGGCCCTTATCATGTTGAGAAAGTTCCCTTCTGTTCCTAGTTTTCTAAATGTTTTTATCAAAAATTGGTGATGGATTTTGTTGAATGCCTTTTCTGCATCTATTGAGGTAATCATGTGGGTTTTTCCCCTTCTTTCTATTTATGTAGTACGTTACATTGATTTTTGTGTGTTGAACCACCCTTGTATTCCAGGGATGAATCCCACTTGGTCATGGTGTATAATCTTTTTAATATGCTATTGGATTCAGTATACTAGTATTTTGTTAAATGCACTGTCACTCCAAAGCCTCTTGTTAAGTGCTGGTGGGAAGCCAGACACTGCTGCTTTCAAGGCCAAAACCTAAGCCAGCATCACTGCTCATCCCCCAAATATAAAACCAGACCCAAAAATATACAACAGGGAAAGGAAAAAACAACAACCAACTCCCCAGAAAGGAGAGAGAGAGGTGCATTGGCTCTTTATGTCCCTGTAGATGTTGGTGTAATGCCAGAAGATGTTGCTTCTGAGAGAAACCAAGACTAGTGACAGAAATAGAAACACAAGAAAGAGAAAGAAGAAACGCAACCAGTGAAAGACTGCACTGGCTCCTGAGGCCCCGGGAGATGCTGGGGTGAGGCCAGAAGCCGCTGCTGTGGAGAGGGCCGAAACCCAGGCCCCAGTCCATGCTGTGCCCTCAGGGTCTGCCAGAGCAGAAGACGCCCCCACACAGAAGGAAACAAACAAACAAAAACCAGCCAAAGAGGGTGCACTAGCCTGATCCGGGTGGACGACGGTGGAAGGCTGGAAGCACCACCGCCCAGAGGGTGGAAACTCAGGCCAGACTCCACACCAGACCCGCACTGATCCCCCAGACCAACCTCAACCATCAACCCCAACTTTTAGAGGAGGAGGTTTCCAATGCTGGCCATGGGCCCCAGCCACTGCTTCTGGAATCCAGGCCATTGACCACAGCCACAGCCCTTTCTGCAGCTGCTCCTGCACAGCTGGTCACTGGTTCATGCCTTCACTTACAAAAGCTGAGCTCTCTGCAGCCTCGCTTCCTCTGGCACTCCTGCAGGTGCTCTGAATGCCCATTCTGGTTCCAGGGTTACCACCTAGTTAATGCCAGTCTCTTTTTCCAGCTCTTTGATTTTTCTAGTGGAGGGAGCATTATGTAAAATTCCCTACTCTGCCATTTTGCACCTGCGCTCTCCCTCAGATTATTTTGGCTAATGAGGACCATCTACTTCTTCCTCCAAGGGGCCAAAAAGTAATTCTTTGTGATATGCACTGCCTGGTGTAATTGCATGTCATTTCCGTCGTGTCTGCTGCCAGGTATTATCAACTGGGGAGGATTCTGTCAACTACACCTCATCTTCCAGGAGACACTTGGAATTGTTCCATTTCTCCAGAGAAGCTGGGTAATGGGTGCTTCATCAGAGATTGATCCAGACCCCCCATAGGCAGCTCAGGGCTATGAAGACAAACAGTTGCTGCAAATAGAAGCAGGGCTGATTGCTTTCAGCTTTAGTTAGAGATTGTTTTCATTATCCTTTAAACTTTTTTTTTTATTAATAAAAGAGATCAGTCAAATAAAAGGCCTCACCAGCATTCTGCATGAACAGAAGTTCAGTGTTCTCTGGGAATACAGACAGGCAATCCGGAAGGCTGAGCCTTTGGCCTGGCAGGACACTGGCCCAGACCTCTCCCGGCTTTGGAAAAGAAGGCACTTATGAAAGCAGATGTCAGTCTGGAGTTGAGACCCCAGAACAAGGACACAGCAGGCCAGGGGGGACATTGCAGACCTGAGGAGTTAGTTTTTGGGGGTGAGGGGGTGGTCAGTGGAGGATGAGCAGCCAGTTTGCACCCTAGCCTCCCAGCACCTTTCAGCTGCCTTCTCCAGAAGCAGCCCCTTGTCTGTGGTGCTCAGCATTCACCCCCAGTGTCCTCCCAAGGGAGAGAGCACACGCTCCCAGCTGCTGCTTTTTCCACATGAAGATCGCTCATGTGCCATTCTCCCTGCACCCATACCTGAGAGACACCCCGCCACCTCCACCTTTTTAAGGGAGAGAGGAGACTCCAAAGCGGATTAACGTAATCTTGTGTGGAACTGATTATCCTCTCCTTTCCCCTCCACCCGCATCCCAAAGCTTGGGTGTCCAGGGGTCTTTTTTAACAAAATGCCTTCTATCCTTTAAAAATGACCAAAGGTGTCGTTTCGGGATCATTAATGGAAGTCACTGCAGCAGAGTACAAGAAGCCTGGCCAGATTGCGCCGATGCCGTGTGAGACGTCTTTGAAATCGGTCTTTTGAGCCCTTTGAATGGATCCGATTCGGAGGCGTATAGACTCTTGGCTGTAAAAGGAAACTGGGGACATCTGTTCCGTGGGAGAATGCCCACACCAGCGTCCCTGCTTTCCTGAGCACTTGCCCTGGTGTTGCCGCTGCCTCTCTGGAGAGGGAGGCCTTCTCCAGCTTTCTCTTATCCCAAGCCTAATCTGTCCCGGAGGGCCTTCTCCCATTGTTCCTGGCTGGACAGCACAAAACAAATACCACCAGTCCTCCTTATTTGCTGGTTCCATCTACAAATTTGCTACCTGCTAAAATATATTTGGAACCCCAAAATCGGTCTCATGGCACTTTCGCAGTCGCCCACAGACATGTGCAGACGGGCAGGTTCCCAGCTACAGATAAGGCAACTCCCGGCCTTCTTGTTTCAGCTCATGCTGTAAACAAGTATCCGCTTTATGAGACATTTAGTGCCATGTTTTTCACATTTTTGTGCTTTTTGTGGGTGAGTTCCCTGTTTAAAATGGCCCCCCAAGCACAGTGCTGAAGTGCTGACTGGTGTTGCCAAGTGCAAGAAGGTTGTGACGTGCCTTTCGGAGAAAGCACGTGTGTTAGATAAAGGTGGTTCAGATATGAGTTGTAGGGCTGCTGGCTGAGTTCAATGTTAATGAATCAGCAGTATACATTAAATAAGGTGTCCTTAAACAGCAGCACACATAAAACAAGGTTATGTATTGATCAGTTGCCTAACTGGAGAAAATGTGACCAGAGGCTGGCAGAAAACTGACCCTGAATTTCCCTGGGGACAGTGGTTCAATGGTCACTTATACAATATTTGCAGTGTTTTTATAGAACATAATTACTGCAAATAATAATAATCAACTGTACGTCTGCTTCATTTCTATCTCAGAATTGGTAGCATTCTAGCTTGAAAAAAGGAGTTGAGTACACTGACCTCGGGGAAAACATCTCTAATTCTGAATCAAAACGTTGACCTCTACAACTTCCTGACACGGGGATGAGGCTGCAGGAGGAATGTTTTCTTCAAGTGCAGAGCCTTTGAAAACCTTGAGGGAGTCACCCTCAACATCCAAATATGTGACAGGTGAAGAGTGGACCTGGCAGCCGGACACTGGCTTCTGGCTCCTCCTTTCCCGGGGGCTTCCCATCCACTCTGCCAGCCAGCGTGAAGAGCCCCTGCTCTCTGCCAAGTGTGGCACCAGGCTCTGGAGATGCAGAGACAGAGCCCGGCCCCTTCCTTCAAGCAGCTCACAGTCAGGCGTGCAGGCAGAATTACATGCAGGGCAACAAGTGCCCAGGAGGGTCACCACTGCTGCCACCCTCCCCTTCGGGGAACAGAGCTACCTGGGTCTGGACAGAAGTCCTACTTTTGCACAACTCCCTTAGCACAATTGCCAAGCAAAACCAAACCAAACCTCTGTTATCCACTAAATGAGAACACAGAGAGGTCAAGACAGAATGGAGGGAAAGGCCAGCTTCACACGAGCAGCGCTCTGGTGCAAAGACTCACGGTCCCATTCAGGACGCCGTCTCAGACAGGCGGGTTAGCCACCCTTAGCTCCTAAGGAGCAGTTCAGCTTCCCAGCACCTTGCCAGATTCCTTCCTTCTTGGCTCCCTTCCTGATTTTGCGTGGAGGGTGCCATTTCATTCACCCCCTAGTGGGAGCCAGGTCCTTGGTGTCTTAATGCTTCTGGGGCTATGACAAGAAGAGCTTCTTGCCCTGAAGAGTCATACATGTCTAGCATTTGGTTGTTTATATTATAATTCCTGGATTCTTTTGAGTCCATCTCACAGCCTAGCCTGCCCCTTTTCCTTCTAGGTCTAGGTCACACAGGATTGCCGTGGGCACCTGCCGTTGTCCGCGGAAGTGGGCCCCAGTGTCTCGGTTCTTCACTTAAGCTCCCATCCTTAGTCTTGGGAACGTGTGCAAATCAGGACATTGGGGGCTGATTGGATACAAAGGCAGGGAAATCCTCCAGAGAGACGGCCCTTTGGGAGAGGCAGGTCAGCAGAACAGCGCGGGCCTGGGATGGCTTTCAGCTCTCTTAGAAAGTGCCAAATGGGCTTATGGTTCTGAGAGACTAGGTTATTTCCTTTAAGAGCCAGGGTAGTTTGATGGGAAGACTTGCTTTCAAATATTTCCTCTTCATGCATTTACTGACCAGATGGCTCTTGGCGCAGACTGTATAAAAAGCACTTGCTCACCAGCTCGTTTACCAGCACCCTGAGGGCACTTCTCTGTCTCTGTCTCCTGCTTTGCCCTGACTGCCTCAGCTCCCTTCCTAGGGTCAGACAGCATGCAGCAAGTAGCTCTTATTTTTCATGGGATTCTCTGTTGCTTTGCGGGTAACACTAAAAGAAATGTCTCTTTTCATACAAATGTCAAACTCAGGGATTGGAGGCGGTCTTTTGAGACATGGGCATTTCACCCTGTCCATATAATTTCCAGGGTAGGTGCTGGCTCCAGGGAACTAATTGGAATGGAGATTGAGAGCTGAAGTGGGAGCAAAGATGAACCAAACTGGGGTTTCTTGAGGTGATTTATTCCAGCTAAATATGTCCATTTTTTGTTCTAAAAATATGGCTAGAAGGATGGGGGAGTAGTGCAGATTGTTGACACTTTGACGGAAATGAGAAGCAAAATGTAACTGATACGGGATCTAACAGGAGTTCCTGCCTGTCATGAAAAGAAGAAGCAGGATTAGGATGTAAAAGACGCAACTAACTCGTCATAGACGGGCTGTGGATCTGTCCCAGCACCGTTGCTTGCAAGCAGCCTCCCACCAAGGACAAGGGGCTGCTAAGATCTGGAGCATGAGGCATCTGTTCCTGATACTTTGACCCTGCGAATCTTTCCCTTGCTAAATAAGTGTGGACTCGATTTCCCCAGGAACCGGTAGATCTTGGAGTCTTAGCTGAGATAATGCCACTCTCTCACACAAACTGATAATGAGGCCAAGGTGGGTGAGGTGGCATATGCCAGAGCCAGCCACCAGGATCAGTTGTTCAACAGGGCTTTTGTTCCTAGAGAAGATGCGCTTAGGATTAGAGGTGCACTCTTCAACCCTCCCTTGGTGGTTCTTCTGGCAAATGTCCAGGAGTCAGAATGTGCTTTGGGTTTTGTAAAGGAAACCATGGCCTCAGATTTGATCCCTGAAAAGCTTGTGGACCAGGGGTTCCAGCTGTGGCCTGTGAACTGCTGTCCTCCAGCCGAGCCCTGCCAGGCCAGCACTCCCAAACTACCCCCGGTGCCTTTGGCCCTGCCCTATTTATCCTCCTGCTTCTGGGACTGCTGAGTTTGGGGGCCCTGAAGAGGAACCACAGAGGCTCTGGGATGAGTCCTCTGTGCTCCACAGGCACCAGGTGGTGCCCTTAACGAGATGGCCCAGGTTTGTGCACTGAGGCTGCCCTGGCAGACCCTCCATGGAGACATACATGGAGGACTGGGACAGGGTCGTACAGCAGGATCCAGGAGAAGCCCTCCGGAACGAAGAGAAGCCTTCTGTTCAAGACCACAGGTGGGTGCCACTCATATGTGAGCTTATTTTAAATGGTTGTTCAGAATTCCCACTGAACTTAGGAGCCAAAAACATCCTGTGAGCTCACAAAATACGTATGGGAATTAAATAAACACAAGGTTGAATCCCTAAGTACAGAGGCTTTGGGGACTCTTTTCCCTGGATGACTTAAAAAATTTATCAGACCATTGAAGGTTAGGGTAGAGAGTTGAGACCTAGAGCAGTGCTCCTTAACCTTCATGTAGACTCGAATCACCTGGGAATCTTGATTACGTGCAGATTCTGATTCAGTAGGTCTGGGATGGGTAGAGATCTGCATTTCTCACAAGCCTACTGGGAATGCTGAGGCTGCCTTCCTTGGAACACATGCAGATATAAAGCTTAGAAGACCTCTTGAGATCTTTTCTAGTTTTGGATTTTTGAAGAAATATAATTTTTTTTCTAATGAACCAATGAAGAGCATGTCAATACAGCAATTAGGTAAGCCAGATCATCTAAGAAATTGTTAATTTCCTCTGTTGAATAGATAGATCATTTGGTGATATTTATTGAATATTCATCATTAGCAAGACCCCAAGTGGTGGGGTTTTTTGTGTTTTTGTTGTTGTTGTTGTTTAAAGATTTATTTATTTCTACCCCCCACCCTTTATTGTTTGTGCTTACTGTCTGTTCTCTGTGTCCATTTGTTGTGTGCTCTCTGTGTCTGCTCATCTCTTTTTTAGGAGGCACTGGGAACCAAACCTGGGACCTCCTAAGTGGGAGAGAGGTGCTCAATTGCTTGAGCCACCTCCACTCCCTGCTTTACTGTCTTTCTCACTGTGTTTCCTCTTTGTGTCTCTTTGTTGTGTCAGCTTGCCATGCCAGCCCATTGCACCAGCTTGCTGTCTTACTTGTCTTCTCTAGAAGGCATCGGGAATTAAACCAAGTACTTGAGCCACATCTGCTTCCTCCAAGCAATGTTTGACACCTAGTGGGAATAGCTAGTTCTAAATCTCTCTCCCTTCCAGCTGTTGTGAGAGGGGCTACGGAGCAATTTGAAATCTCTTGGCTCCAGGGTCTGCACAGCAGTAAACCCAGCATCACTGGCTCATCTGGCGATGATCAGGCCTGATGGACTGTGCCATGACAGACAGCTTGCAGGCCAGTCACAGTATTGATTTTCAGTGACAGTGTGACTTAAGCTGGAACCAGACACTGCATTCACTAGAACCACTTTCATGTTTATGTTCAACATATAAAGGATGAACTAATTCAAATTCATTATGAGGTGCGCACATGTATAGGTAGCCAACTGTGTAAATATAGGATGAATAGACAGAATACAAAATTATTTTATACATATGAGATAAAGAAGAAGATAGATTCTGCCTAGTATAGGGGTCATGGAAGACACTAGAAAGTGGAATTTTCACCGCTAATAGAGGGAGGAGTACAGGGAAGGCCTTCCAGGCAAGCAGATGGCACCCTGGGGGATAGGGAGGTGTGAACCTACCAAGTGAACTCAAGGAATGGTGACGGGTGCATCCCATAAGGCGAGCAATGAAAAGTCATGAACTTCACCAGAGCAGTAGTATCTGCCTTCTAAGCTCTACGCTAAGCCAAATGTATTTCTTGTTTTAAGAGTTATCTTAGAATTCTTTAAAAAACAAAAAATCCCCCAAATAAGGTGAAATATTATTTCTAGTGGAAAGTAAAACATCGATTAACTGGATCCTTCAAATGACTAGAATTTTATATGTACCAGACTTTTGGGTGAAAGAGGCAACACAAAAAAGCACAGGCAAATTTTTAGAAGAATAATCTATGAAATATCCTAGGAGCAATACCTCAGCAGCTCACATACCTGCTCTCCTACAGCCCAGCCTAAGTTTCAGAGCCAGAGTCTGTCCCAAACCAGAAATCCCACTTAATACTGGCGATTAGGTCTCTTCTCCCAATTGGACTGTAAGTACTTTGAGGTCAAAGGGCCATATCTTATACCACCTTGTAGTCCACACACCATCTAACACAGCTTTTGCACATTTTAGGCTTTTAATATTTGGCAATGGATTAGAAAATTGTATTTATCCATAATGAAGATGTATATGTATCTTCATTGGTGAGGTAGGATAGTCCAAATACATTTCAGTTCTTCTCTGTTTCATGTTCAGTGCTTTGGAATCAGATAGATTTGGGTTTAAATATTTGTTCTACCAGGCACTAGTGGTGTGAACTTGGTGTGAACGTAACTCTCAACCTAACTTGCAGGGATGTGGTAAGAATCAGTGATTAAGTATCTAAAATGTCTGACAGCTTCTGCTTTCATTACTCCTGCACTTCCTGGCTTGTCACTTGTTGCTACACAGTTGTGAGTCCTTGTCCTGTTTGTGATTGCATTTCCCTTGGGGAGGCTTAGCTCCTGGTATTTCAGGCTAGGTTCAGTAAAGGGGTGCTATTCGACTTGAATCTTGATGGGTGAGCGGGTGCTTACAAGGTGGAAATGATTGGAAAAGGCCTTCCAAACAGAGGGAAGGGCATGTCCAAAGACCCAGAGGCATGAAGGAGAAGGAAGGAAGGTGTGCCTGGCTGCAGTGGCAGGTGGATGTGCCGGGCAGCAGACAGGCCCCGGCTGAGCGTGTGGGCAGAAGCCAGGTCATGGAAGGCATTGTCTGCCATGCTAAATTTGGACCTTACCCTGTGGGTGAAATGGAAGCCTGGCTATCAGCAATGTAGTCAGGTTGGCAAAGCTCTTATGTGGCAAGATTCTTGTATCCTCTATTCTTCATTAATTTCTTGCAATTTTCAATAAGTCTCTGAACAAAATATATCTTTCTTAAAAATTAGGTTAATGAACTTTGAGCCATGTGTAAGGAATGAAAATAGACCATTTCCCTAGCATGTAACTTCTGATGAAACATCTTACTTAACTCCTGGCTGGACTTGGGTGATGTGGTCAGCAAACTGTCCTGACCTGCCAGTCTCTTTTGCCCTCTTTATGAGGCTGACAGTCATATCGAAATATATTGAATGCTAGTTTGGCCCGAGTCTTTTTTTTTTTTCCCCTCCAGGGTTTCTTCAGTAGATTGAATCTCTCCTATCTTTGGACATCAACTGCCACAAATTGATGCTAATCATTGTTTGTGTACCCTTCATTTCTCTGCTAATGTAACATACACCCTGCCAGATGTTTTCGAACAATCTTGAAATGTGTGAGCAGACAAGTATCACTTGTTCTGTTTTCAGTATTGTTTTCTGCCTTATAAACAAGTTGAAGTTGGAGGAATGGTTGAAAGGAGCACAGCTTCTTTGAGGCAGCTCCTCCTTCTCCTGCTCACGCATCCAAAAGCATATCAGAGTTAGCCTTCCCTGGCTACCTGCAGTTGTATGGGAAATCCCTGCCCAGGCCGAGAGGCCTCTGGCTTCTCCCCTGCTCTGCTTCCAGCTCCCTTTCTCTGCCAGCCTCTCTGCCATGCTCTTCCTCTTGCTTCACTTCCAGGTGCCTTTTCCATCATTTGTGCTCAGCAGTTCCACTATTGTTCTTCCTGTCTGGTGCTCTTAAATCCAGCCCACACCTTTTCAACTCCATATCCTGAGTCAAGTGTTTGAAAGCTGTTATTTCATGTTAATTAGAAGTTCTTTTTCCAGCCAAAAAGCCTTGCACAAAACTGTGCCCCCAAGCTGAGGCTTAGAGATGAGCTCTAGCATTTTGTGCTTTGGATACAGTTAAAGGGATCATGGGTAATTGCTGTTAGAACCACACTGCTGCCTGCCATGCAGGGAAATCTCCTCCCACCCACTACCCTTACCCTCCCTGGGCAGTCAAGCTCCAAGCCCGGCTAAGCCAGAGGAACTCTGTGTGCCTCCCAGAGACTGCATCCCCATGTGCAGCAACTGTGTGGCCTCCCTGGGCTCCGCATCGTCCTAGGTGGGGTCTCCCCTGGCCACAATTGCTTGGCAACCACCTCTCATCCTGGAGGGCCTCCAGATAGGGCTCCTCCAGGTGCTGACAGGGCCATTTGGCAGCTGCTCCTTCCTCAATACCCTGTCTCCTGGGTGACCCGAGTTTAGTGGGAGTTTTTGGTGGAAAAGTACTCCCAGCACATTCTGGACTTGGGGGACATCATCACGAGTCTGCTTCTGGCTCCTTAAAACCCTCGTAGGCAGCCCTAGCAAGGCTTCAGAAGGTGTTCTACATCTTCCTGAGATGTTTCTGGGCAGAATCCAAGTCCTGTTCTCACTTCTGGTCTCACTCTTTATGCCCACCTGTCTGTACATCTGGGACAGCATCCATCCCATTACCTGGCCCATCATCCCGTCATCCCTGCAAACCAGGCTAAAGGAAGCGGCAGCCTCGCCCACTGAGAGCCCCAGCACCCTCTTGGGGACATGGCATATGGAGTCACAGAGCTACGAAAGAAACACGGTGTTTGGCCAATGAATTGTACCAAGAGGAGTAAAACGGCCAATAGGATATGAGGCACAGAGCCGTGTGGGTGAAATACTAGACTTCTTAGAGACAGTGAAGAATCACTGTAGTTTCTTGAGCTGAAAATGAAAATCATTTTTGGAGATCTTTGTAATAAGATTTCTTAAAGTCAGGCACGTTGGAGGACAGGCAGCCTATCAAAAAGGTATCCACACTTACACCAGAGCCTTCGCTAGGATAGTGGTGATGAGCTGGGGGCCCAGTAGAGCTGATGTCTGTAGACATGGCCTAGAGACACGGAATTTGGGAATGGTGTAACTCTGAGGGGCCAAGAAAGAGAGAAGGTTCTAACCTTAGTGCTCAGAGAGTGAAAACGAAGGGAAAAGATTATGGAGTGATTTGGTGACATCCGAGCCCCTAAATAGCAGCGCTGGGGAATGGGAGAGGACCTCGCCAGATGCCGCATTTTTTTAATTCACCTTCAAGTCAGGGTTTGCAAAGTTGGCCAAATTTGTTCACCTTCACATAAGAAAGTTACTTGTAGTTATTTATATTGTGTAATTCTGTAAATAAAGCAAGATTCACTTTTAATGGATTTTTGAATTCTCAAAATAAAGTCGTTTTCTTCTGAAAATCACATTCTTAATAAAATTCCTATGTTCTTAATAAAATTAGCTACTCTGATGCTTTTAACCTGACCACAAATAGTCATGTTGTACTTGTCTTTGCCTTGGTGGTAAGATTTATGCAAAGCCATATATTGAGCTGCAAGTTCTGGAATCCTTTTTCCCTTGGAGCGAGCGTTTGGACACCTCTTCCTGAATGAGTACAGTAGCTGCCAGGTCTAAGCCCACAGCTTTGTTTGGGTTTGGTCAGGACTCTGGCTTGAGCTGTGTGTTTTCTCTCTTTGTCTCCCTACCATAGACTACTGTTTTCCAAAGTGAAGTTGGAGTCACTCTGCCGGGGCCCGGATGAGGCTCTCCTCACCTGTAAGCACATGCTACAAATATGGAAATCTTGCTACAACCTAACCAATCCCAGGTAAGAGAGGAGCAATGCCTGTTTTGTGAGGTTTTTGCATGGGGCCCAGCTGTCTGTGCCACCTCTGGCTGGCCCTTAGCAGGCAGGAGCTCTGCCGCCCTGTGCACCTCAGGACTCCATGAGGGGCAGATGATAGCCGTGGGATATCCTCCATTTTTAAAGAGGATTTTCTCCCGGTGGCCGATGAAGCCTCCAGATAGTGAGTTTCTTTTGCTTTTGTTGCCATGGTGATCCACAAGGCTTGATTCACAACTGATCTCTATCTCATTTCTCCCTGCCTGATTCCTAATTTACCTAATTCCTCTGAAGAGTCTCCTTACCTTTCTGATGGCTTATGGACAGACTGGTCAGCTGCATGTTTCAAGTGGGCTTCTTCAGCAGTATTTCAACAACCTGCCTACACAGCAGGAGGCTGATCCTCCTAAGGAGAGGGGCATGATAACATATAACTGGCATGATAACATATAATTTTTTAAAAATTTAAATCATGACTCCTACAAATATAAAATAAATACATATCAAAGATTTTATTTACTTCAGTAAAATGTTCAGACCCCTTCAAGAAGAACTTGAAAAATGATGATAGATATTGGCAGGAATGCGTTATTGGTTTGCAAAGCTACACATACACACACACACAAATTCATCTCCTATAGGGCAATGAAATGTATTGTTTGGAGTTATCTTTTCTGCATGGTGGAAATCAATTGTCCCTCTATCAGACAAAATTAATTTGCATTATGAATAGTTTTCAATAGGTTACCTTCTGCCCCAGTGTGAAATAGCCTGGTCAGTAGAAAGTCAGCCAGAAGTGCACACCCCATAGAATCAGAACTTCCCGGGAGGTCCACTAGTTAACACACAGCATTCCACTGCAAGACACCGATCATCTATTTTGGCTACTTCCAGGTCTCGGACAATTTTTGCTTTTGTGCATTTGGATTACTAAGTGTGCCCTGCCCTGTGAAGGAATACGTTTAATAAGATAGGGCCTGATGATTCAGGTGAATTCACTTGACTGCTAACACGCTCAGAGTGTTTTTCAAGTTCACAACCAGGTGTGTGGATAGCCCGTGTCCTGCTCTTGAGTGAGGAGCCCAACAATGTACAGCTCAAAGTGTGACTGTGTCCCAAGGGTGCCACCGTCCTGTCGTCCCAAGCTGCTGCCATGGAGGCTTGAGGAAGCTCAGCCCAGGAGGAGGTGGGCTCATGGGCTGGACAGGGGTCTGCAGCCTGCAGGCCAGGTTGTGGAAGGTGGGGTGGACACCAGGGGAGTCGCAAAGTGGATATGGAGCTCCCTGTGAGTTTTTGTTTTACAAAAAAGTATCCCAAATCAGGGCCCTGTTAAAGGGCAGAGCCCGGGAGCCCGGAGCAGAAAGTCAGCCCCCTGGCCAGGCCCGTGCAGGCTCAGAGCTGCCCTTAACCCGCCGGGGGCAAGTCACTTGCTGTCTCGTGCTCCCATCTTCCTGTTTGGTGAAATGGGCCTCACGAGACTAGCCTCTTCTCTCTCACGGGTATGTTCTGAAAATAAAGATCATTTTAATTTTTTTAAAAATCCATTTTCTAAGTCTGTGAGGAAAAATAGAAACTGCCCATATGTATCTTCCCCCCAGAACCCCCACTTCTGTCCTATTAGAAGCAGCAGGTCTTGGGGAAGAGTCTTCTCTACATAGCCCAGTTGAAGGAGTTCCACCCCAAGCTGGCTGCCTCGGTACTGGAGCACACTCCCTTGCCTGTACCCCCTTTAGAATTGAGAAAATAAATCCATCAGCTTTTGTGGTGCCAATTTTCCCTCCGTTCTCCACACCTCTCCCACCTCCCCACATTTCCTCCCACTTAGCAACCAAGAATATTGAATGCGAGGAGGAAAAAATAGCAGAATTGGAAAGCTTTTTTAAAATACTTAACCAAATGCCTGGGCTGTGTCCATACTTCCTCCGTTTCCTGAAGTATCTTTCAGGGCCAGAGCAGGGAGGAGCCCTGGCTCCAGGCACGGAGGCTGGGAGCGTGGTGGTTGGGGGTGAGGGAATGATTGGTTGCTCAGAACTGCTCCCCCCAGCTACTCCAGCAAGCCTCGAGGGAGGGTGGTGGATGGAGCAGCCCCTTATTAACGAGCTTCCTGCTTGTTGGTTTTTTTTTTTAAACTAATTCTCTCAAGGATATAAATAAATGCTTCTCCTGTAGCCCTTCCCATTGTGCAAATGTAGGCATCCTTCCCATATGCTCGTAAGAAGTGACCCTGGCAATAGAATAAAGTATGAAGGAAGGGCCATGCCATGACAAGGCCACTTTGCAGTTCTCCAGAGGAGGGCAGCTGGGGGCCCATCCGCCTGTGCTGCAGTCAGGTCACACAGGGTTTTATGAAAACGTAGAATCCTATGAAGAAGGTGTGAGCAGTATCTGTTCTTAAAAAAATAAAAATAAGAACTGAGCAGGAAGCGTTTTTGTAGGAAGCGGTTTTGGGTCGTCCTGGCGTAGGTTTGCCCTCACCTCCTGGCTGGGGCGCCCGTGTTTCTGCGTGGGCTTAGTTGCCCCATCTGTCCAGGCTTTCCCACTCTCGCTCACCACCTCCCAAATCCAGGCTCCTGGACTGAGGCAGAGGCCTCCAGGGTGGTAAGATGAGGAGGCAGAAAGGAAGTGGGGGGGGGGGGGCGGGACAGTCACGGAAAAGCCTCACGTCCTCAGCAACTCATTCCCTCCCCTTTATTTTTGCTTGAAGGAAATTCCCAGTATAAGTTCATCACTGGACTAAGGTTAGAAAACTAACAAATAGCATTCTACCTGCAGCTGAGAACGCATCTCTTGCTGTGAGGAAAATGGTGGGCAACATTCTCACCAGTATACACTGGGGAGGTGGTTTGTCATTTCAGAAGTCTGGTTTTATTCCCCTACAGTTCTGCTTGCATTTAGAATGGAAATCTGACTATGTTTGTGTTCTTTCTCTTGGTCAAGTATGAAGCTCTCTCACTTCTTGTGCCTGTTGACTAGCCATCAGCCAACTGGCCATCCCGGATAGTGTGAATTCTGACAGAGCCTCACCAGAAGGTGCCAGTAGCCTCCCTGGACCGAATGTCACAGCATTTCAGCCAGGGACAATAATGGCCACATTTATGAAGCTTCTCTTTGCCAGCACTATGCTAGGCAATTTTTATATTATCTTCATTCCCACATCAGCCTTGCCAGGTAGCCTGGCAAGATAGTTGTATTTCCATTTTATAGAAAATAAAATTGAAGCTCCGGGAGGCTAAAGCACTTGCCTAGGTTTTCCCAGTTGAATAAGTGGTAGGACTATAATTCAAGCCCAAAGCTATCCCCACCACAGCATGCTGCCTGAGTCGACAATCCACTTCTTTTCCTTTATTTTTATTTTTATCACTCACCGCTTCTTTCCCCTCCTGTCACTGCCACTTGGACCTTTCCTTCATTTAGCCATGAGTCGACAGCTTCCTAAATCTTATTTTAAGCACTTACTAACGAATAGCGTTTCAAAGTCAAAACAAGGAAGTTACCCATTGTTCCAGCCTCAGATGGAAGTGGAGACTTTGTTTCATAGTAATGGATACCAGCATATTCATCGAGTTTTTCTTTTTACCAAGTGTTCTCTCATTTCATCTTCGGAGCAGCCCCTTGAGGCAGGCAATGTTATGTTATTTCATACTCATTTTACTAATGAGAAAATTGAGGCTCAGAGATTAGGATCTTGTCTTGACTCTTGCAATCAAGGCCTAAGATATCTGGAGAAAATGAGGTCTCTCTCCCACCAGCCCATGACTTACTTTCCTAGTTCTGGTTTCCTATTCAGGGCACCTTGGTTCATCCAGTATTTATTGTGTGCCAGGCACTATTCCAGGGGCCAGCAAGGGGTAAACCTGCAACAGAAGCTCCAGGGTTCTGACTCCTGGCCTACCACCACCTGGCCTCTTATTTCCAATGTCTGTGTGGCTTGGGAAGATGAGGTTTCCCAAAAGAACAGTCCAATTTCCAGTACAACTTTATCATTACGGTTTACTCTGAATTTGCAGTCCTAATGAGGAACAGAAAATTCCTGGATATGTGATGGCTACAGTTCATGGATTTGGGATTCCTTCTAGTTTCTTCTCCCTAATCCTTCTGCCAGTACCATTGACAAAGAAAGCCGTTCCTTCTCTTCCTTCCTTCTCCCTGGGACGTGCTCCTGGAAGCCTGAGGACTAGGCAGAGAAGAGGTGAGGTAACTGGGCTGTAAGGAGAGATGGGTGTGATGGCCCATCACTGCCCAAGCTACAGTGTCCAAGGAGAGGGAGGCAACTGCCAGGCATTAGATAGACTGGCTGGAGTGAGGGAGCTAAGTTGCCACGAGGATTAGCCACGTGACCTGCTCATTAGTGACAGATGGAGAATAAGAGCCCAGGCACCTCCCTGGTTTCCAGGATGCCAGTTTCCAGGTCCTTCCCAAAGTCTCGCCCATGGCAGTCAACTCTGTGCTCTGAAACTTGGTGAGATGGGAAGCCTGCAGGACTGTGGCTGAAGCAAACATTTTTGACCCACTGGCTGAGATTTGGTCCATGAAAGCCCAGGCAGATCCTTCCTTGCAGGGCCATTGCCTTGCTGTGTCTCCTGAAATCCCCAAGGTGATGAAAAATTTCCCTGTATTTTGAGATAAAAGTATTCTGAAAATCTCCTAAGTAAAAATCCATTGCAATATTAACATTGAAAAAGTAATTCTTTGTAATATGTATGTAAAGAATGGATAAATGAACAGACAAGTGCTAGAAATATCCAGTCAGTAATGTGCTTAATGAGATTTTGCATGTACTTTCATGTTGTCTTGTGCTCAGAAACAGTTATTGTTCTCAGTTGTGGAAATAATTAATAGAGCAGCTTCCAAAAAACATCTATCGGATGATGTAATAAGTATAGGCTGACAATCTGTACTGAAGCAAGTTTCCTTCTGTTTCCTGTGAATTTCTCTAACTACATCACTGGACGTGGAAATTGCAGCCTGTAAACCATATTAAGTTTCATACCAAATCTCATTTGTCCCACTTTTAGCAACAGCTGCATAGAGAAAGGAAACTGTGTCCTTTTATTGTAGAATTTGAACTTCTTAACAAAAAAATATCATGCTTAGAGCCCACAGATAAAAAGGATTCAAAGAAAAGCATTAAACGTTTAGACCTCAAGAAGTAGACATGATTCTTTTTGGAGCTGATTTGATAGAATCTCATTATAGAAGCAAAAAAGAAAATATGCAATTGCTTTTGCTTACAAGCTTCTTAAAATCCAAAAAGAGTCTGTTTGAGTGTCAGTCCTTTAGCCATGTTTCATACGCAGTTTGGCTTGACGTGATCTCCACATGATGTTGCCTAAATGAGTGGCCTCTTTTCTATGAGCCAGTGGGGGATTCAGGAAAACGGGCCAGGGGACAGGCTGGGAGGAGTGCCCCCATCTGGAGGCTGATGCCCAAACCCACCCTGTCCTCCCCAAGTCCCTGGGTGGCCCCTGAATGGCCCAGCATAGGAGCTTGGGGCAAGGGCTGCTGTTCCAACTCCACCAGCCACCAACTTGTGTCTCCTTGCCCCTCCTTTCCCTCATCCGTTAAGTAGGAATTTCAGCCACGTGAGTTATCTCAAAGGTCTGGGGTATGGGGACACAAATGACGTGACTTGGATCACCCTTTGAAAAGTAGGGGCCAGGGGTCTTTGAATCTGATTGTACGTGATAACAATCTGGGAGGCTTTGAAAAATGTTACCTGCCCCAGAAATTCTAAGTTACTTGGCCCTTTTTTTTAGAAATGCCCCAGGCGATTTTTTTTAAAACTAGTAGACTTTATTTTTTAGAGCAGTTTTATGTTTACAGAAATTTGAGTAAATAGTACAAAGGGTTCCCATATACTCCCTCCTCCCCTGCTCAAAGTTTCCCCTATTTTTAACACCTTGCATTAGTGTGTTATGTTTGTTAAATTGGTGAACCACTGTTGATACATTATCATCAACTAAAGTCCCCAGTTTCCATTAGGGCTGGCTCTGTGCTTTACAGTTAGTTCTGTGGGTTTGCACTTTTCACAACTGCGGTGGTGTCCTGCATCCACCATTACAGTGCCGTATGGAATAGGATCACCGCCCTAAAAATGCCCTGTGCTCCACCTGGTCATCCCTCCCCCAACCCCTGGCAACCACTGATATTTTTCTTGTCTCTGTAGTTTTTCCCTTTCCTCAGGTGATTTTCCTTTGCAGCAATTTAGACACAGGGTAGAGCAGTCTGTTCATAAAGGCAACTCTGAAGATGGGGTGTTTAGGAGGCAAAAGAATGCCAGTGAGTTTCCCCTGTTAGGTGGATGGAGAACCTGGCTTGAAAGTTTCATTTTTGCATTTTGTGATGATGCCAAAGGAGCTAAAATTGGCAGGGACTTGTGGGTGTGGTTTAAGCCATGCTTGTGCTACTGAATGCCAGAGGGAATCGCGCAGGATGCCTCCTTAACGGTGGAAAGTGCTGGAGAGCTTCAGAAACCCACTGAAGGTATTATTGCCCTTTGGGAGTCGTCGGGCTCGGTTGATTCTGTTTCCTTCCCCCTCCCCACCCTTCAAATGACTGACATTTGTAGCTGTGTTTTGCAGTGATTCTGGACGTGGGAGCAGCCTCTTAGATAGAACCATTGCTGACAGACGACAGCTTAATACAATTACTTTGCCAGACTTCAGCGATCCAGAGACAGGTGAGAATAAAAAGCCAGAGGGGACGGAATGGTGTCAAAGAGAAGGGGGCCTGGCACCCAGTGATGTGGAATGAAGGCCTTGAGCAGCTGGGGTTGGAAGCGTTCCTTATGCAAACATGTTACCTGCTCAGTCGAGGTGCACTTTTATCACTGTCTTTCAAGCGTTTGTTACCATGGGGGAAGCAATATTACTTGCCCAACCCTCTGAAATCTTTCTGAGTTTCCTCTTGCTCTTGGAGCTAAAATTTGAACCTAAAAATAGGTTGTTCCCACCTCTGTCAGGCTTCCCCTCTGCTTTGCTTTTTCTGCCTTTCCTTTTAGATTTCAGACCTTGCAGAAATTGAAGTTTTTGATTCCTCACCAATTGCACATATAAACACGCACATACCCCTCCAGAAGAACTGTTAGGGAGGCAGGTGAGCACTGAACTCCTAATTCCACTGCCCCACATGGAGGCCTGCGTGCAACTGCTCTGAGCAAATGTTTGTACCTCATCATTTGTGTATTTCGTACAGACCCAAGTACAGGCAAGTAACTAGACCTCTGTGATTTCCACAACTCCAAGCAAGCAATACCAATAATAATACCAACCATTCAGTGATAATGTGGGGGACTCGACAGACCCACAACACATAATGAAATTCACTCCGCTTTGAGCCTCAAAGTAGTTTTGGAACCCTAGAGCATCGTGTGGAACCTGCTTCTGTTGCCCACCCCCAGCCCCCAGCAGGGGGCCTGTGTGGGACTCGATCCCTCCATCCCTGCCTGGGTATGCCTGATGGTTTATGGGCTGGCTTCATACAAAGTACCTCAGGTCTTTTTCCTGTCCTTGCGCCAGAGAGCAGTCCTGAAGCGTGCACAGCCCTAGCCCATGCCCTGGGAAATCTGCCACAGGTGGGATGGGAGGGGCAGGGCCTCTGGGGACCAGGTGAGGTGCTCGGGCCCAAGCTACCTGCAGACTGCATGCCTGTGCTAGATCCCTTTTACCACGTTTCAGGTCAGCTTGAAAAGTGATCCCAGGGCCCTGGGGCTCCTAGGTCAAAATAATTGCTGGGTGTTGGGAGATACACAAATGCACCTTAGTACAGGTGAATGTGGCTTGCAGCCACTGCTCAAAATGCAGGCTAAGCCACAGCCAGAGCCCTGGACTGGTCAGCAGTCATTGGTGGGGTCAGACTGCAAGCCCAGAGGAGATCTTGACTGGGCATAGCTTAGCCAAGCTCTGCCTCTGGGAACTTGGCAGAGGCCTGCTAGAGGAACTTGTTTGACCTCCTCTTTGCCAGAAAGGAAAGGACAGGCTGTCTGGACGAGCCATGGGAGGTTCTGCTTGGACACAAGGGTGAGAAGAGGAGCTGGACATCACTAGGACACCAGCAACCCTTTGGACTTATTCTGAAGAGCTGCTGTGGCTGCCCAGGGTCGTCTGTCCCCTCTGCCACCTCCCCAGGCTCCTACGAGACAGGGATCCTAAATTCAGACCCTCTTTCCTTCCAGCTGGCTTGGACCTTAATTTCCCCTGAGATTCTGAGACTTGAATGTCGCATCACATTGCAAACAGATCATGACAGAAAATAAGTGAGGTCCTTGTTTTCCTTTCTCCTCTCTGCCCCTTGGGACATTTTCCCTGGGGCCCTGAGGAGTCTCCCTCTTCAGGTTAAACCCTCTCATATGCCAGCTGAGACATGTCTAAGTGGTCCCATCCAGGGGGCGCAGGCCTGGCTCCTCCTTTTCCTTCTCCTCAGTGGTGCTTAGGCATCCATGCTCTCTCAGTCCAGGCACCCACTCAGTCCTGGGAGCCCCCATGGTTGGAGTCTGACTCGCTGGTGCCCGTGCTCTCCTGGAACTATCGGGGGAAACCACAGCCATCCAGGCACTGACCAGTGACCATTTTTTTGTTTTCTTTCCTATCCATGGAAATCACTGGCCCAGGCCCCCCAGAGCCATTGCATGTTGCTTTACACACGACCAAATACCTAACCAAGAGACCAGGGGATCAGAAAACAGAAGGCCCTGTTAGGAGTCCTCATCAATTATAGACTGCAAATAAGAGTAAAACATCCTGAAATGAGAATCGAAATGAAAGGGACCTAAAAATTAGGATGTCTCACGTGAGAATGGAGGATGCCTCCATCTTGATTAACAAAGCCCGATTGTTTATGGTTCAGCTCAGTGAAACGGTCCCAGGGTGGACAGCAGGTTCTTATCCCTACACCGTGTATTGGCCTGCCAGGTGATCAATCCCACAGATTTAGTTTATTTTTCATTTTGATTTAATGGTACTAGGTAATATATTTGCATAATCCAAAAGATAAAACTGTAATTCAGAAGGTAGCACAGAGAAGCTTTGCTTCCATCCCTGCCCCCTCTATCTTGTCTCTCCATAAAAGTAACCATTTTTATTGGCTTTTGTTTACCCTTGCAGTATTTTTTCCTGCAAATAAATATATATGACCTCCCATACCTGCTTATATAAAAATAGCACACCGCATCTGCTGTTCAGCGCCTGGCTCGTGTCATGTGACAACATACCCGTCCATAGAGGATCCCACATTCTTTTTTACAGCTATGCAATATTCCATGACCCACATATTTTATATTCGGGACTTATCCATCCAGCACGAAGCCAACTATTTCCCTCCCCCTTGCCGCAATTCTCAGTTCATATCATAGTGAAGTGAGCAGCTAACTTTTAATATCCATCACAGCAGAGCTCATTTAGGAAAAGAACTGGGTTGTAGAGCAAGAGAGAAAAGGACCTTAGTCAAGGTAGAAATGGTTCTGAAGCAAACAGAAGTGACTCTGCAATCAGCTGTGGTCTGGCCGGTGGCAGCATGGCAGCAGTGCTGGTCTTTGCCACTCCCAGTGCTCAGCGGCTTCCCTCAGTCTTCTCCAGAGGTCACAGGTAGCCACATGAGCAAAGCTGTTCAGTGTTGACATCGGTATGGACGCACGGCCAGTGCGACAGGGCCTCCCATCCACACAATCATGCCCACTCTGGGCCCAAGGCCCAGAAGTCATCTACCATGCACATAGATTCCCCTGTGAGGCCAAAGGTCCTCTTGGTTTGCATTCCCCTCCCTTCCAGAACAAAATTTATGTTATTTTTATTTTTACTTTTTTATTCTCTATTATAGAAAATTGTCAAATATACCAAACTAGCAGTACTAATATAACGAATCCCCATGTACCCACCACCAAGCTTCAACAATTAATATTCTTGCTTCGTCTGTCTCCCACGCCACACTTGGTATTTCCAGAGTTTTTAAGGCAAATTCTTCTCAGATATCATATTTCACCTGTTAAAACTTTAGTGTGTATATATATATATATATATCTAACAGATAAAAACTCTAAAAACTAGAACCACAGTACCATTATTATACATCCCAGGCTCAATGTTCTTGGTTTTGGAAGTGGTTAATTAACTAAAATATGGTGTTTCACCTCCAAAATTGTCCATAAGCAGATCTTTGGAATAACATGAGAAGGAACCCACATCTTTAATGTCTGGGCTGGCTCAGCCCTCTGTGGCTAATAGGGTAGACATTTTATTAAAAGCCCCCATTAACACTGTTTCCCCTCTGGTGTCCTCTCTGGCTTCCCCTCCCCTCCACCTCTGTCATCTAATAGGAACCAGCCAGCAGAAAAGAGGAATCAAGTGGAGTGACAATCTTGACTTTGAAGCTATGAGTCATTGTCTTTTCTTTGGAATAAGTTGGTAGTTCCTGAAATAGAGGTTGAAAAAAAGGTTTTTCTTCCTTTTGCCTTCAAAACAGGATGTGGGGTAAGGGGATTTATATTTAATCACTGGTAGGTATTATCAGATACCTATCCAAAACAAAAAATTTCTTTTACCTTGAAAGTTTGGTCCATTTTATTTGGGAAATTTTTTTTCATTGGCGGCAGCAGCAGTCTCCCCGTCAGTGCGTATCTCTCTAGCTGTAAGACATGAAGGTGGCAGCAGTGACTTCCTCTTCAACATGCCCAACCAGTGCCCCCAGCCACAGGCCACCTTCCAAAACTTAGCACAGCATTGTCAGGAGGTTGGGACTGTGGCCTGTCGTTACCCTGGAGGAACACCCTTAGCTTTCAAGTAAGCTTTATGTAAGTGCTTCACATAAAAAACAAATCTGTAAAAAGTCAGGTTCTGACCCTTTCCATTTGAAAAGCAAACCATTTGTTCTAGAATGTCCTGGTTGTTGTAGGTGAAAAGATGTATTATTTTCAGTGGATCATACTGCTGAATCTGTGCCCAGGTAAATCTGAGTTATTTTTATTCCATGATGTCACTGCAGAACAATTAAATAACCAGTGAAAAAACAACAAATTTATTTTCTCCAAAAAGCAGTGGTATTCTATTGTCAAGTAGAAGAATGATTGTTTATTACATGACCTCATTTTCTTTACAGCTTATGTGAGTATATTAAAAGTTAGTTTATCTTTTTTTCATTGTGTTTCTAAAGGTTTTTTGTTTTGCCTTTATCCTTTTTTTTTTCTCTTTCACTTTTTTAGTGTCAGATTCCTCCTCCTCCTCCTCTTCTCTTTCAAGAACCGAATCTCCTCTCCACCTGTTTGTATCTTCTCATCTTCACTCTCATCCCAAACCTGACACCTTTGTGTGGCCCCCTGCAGCTCATTCATTCAGTGACCCAGGTCCCCGCCAGGAACTCTCTCTCTGTAAACATCGTTTTTCCTTTCTTGATAGACCTGCTTCATTTGCCTGATATTTTATTTTCTGATAATCTTCCTAACTGATAAGCTGGGTAGGAAACGCTATCAAATTTGGCAGAGAGAAAATCTCACTCATTTGAAAACCCAAATGCCATTGGGACAATTGGAGACCTGAGATTACAGATACTGGTGCTCAAGTTCCAACCTCCTCTTTGAAAAGTAAAGGAGATTCGTTTTGAGCAGAACAAATGGACACATTTCTAGAATATTACTTCTGGCTCTTGGGTGCTTCTCTGCTTTCCTGGAGTTATTATAAATGCGTAAAACTTAATCCTAAATGTAAATTTCTGGGTTTCAATTTAGAACTTAATTTAATTCAACCAGTGTATAATAATCAAGGCAGTGTTATAAAGATAATGTCCATATGCCCACTAAATACATGGTTCTCAAATTTTACATTAAAATCACAAGGGGAGTTTTTAAAAAGGCAGATCCTCTGGGCCCTACCTCCAAAGTTTCCAATTCATTAGACCTGAGGTAGGGGCTGGGAATCTGAATTTATAAAAAAGTCTCCTTAATCATTTCCATGCCAGTGGACCATAGACCACTTTTTTTTTGCAGTTGTAAAATATTTTTATTGTTGTTAACTATAAGTTACATTAGTTATATTTTCCCCATGTATCTCCATATTCTTAACACCTTGTAGTAAAAGAACATTCCTGCATTTATGTTATTAACCACAATCCTCATCTCCCGCTCAAATCAGTCAATGTATAGACCACATTTTGAGAATCAGTGCTGTAAATTGTTTTCCATCAGCAAGAAAGGAAAATATAGGATTTGTGTCATGAAATTGTGCGAGAAAATTGAACACTATTTTAGTCTAATCTTGCTTTTAAATAATACGGAAATTTTGAAAGTCTACTTTAGAATGTTCCATGACCTATCAATGAAAAACATAAAAAAAAAAGATCCCTGTATTAAAATGAAACACTGGTTGGTAAAGTCCTTAAATGGGACCTTAATGCGGCTCTCACCGAAAGAGTCCATTCTTGTTTTTTCCCCACTCATTTATTTAATGTTCGCTCTATCACCAGCCCTGCCAAAAATTTTAATCTCTCTATCTGTGATTTATAAGGGCTCATCTTTGTTCCAAATGCTCAGTTATGTGCCAAATAAAAGCTCATTAAAGGAACTGCCTCTGGAAAGAATTACTTTCTCTAATGGACTCATCTTTAGGGTGAGCTTTGTATTAAACCAGACAAACCTAGGGCAGAAATGAGGTTATCATCTAAAATAAATCATTCAAACCAAGAAGCTCTGACTTTACTTATCTGCGTATGAAGTGTTCTGAGCTTGGCTTTAATGACAATGCCAGTCATTTCTGAAATGGGAGATGAAGATAATGTTTTTAAAACTGCTGATGTTTTTAATGCACTTTTAAAAATAGACATTTCCCCCTAATACAGAGCATTAGGACAATTGCCAACTTTGGTTTGTCCAGAAAAATTGGTTTTCACATTGACTTTTACCCAGTGTATTTTCTTAAAGTGGGAAATAATAGGCCCCACCCTCTCGCATTTGTCCAATAAACCCACCTACCTCCCCACCCCCCCCCACCAGTATATTCTCATGTTGCATCCCGAGGAGCCCAGCGTTCCTTTAAACCTTAGAAGACTGAAGTCCTGACTCTTCGGTGAGGTACTTCATAACAGAATAATTTGTAAACTGTTCAAATGATGAGAGCACCCCTGGGCTTTGGTGAATGAGATGTCCCCAGCTGGGCTTGCTTGTTTATTCTTTGTGAAGCTGTGAGTCATCCTCAGGGAGTGCATAGCCAGTACCCAGGTGTCTTAACTAAGACTGAAGCTCCCAAGAATCGCTTTCTTTCTTTCTTTTTTGCCCATAGATACAGCATTTATTGGGGGATGTAGGGGAACATACCCTATATTATTGATAAATGTAGAATGTCCTGATTAATTTGTCATGATTTTTAAATCTCAACTCTTACCTTTAGGACAAATACCAAAAACCTCACATTTCATGACTTTCCTTCCTGCAGCCCTTTGACTCCGTAGGGAGTATGACCTAGCCCAGTTCTCCAAACTGTTGGAATCGTGATTAGGGCCAACGCATGGAAAGATCTGAAGCCTGCTGTTTGGTTATTTTTCCCTTCTCTTTGGAATTTCCTGCCCCGGAAACAAAGCACGTTACATTAATTGGCCAGCTTTCATGTACTGGGTACATGGAGAGGGGAATGCCCAGTTGGCCTCCCTTTGGTTTAAAAAAAAAAAAATCATTGTGAGTGGAAAAACATGTGTCACTCTGGATTTAAAATCTAATTCCACGCCGCCAGACTTACAGTTGGAAGATTATTAGAACTCTATTTGCTTTTTCAGCCTTAATTTTGATTTTTCAAATGTTTTGTTTCTTGGTTTTAATTTTTGGTTTGATTTGTTGTTCCAAGGCAACTCTCCAGAAGTATACTTTCATGGTTTTCCCTCCCTTTTTTCAGTTAGTAAGTAGCTCACCAATCTACCTGTTAACCTTTCTGAGGGTCTCCAAAACCACACTTCCCTCCACCATGGAATGTGTGTTGTTGCTGGTTGTTGGGAATGCTGAGATGGTGTGGGCTCCTGCTTGCCACACTCCTCGCCCACTCTGCCCCACCCCCAGGTGCCGTTCCCGTGCGAGTCTAACGCATCAGCCGCAGCTTGGGTTTAAATACCCAGGAGGCAGTATTGGTCTGGGAAGGACTACAGGAGAAGGCATTGCTGGAAAATGGCCCAAGTCAGGGGGTGCTGTGGATTGGACAGAGCCCCATGGGCCCTGATGGGGCATGTGAGGCACCCAGCCTCCCCAGGGCGGGTTGCCTGTAAATTTTAGGTAGAAAGGAGCCAATTGAATCTTGAAATGAAATTCTTTTTCAGTTCACTCATTATTGTTACACAGAAAAGCAGTTCTAATAATTTTCCTAAAATAAGCTCAATAAACCTATAAAACTTAAAACCACAATACCAAAATTTACGGGAGACTCATTCCTTGGATGTAGGGTCAGTGCTTTAGGTGGTATTCTTTTGAGTCATTAATGAATTATCACTTTTCCCAAAGGGTGTTTCTTAGACTACTGATCACTCTGGTCAAATATTTCTGAGAAACAGAGCCTCTCCCTCTTAGAGATTCACAGGTCATATTAGCATAAAAGCCTCTGAGAAGAATTGCAATTTAAGAAAAATTGAAGATGGTCCCTTTTTTTTAACCCAGTGTTTCCAAGCTAATTCCATCATTCCTTCCACATGGTGGAATCAGGGATCCCTGGATCGCATTTGGGGAAATGGTGATGTCATCTGTGTTGAGCAGTGATTTGCATGATTTGAGCTTTTACTTCTGAGAGCCAATGGACCTTCAGGGAGTTGATTTCTCCCTCTGAAATCTAGCTCCACCTAGATGCATCTTCATTTCTGGCATTTCAGAAATTTATAGTTAGAAAAGAGGCCTGTTTGGGTACTGTCATCCCATTCAGCTTTTTCATTTATAAAGATTCACTGCCAGTTTCCTTTCGATATCAAACTCCTCAAACACATTAAAAATATTTGGTTTTTAGAAACTCAGGTTACATTAAAATCTTCAAGAAACCCTCTAATTAGTTAAAGCCAGGCCATTTATGCAAAGGGACTTGAGCATTTTCCATAGAAACGACCCCCCACCCCAACCCCCCCCCCCCCACAAAGGTCAGAAAACCAGGTTCAAGGACCAGTTCTGCAGAGGCCCTTGGGCAACTCATTTCACCTCCCTGGCCTTAGTTTCCGCACCTGTAAAACTGTAAGTTTAATAATTATAACCTCAAGCTCAGGTCAGGTGCTCTGATCCTCAGGTTGCAATCCGGGCATCTGTGGCTCCCAAGCTCAGGGACTTGCCAGGATGGAAGGAGTGAAAGGTGGCAGAGCAGTCCCTGAGTGCAGTTATCCCGGGCTCGCGACATGCTGCCTCCTGCCTAAGACCTGAGGACCCCAGGCACACCCTTTCTCGAGTTCGCTAGCAGTCATCATTTTGAGGAAAAGTGTGTGCTGATGTTTTATTCTCCTCTTCAAGTACATGCCAAAATCAAGAATGCCGACTTTGGTTCTTGGCTCTATTTTTCATATCACTGATTCTGGTGAAACTGCTGCTCTCTTTAAGAGCAATGGAAGAACACCTCTAAAATGAAATGAGGTTGAGAAGTAAATTCAAGGTAATAGTTTTTCTCTCTCCATTAGGGCTAGCATTTTATTATTGGCTTTGCATTTTCTAACATGCAAAAATGTATATTATGATTAGGAAGTGATTAGTTAGCTAGATGGCATAGTCTACCCTTTGCACCCAGTTAATACAATAAAATAGTTGTTTTTTTTAAATCTGTATATATGAAACAGTTACTCTAGTGGTGATCCCACCACTCTTGAGGGATGATGATCTTAAAAAGTCAACCCTAATAGTTCAAGTATAACCTTTTGCTATTTTCACTCTCAGATAGGTGTTCTGTAGTGTCTTCCTCTAGACAAGATAGAATGGAAATTTTGGAAATTGACAAGTCAGTTATAAATGACACTCAGATAGAAGTTGGGAAGCATACATCCATCCACAACTCAGAGGCTTTCCCATAATACTGCACTCATAGACACACTCTGAGGCTCAGAGAGTAGCAGCCTTCAGGCAAAATGGCCCTTCAGCCCAGACACAGCCCCATGAATATGCAATGGAAAAGGTTCAGAAGGAGATGGAAGCCTCTGCCACGTAGTCCTCCAGAAGGTACTGTCTCTAGCCGGGAGCCCCCAGCGGCAGCTCACCGGGACAGCTGGCATCTTCCTGCATGCTTGTGAATGACCTCCCTCCACGCTTCCCATGCGCTCACTCTGCCACCACCCGCCAGCAGCATGCCACGCCTTCCCCGCATGCCCTCTGGGACCACATATCCCGGTTTCTCGCCACCCTCAGTGGGATCCTTCCCTAAAGCTTTCCCTGGAAAGAGCTTTCCCCTTTCAGGAGAAGATATAACTTGTCCAGTTTAAACGGTGCTTGGATGTTCTGTTGAAGTCATTTGGAAACTGTGATCTCGTCTTGGGGCTATGGGTTTGGGTGTCGTTATTTACTTGGATGTCCTAGCTTATTTTCTACCCCATGAACAAGGGAAGTGTCTAATAGAATGGTGACCATAGTTGTTTATCAGAGCAACCCACAACCAGGAATTGTCACTGTCAGTGGGAATTGGGGAGTGGGTGGGTGGAATCACAGTTGCTAGTAAAACTGCTACAGCCCTGTACCTACCTGTCGCGGGGCTGCTGGACATGCTTCGGAGATGGGAGGTGGCAGCTCCCAAGGAATTAGCAAATATGGAAGGGAGATGTGTCACAGCTCAGTGTTAGGAACCTACTGCCCCAATTGTCTCCTCTGAAAGGCAGGACCACCCTGGCAAAGGTAGAAATTGTCCTCCTAACTCCAAAAGGGGAAAACAAAATTTTTCATGTTTAAAAAGAAGGTACAGAGAATATATGCCTCATTTGCGGGTCGAAGTAAGGACCTACTCTCATTTCTCTTCCCTTTCAAAAAATAAGAGACAATTGTCACTAGCTCCTCAACCTCCTTCCCTTCCCCAGCCTCAAGGACATTCTGGCTCCTGAAGTACAGGTGGCAGGTGTGAAGACAGAAGGTCACTCAGCTGCCAGCAGCCTATAGTTTTGGACTGATTTATTTTCAAGCCCTATCCTGAGAAACAGAAATTCGTTTCCTGTTAAAAATGATATTTTTAAGTGAAGCTCACTGGCAGAATGCTTAGTCATTCAGATTGCTATTTAATATTCAGAGTTTTTTTTTTAATTTATTAGAGAAGATGTAGGTTTACACGAAAATCATGCAGATAGTACAGAGTTCCTGTACTCCCCCCGCACACATGGTTTTCCCTTTTATTAAAATTTTGCATTAATGTAGCACCTTTGTTACAATCGATGAAACAATATTATTATAATTCTACTATTAACTGTAGTCCATAGTTTAGGGGTCACTATAATCAGGATTTTTAAGACATGGCACTGCTTTTTTTTTTTTTTTTTAAGGTCTTTTAAGAAGTGGAAACTGAATAACTATTGATAGATAATATTGAATCATTTCAGGACAGAGGAAGAATAAGTACAGAGTTTCCTTAGCCATGGGTGACTAGCCATGGATGACTTCTGCATGCCCATCGCTGGGGTGGCTGGCCTTCTTTCTCTAAACGTGTGGAAAGCAGGTGTCTGCTGCTGAGGCATTAGGCAGAAAAAATTTGGGTGACAACCCGAGGAGGGCTTGGGTACAGCCAGGTGCTCCATCATTTTCCCAGGTTTGTCCCGAGGCACCAAGTTTACTCCCGGGGAACTGGGAAACAAAGAGCTGCCCAGAATCCTGAGCTAACACATGTTGGTGTGTCTACTGCTGTCTTTTTTGGGGGTAATTATTTTTCCACACAATGTAACATAGTTGGTCACTGCTCCTACACTGTGATGCTCGCCAAGCCGCTAGCTGGGCTGCGTTTCCCCTGAGATCTAGTTCCTCTTCTAAATGCTGTGAGGACCTGATGGGAAAGGGAAGGTGGGGCCTTCAAATGCCACCAGAAGAGTCAAGAATAGGTGGAGTGTGCGGGTGTAGCTCGGGTTGAGCACCTGCATCCCATGTACGTGGTCCTGGGTCCAATCCCTGGAGCCTCCTAAAAATAAATAAAGCTTGTTATTTTTAAAAAAGTAGCTGGAATAGAAAGATATGCATACATTCAGTGGCCCTCCTGGTGAAAATGCAGCTTTGCCAAACAGCTCAGCCACTTTCACTTAAAATTATTGGCCCTGGGATCCCTTTGACCATGAACTTTGATGGTGAAATGGGGTTCATGTGTGAGTACCACATTTGAGGTCTATGTGACTTTATCCTTTGAAAAGAATTTAGGGAGAGACTTCAACTGCAAAGGCAGTCTGAGCGAGCTGTTCCCAGCGCCCTCCTCGTGGCCCAGTTCTCAGCAGCCTCCAGCATATGATGGGAGCACCAGTCAGAAAACCTTGGGAGGGGTCTCAGCTTGGGCTCACAGCGGCCTTGAGGGTCCTCTTGGCCAGATGCCTTATCATAACAGGTCCTGAGCCCTCCCGGCTGCCTGGATTTATACCATGTGGTGGTCCACGGGGAACCCAGAGGAAAGCCCGGGGTGCTTCTGAGCACTGTAGAGATCAGAGCAGTTCTTCAGGCAGCACGCTGCCTTTGGATTAGGTGCCCAAGAAACCGTTTCTCTTTTGGGGTCTAGATGAGGAGGAAAAAGGAAGCAGTTGGCTTCAGGAAATACAGATCTCCTCAGCTCCAGGGTACCTTATGGTGGGACCAGTTTGGGCAATTAGATCACAGAACCTGGGCCAGAATTTAGGGCATGCTCTTTCCTGCCTGTGCCAGCTGTTGATTTTATATCTCAGTCTCCTTTTCAGAGCTGTTGTGTCCTGTGGCCAAGGGAAAGGGGCCCCTCATCTCCTTAGAGGGCACAGCAGCTGTTGCACAGCGCACAGCCTTCCGAGCTCTGACCGTGATGTGCACATCTTGACTTGGTGTGACAAGTGAGAGATGCACAGCAGTCTGGGTGCTTCTGTGGCTTACCAGTTGAACCTGACTATTTGGACTCTCCAGAGTCTTGTATTTCAAATTGGAAATACAGCCTCTATTTTTCTTTCTGATTCCTTTTTCAAGCCTCAGGTTGTCTATGTCCAGCGTAGGTTAAAAGTCCTCTTGACTTGCTTTGGTGAGAAAGAAAAAGGTTGTTTTAGAAATATGTTGGTTGGAACTAGCATTTCTAGTTTTTGACCTAAGTAAATAAAAATCCAGATTCTATTTGGCACTTACATTTCAGTCCTATGCAACAGTAAGGTAGACGTTGTTTGGGATCTTTTTAAAAATCAGATATAACCATTCTGAGTCATAATGCTGTTTATCCTTTTTTCCCAAATTTTAATCCAATGTAATTTTATTTATTGTGTTATTGCCAGGAGTAGGTGTTAGCTATTAAATAATTTTACGAGTATTGTTGGCTAATTTTTATAACTTGCAAATATCCAAAGCCTCTGTTATCTACTGCATAGCTCAGAATGTGAGAGTTTCTAACTTGTTCAGTGTGTATGAGAAGAGATTGACTAGGAAGGAAAAACTATTTGTCATAGGTCTCAGTTTGCTTTCACTATATTTGAATAGGTTAGTTGTGTTGAAGCGGGAAAAAAGAAGTCACTGAACAAGGTCCAGTGTTTACTTCTATGTACCACTGTCATTTTTAGTTCAGATTGTTAGAAGTGACGACAGCTACACTGAAAAGCCCTTTGAGACAGTGAAGGTTCTGGCCTCTGGTCGTTAGGGACAAAGAGTAGAGCACACAGATATGCATCCAAAAGAGACAGGACCAGTCTCTTCTGAATTTTGTACAGGATGTGTCTATTGCTAGTTCTCATTCATACATTGATTCATATGTTCATTCATTCAGCAGGCACTCGCCAAGCACCTACTATTGGCCTGGCACTGTTAGCCCCTGAAAGCACCCAAATGGAGGGCATAATTCCCATCTTCTAGAAGCACACTGTCTAGTAGGGAAGACTGTTAGATCAGCTTTAATATAAACAGTGTGGTCTGTATGGTCGTAAGTATACATACGCACAGGGTACTATGGGAACCCTGAGGAGGGGACACAGCAACCTTCCTGTAGGCAGTGGCAGCTGAGCTGGAGTTAGGGTGGATTTGGACACAGACTAGAGTTTGAGTCCTACTTCTGTCCAGATAGCCCACTGGCTGTATGAGTTTGGGTAAATTACAAAGCCTCATTTAATCTCAATTTTGTCATCTAAACCATGCAGATAACATTGTTATCTGCCTCCAGGATTGTTTAAAAATCAGAGATGATATATGTAAAGTGCTAATCATAGTGTCTGGAACATGGTGTGTTCTCTAGAAGATGACTGACACCCGAAGCTATTGTCATCACCATCATCACCATCATCATCATCATTGGCTTTGCTAAAGTCCAAATTCTGGCTAATGTCAGTTTTAGCAAAGGAGTTCTGGTATGTTTATGAAGAAACAACAGAAATGTATCATTGTTATAACTATACCCCTTCTTAGCAGTTCTAATTAGCAGTTGGGGGAAAAAGTTTCAATATGAGCCAGACCTTACTCACAGTATAATATATTATTATGCTAAGACTTAATTTAGTTGGTATACAGATATCACAAAGAGAAGGAACTTTGGCAATAGTTCTGATTTGGAAAACACACTCACAAACAAAAGGCAGTTAATCCAAAAAGCAAAATAACTTCTAGAAGTCACAACAGAGCCATAGAACCTGGTAGATCTAAGCTGTAGACATTTTCTAGGGCAGCAGTTATCACTATTTTTAATGACTTAAATATTTTAAACATCTCAGTTTTTAATTTCTAATATGCTAAATAACAATATGTATAACCAATTCGGATTATAATAGATTTTAAGAGTGTAAAGGGGTTTTAAGACAAGAAGTTTGGAACCAATGTTCCAGAGAACAAACTATTCCTGGAACTCTTAACGGTTGGGCTACCTGGAAGTAGGGGATCTCAAGTTGGCTGGCATGCTAGAAAATGCTTTCAGGCATTCCTTGATCCAATGTCAGTAACATCTGCTTCCTGTCCTTCCAGATCAGTGGTTCTTAATCTCAGCTACATGTTGGAATCACCTGGGATGATTAAAAAGTAGACGCCTGGACCTACCCCTAGAGTCAGTGATTTGGGTGGTCTGGGGTGTAACTGTGGCCTCAGGATTTGTTACATCCTAAGCGATTCTAATGTGACACCAAAGTTGAGAACCATTGTTGAAGGTAGTCAACGAGAAGCTAGATTGGCTTGGTAATGAAAGAATATAGGAATAACAACCTCTGGATTACTCATTTATTTAACAGATAGTAGCTACTAAAAATGTCAGGGAAACTAGAGCAAATAGAGTTAAACTATTAAGCTTCCATAAAAGATTAAAAACAAAACAAGACCAGAACAACGTATGGCAGTTTAATCATTTTATTGTTTAGATGAAAAAGAAAAATAGGGGAGTGGATGTGGCTCAAGTAGTTGAGCACCTGCTTCCCCCATGGGTAATCCTGGGTTCAGTTCTCAGTGCCTCCTTAGGGGAAAAAAACAACTACAAGCAAACAAGGAAGACGCTAACTCAGGGGAGGTGATGGCTCAGTGGTTGAGCCGCATACGAGGTCCCCAGTTCAATCCCTGGCTCCAGGACCTTAAAAAAAATAGTAGTTAGGCACACTTGTCTAAATAAGGGAAGATTCTTAGCCAAACTTCATAGGTTTCCCTGCATCATGATTCTATCTCTTAGTATCTTTTAACTGAGCCTCAAGTTCCTGTTTTGGTACAGCTGCTTTACAGAGGTGGTCACCAATCACCAGGACCTCTAGAAAGTCAATGTGAAGAGAAATCAATCATTTCGACTTCTGAATAGAAGTTCTGTTAGCAGATTCCTTTGACTCACAAATGTGCTTAGTCTACTTCTTTTGCTAGCCTTTTGGGACAGCAAATTTTAGGTATTAGTCAGACAGGGGCATATTCTGACACCCAGTGTCTTTACAGTGGCCTCTCCACCAATTCAGTATTAGCAGTAGACATCTGCTTATGCACAGAGCAAAAGTGTGCTTTTCCTACCTTTTTTAAGTGATATTCTAGAATATGCTTTCAGATCTGGCAGTGCTGCCACCTCTCTAAGGCTAGGTTACACTAAGGAGGTGGGAAGTCCCTGGGCTTGTCCAGGAGGGTCAGCCCACTGACCCAAATACTAGGCCCCGGAGGCAAGCATAATTCCTGCCCCCACCTCGACCCCAGTAAGTTCCTAGCTTTAGGCCCTTACCGGGGTGCTTTGTAACTTCTCTCTGTAGCTCTTCCTTTATGCCATTTGTTTTAGCACCTCCTTGTATCACAGCTGTATGTCTAGCTCTATCTCCCCACCCCCCAACACAGCATGCCCCATAGTAGATCGAGCTCCTGGAGGGAGTTTTCAGTATAGCATGTGCTCTGTCTGTTGAGTAAAAGATCAGCTAAAGCAAAAGTATGGAAATTAAGGTTCCAGTCCATATTGTCTCTATGGACAGTAAAATTTAGGAGGATCATGGGCAAGGGGTGTGTGTTTGTCCTGTTGTTCGTGTATGGGGTGGGTGAGTGGGTTGGTTGCTTGGTTGTTTGGGTCTGTCCTTGCTCTCTGATGCAGCCTTGAAAACCTCTCACAGGTTCTGTCCATGCCACATCTGTAGCAGCCTCAAGAGTGGAGCAAGCACTGTCAGAAGTGGCCTCGTCTCTGCAGAGCAGTGCCCCCAAACAGGGGCCACTACACCCCTGGATGACGCTGGCACAGATCTGGCTTCATGCAGGTACTGCTTCCTCACTCCCATGGGCCCTTCCCCACCCCACACCCCACCCTCCTCACTCACAGTGTGCCACCATGCACTTGTCCCTTTAACCCAGGACCCCTCATCAGGGTAAGTGGAAGCTTTGTGGTCACACTGCCAAATGTTACTACTTCTTTGCAGGAACCATGAATTACTGGGTATCTCCCATCTCTTTCCTACTGCAACTTTCTCACTCAGAGGCAGACCCAGAGCCCTGCTGAACTGGTCTCTTAAGGGCCCAGGGGGCTTGCTGTGTGTGGCTCAGGGTTTGTGCTGCGGTGGAGACCAGATAGCTGTGCACCAGACTTTCTTTGTTGCTGCTCTCTGGGGAGACAGTGTAGCATGGTGAGCGTGACGTCCCAGACTCAGAAGGGGAAGGCCAGTCGACTGGGTGTGGAGTACCAGCTGTATAGATGTGATTTTTTTTTTAAAGCAAGAAGTAAAACTTTATTTGCAGATGCTGTTCTATTACAAAGAAAATCCTAAGGAATTCATTTAAAAACCTGTTAGAACTACTACTAAGTGAGATCAGCAAGTTTGCAAAATGTAGTATCAATATACAAAAATTAATTGTATTTCTATACATCATCAACAAAAATTGTATAGATGTGGTTAATATCCTTACCTCTCAGCCTCAGTTTCCTCCTCTCCAAGGAGGTTAATAATAGCACCTCATAGGGTTGATCAGCACAATGCCTGGCACATCCTGGCAGTCAAGTCTTGGAGTTCCTGGGAGAGAGGATGGGGGTATTGATGACCCAGATGTCTTTATCAGAGCCAGGGAAGAGGCAGCATTGCCGGTGTCCCCACTCCGCTCTGGTGATACTGCTGGCATCCACAGAGAGGCAGGCAGGAAGCAGGTGGTATTGTCCCTTGCCTGGTTTCACATGGCAGTCATCTGGCTTGGCTCTGCACAGCTGGAAATCCCATAGAAAAATCTGCATGCAGACAAATGCAAACCCACTGTACAGAGGCTTCCAGCAAATGATGGCTGTTGATTTGCTTGCATATTCATATGGCTACATAAATGATAACTTGTGTTCCTCAAGTTTTGTCACTTGATCTGCATGATCCCAACTGGACCTTCCCATCTTGACTCACAGGGTGCAATGGTAAAAGCCCATCTTGGCTGGAAAAGTGCTTATTATCCACCAATTTTTCTTCTGTTTACTCCTTTTTTTTTTTCTTTCCTGCCAAGGCAAATTGTATGATATTCACCCTTGTTTGAAATGTTGGTAGACCTAGTATGTAAAAAGGCGGGTTAGATTTACCTGGTTCGGCCTGTCACAGAGCCAAGCTCAGCCAGCCTTTTCTGTGTTGGCATCTTTAATTGAGCCATAACAACTACCATAAATTAACAAATTATATTCTTCCAAGCACAAGTACAAAAGAGGGATGAGTCATGGCTGTGCTGATTGTTCTTCCCTGCTGCCAAGGTAGGGCCAGCTTTTGGCCTCTCGCTGGGGACTGGATGAGCTGGCTCTAAGGGCAAGGAAGCTGCAGTCAGGCCTTCCTCCCCAGCTCTTGCATGGCAAAGCCCAGTCTCCCATAGAGGATTCTGGCACCTGTCCTTTTCAGTCACCCTTGTAAGCGGTGGCTGCAAAGAACAGAAAGGGAAGGGGTGTGGTTAAATGTCCTGGCCAGGTGAGACTGGCTGAACTTGCAGGGCTAGTGTGGTGAGTTGTCTTTTTTTTTTTTTTTAATCAAAATTCTACTCAATTTATTCATTTTTTTAAAAGATATTACATTAAAAAAATATGAGGTCCCCATTCGCCCCCACCACCCCCACCCCACCACTCCCCCCACAGTAACACTCTCCCCCATCATCATGTCACATCCATTGCGTCTGGTGAGTACATCTCTGGGCATCGCTGCACCCCATGTCCCGTGTTCCACACCATAGCCCACACTTTCCCACGTTCCATCCAGTGGGCCATGGGAGGACATACAACATCCGGCAATTGTCCCTGGGGCACCACCCAGGACAACTCCAAGTCCCGAGAATGCCTCCACATCTCTTCTCTTCCTCCCCTTCCCCACACCCAGCAGCCACCATGGCCACTTTTTCCACATCAATGCCACATTTTCTCGATTATTAACCACAATAGTTCATGAATAGAATATCATTAAGTCCACTCTCATCCTTACTGTATTCCTCCTTCCTGTGGACCTTGGCTTGGTTGAGTCCATTCCACATCTATGTCAAGAGGGGGGTTAGATTCCACGTGGATATTGGATGCAATCCTCCTGCTTTCAGTTGTAGGCACTCTAGGCTCCATGGTATGGTGGTTGACATTCTTCAACTCCATGTTAGCTGAGTGGAGTAAGTCCAATAAATCAGAGTGTAGGAGCTGAAGTCTGTTTAGGTCAGGGCCTGGCTATCATATTGTCAGTCCAGAGATTCAAATCCCCTAGATATATCTTAAGCCCCCAGCACCAACTACAATTCCAGTAAAGTAGCATGAAAGTCTTGTGAAAAGAGATCCCATCTAAGTCCAGCTCCATCACGCAGAAACACCAGCACCAAAGAAGGGCCAACTGGTACGGCAGTGAACCCCATCTGTCATGACCATAGAACCTGTGGGTCTCTTTAGCCCTCAAAAGGACCAATATCTGGGGTTGAATCTACTTTATCTGTCTCTGAGACTCTGCTCAGGTGTGCATAAGGGCAATCCTTCTGACAACCTCCAGGCTCTTTTTTTAGAAACTCATAGCCATATGAACTCATTTGTCTTTTCCATTTCCCCCTTACTTTAGGTCAAACAGCATTTTTAACTCCTGTTACTATATGTAGACAGGGATATTCTGCTGGTCCACGTTGAACCTTTAATTTAAGGTCATTTTCTAGTTACATCATCAGCTGGTACTTGGTAGTGATCCCTCTGTGCCAGGGAGGCTCATCCCTGGGTGTCATGTCCCACGCTGGGGGAAAGGCATTGCATTTACATGCTGAGTTTGGCTTCGAGACTGGCCACATTTGAGTAACACGGAGGCTGTCAGGAGGGAGCTCTTAGGCACAGTGCTGCTCTAGGCCTTGTTCTTATTTCAGGTGTATAGGCTCACAAGCATAGTCATTAGTATCGGGCTCACTGTTGGACGCTCATTCCTTCCTGGTCCTTCCCATTGCACCTGGGGGACTACCGCTGCTCCCCTAGGGACCACGACAGAGCCCCACCCTGGCCAGTAACCCAGTACCCCCCCAGCTGTTGTTTTTAATTGTTTCCACTATGAGTATATCCAAACATTTCCATGCACCCTGGACACATGCCCTGTGTAACTCCCTGTCAACCATATATCGCCTGTCAATAACATCCCATACCAGTATTCCTCCGCTGCCATTGTTGAACCACTCTGTGATCCAAAACTTCCTGAAAAGTGAAGCCCAATATAATGTCAGGTTCCCTTACTAGTAAAATGGAATATAGCGATGAGTTTAAAGGTTAGATATAGAATACATATTGATTTGGAAAAATTCTACTTCCTATCTTTTTCTTTTCTTTTTTCCTAATTATTGAGCTTCTCTTCGCAAGAGCCCTAGATCACAGTAATTCATACATACAATATACAGTACCCCCACACATCCACCATAAAACCTTTTCCCTTCCACAGCGATAATCTTTTAACTTATTCATATCATATTTACTGAAACTGATGTACAGACTCCGAGACAATAGCTTTCAAACAAGGTGACATCTGTGCTTACATTGTGGTCCATACTTTAGGCTATACAGTTTTCTAAATTTTTTAGTTATCCTATGTTTTACATTATGGTTTACATTATTAGTCTGTCATCCCCTATATGTGTTTGGTGTAATATTACATGTTTTATATCCATCCTTGTGTACTCTCGCTAAACTCCTCTCTTGCCCCCATATTTACCTTGGTTCCATCCATTCAATATCCATTTTCCCCTCCCCTTGGGGCCCACAGCGACAGCCAATCTCCATTTCCCGAGGAGCCACGTCCAGAGATACTTGCAGCAGTGTTCAGGGCCTGACTTGCTCAACTGCCCTAAAGCCCTGGGAGCCACCCTTTCTCTCAGAGATACAGTTCTCTCTATTTGATGGCATTAGTCCTCCCCAGGATGTGGGTCCACCCCAACTCTCACTACTTGGGTCTCTACCCAGTGGTACAACCCACCCTGGCAAAATGAGCACTCAGACACTCCCCAGGAGTCCGTCCCGCGTCAGACCATCCCCTCCGAGCATCCTAAACAGGTAACCCTCCTAATTATATTTTGATATGGTTTTCTCAGCATTTTACTCTCAACCAACACCTGACAATCTCCTATGTTCTATGTTGCCCCTCCATGAGTTGTCTTTGAAATTGGGCTTGAAGTGTGAGTTAGGGAAGGGCCAAAGTCTGAAAGACCAGAAAGTGGGCAGAAGGCAATCCTTCTTAACGGAAACCAGCTCTCATGACCACTCAGACATTGCTCCTCTTAACTTCTTTCTTAGAACAATTAATGAGCTGAGGGTCATGCAGTTCCAGGAGAGCCTTACCCTGTCCTCCAGAAGGTCATCCAGGGACATAGCTTCCCCTTGGGTGACCTGCCATGATTCTGGGGGAGGGGACTGTGTAGCTGTTCACTAGAACCTGGAAGAGCTTGGCGGCTAAGATTCAGATGGGAGCTACCCTTGATCTTTTATGTAACCATGTACGATCCATTTCTCATCACCAAAAGCCAAGAGAGCAGAACAAAGCTCATTGCTAGTTAACAGCTGTGGCTGTTAACATTCTACAAGTTGGTGGAATTGAACTATAGGAAGTAAGTACTACCCTTTGCCTTATAGACTGGGGAGAATGTATATTAGCACGTACAGGCATATGGCACATTTATGTACATGAGAATTATATGTGATAGGGATGAAAGGAATAAATGAGACTCTAGAATTTGTGCCATATTGACTCTTTCAAAGTACTGCCTTTGAGTCAAGATTTAGAATCATATTATATATTCACATACTCCTTAAAGAGGTCAAGTCAGAAGAAAACAAAGGCAGCTTCCACTGAACCATAAGGTTTTGCCATACGTGGTTTGAGCTCTACTGCTCTGAGAGGCTAAATAAAAGTGACCCACATTTATTGACAATTTGTGGAAACCAGGTAACATCGGTTTCTTGTGCCCATCATCCGTTTCAGCAAAACTGCCGGCTTCCATAAATTTTACAAGCATTAGAAGAAATGAGTTTAAATCATGGCCCGAGGCCATGATGTGTCAGTGGCATTTGTAGGTGTCTCTCTCGGTCATTTTTCCTGGTAAGCTGAGTGTACTAGTAGCTCTTCAGGGGAGCCCATGGGGAAGTAGCCCCAGGTTTGAGGCTTGCTGGGAAGGTCACTCTGAGAAGAGCTCTGATTTCCAGCTGACTGTAAGGGGCTCTGGGCCACTAGTGTGTCCATTTATAAACAGGGCACCTGATTGCTCTGCAGGGAGCCTGGCCCAGAAAAGATGCACGGGCCTGACCACCAGACTTCCCCGTCTTCCCCCAGGGCATGACCCCAGGCCCTTCCTTCCCTCAGCGCCTCCCCTGCTCCTATCCTGGGTACTTTCCGACCCCCGGAAGGTCCTCAGTCTCTTCCACCAGGACACCTGGTGGCCAAGTGGCATGGGTTGGGTGTGTTTTGTTCCTTGGTTTGTTTGGGCCTATGTGGCAATTTTATTTTTTGGATAAATAACACATGCATGGGGTACACAGTTGAAAATGTGCAAAAAACAGAGAGAAAGTCCCCCTCCTACTAAGCCCCAGTCACCCTCACCCAACGGCACCTCTCTTCCAGCCTGTGTACCTCCCAGAGATACTGCACACCCTGTTCTGTGCTTGCCCCTCATGCTCCCTACCCCTTAACTAGGCAACTTGGAGAGCTTTGCAAGCCGGCACTTAAAAAGCTGGCTCATGCTTTGTAAGCAGCTGCCTGCTACTAATCCATGGTGTGGATTTACCATATTTCAGCTAGTCCTCTGCTGACTAACATTTAGGTCGTTTCTAGCATTTTGAAATTACAGACAGTGCTTCAATAAATATCTTTATGTATATTGTTTTGTACCTGTAAGACAAATTCCTGAAAGTGGAATTGGTGGATCAAAGGATGTGGACTATTTAATTTTGATAAATTTTGCTGTATTGCCCTCTGTAGAATTATACCAGTTTACATTCCAGTCAACAATGTGTGAATGTCCCTTTTCTCACATCTTTGCTGATACAATGAATTACCAAACTTCTAGAACTTTGCCAATCTGATAAGTGAAAATGGTGTTTCCTTTGTTCATGTATTTTGCCCATTTATCTTCTTAGACACTGGGCGTTTTCTTCTTGATTTGTACACATTTATTATAGATCAAAGAAATTTGCCTTGTACTTGTGATGTGTGCTGTAGATATTTCCCCAATCTATTATTTTGGTTTTGTTTCTATTTTTTTTTTTCTTGCTTTTTTTTTTTTGCCAAACAGCTTTAAAAAAAAAAAACCTATTGATCTTTTTTATGGCATCTAGAGTTCGTATACTTAGAAAGCAACCAGCTGTTTTTATGGTATCTTTTCCAGAAAGTTCCAAGTATCTTCCAGTGCCATTTGTATATATACCACATTATAAAGCAGATCTGAAGTGGGCGATTTTCTGCATTTTACAGTACAGGAATCCCAGGCTGGAGAGAAGTAAGCATCTTTGTGGTCTTGCTTGGGCAGGAGTCAGGAGATCTGAATTACAGCATTCAATGTTTATTTTGCCTCAACACATAACACCCTAGGAACCACACTACTTCTCCTTTAGGATGCACAGCTTATAGTTGACCATTAGAAATTCATGCATTCACAGTAATTCAGAGTGAGCCAGAGCCTATCCCAAGCCAAACGAGCTTCTTGGTGCCCATCTTTCAATTTCCACATTGGGATGGCAGCTAAAAATGACTGCGGTAGGTGGGTAATTTCTGCTTGTTACTTACTAATAATTATAGCTTTCACTTTGGCACCTCTCACAGTCAAAACCAGCGGCTATTCTTAGTCATACAAGATCCAATTTTCTGATGTCTGCTGGGAATTTAAAGCTGTGAGACTGACAAATTCCTTGGCACAGCCGGGTATGTCCTTTGACCCTTCCTGCCCTCCAGCCTCCGCGCTGCCACTGGCAGGTTGCATCAGCAGAGCCGGGGTCATCTGTGGCCTGAGGACCAGGATGAGATGAATACCCCTCCCAGACAGGTGGTGTGAGGGGCACTGCACAGAGAGCGCCTGCGGGAGGGCGCACGCAGTACCCAGGGGTCTGCCTGCCCTGCACACAGTGCCATCCAGCTCAGCTGCCTGGTCAGACCTGCCCCTTCTCCAGCCCTGGAGGTCTTGATGAATGGTCTACAATGTACATGTATTGACATTTAGAGAGTCAGATGTTATTGCAAGGACTGTGCATGTCTTAACCTGATTAGCCTAGTAACCTTATGAGGTATAAATACATTATTCATCCCATTTTACACATGGGGAAACAGAGACACAGCTACCAAGCAACTTCCCTAATGTCAATGGCTAATGACTGGAGAATTCATACCCAATCAGTGTGATCCTCAAGCCCTACCTCTAACCCATGATAGGCTCTCGTTTGTTCAACACTGTATATTTGAGCATTGCTTCCACGTCCTGATTGGAGTTGTACTCGCATGCAATGGTGAAGAAGACAGACGCCTTCCCTGCCTCCTTGGAGTTTACAGGTGTGAAACAAAACAATGGCAGGCACACTTAATCCCCGTTGTGCCGAGTGCCATGAAGGAATGGGCCAGGGTCCTGTGAGAACTGGTAACAGAAGGCCTTCCCTAATCCCGGGAGCCAGAGAGGCCAGGCACATTTGAACAGACACCTGAAGAGCAGCTAGCAGTTGATGTGTAGCTGTGATGGGGGAGGGCTGGGAGGTAGTGGAAGAAGACCTGCAGGCAGTAGGAGCTACAAGGTGAGAGAAACCATAGGGCCCCTGGCTTACGAAGCCTAGAGAACAAGGTGGAAAGTGGTGGGGTGGGAGGTGGGTGGCGGGACAGTGTCAGATTATTCAGCTCCTGGTAGCCATGTTCAGGCCTTTTAACTTTATCCTAAGAGCAAGATAGATGGATGGATAGATAGATAGACAGACGGACAGACAGGAAGATGGCAAATGTAGCAAAATGTTAAGTTGGTGAATCTGGGTATCTCAGAGGATGCAGGAATGTTGGAGTTCTCAGTATGGGGTTTGTATTATTTTTGTAACTGTCCTGTAAGTTTGAAAGTATTTCAAAATTAAAAGTTTAAAAAACCATGGACAGGAATTTTTTTCAGAAAAGTTGTCTAAGTACGTCAAGCAGGGCAGTGAAAGGGTCAGGCTGAGGTTTTAAAAGAATCCAGCTAAATGTGGAGAGTGGAATGGAAGGCAGCAAAAGTGGGAGTAGGAAGAGCAGTTGGAAGCATTGGTCCACGTGACAGGCACCAGCGTGGTGCAAGGCGGTGGCAGTGGAGGTAGAGAGGCATTTTCGAGGTAGAACCGATGGGACTTGCTGATGCCCTAGATGTGAGAGATGAGGGAAAAGGAAGACTCAAGGCACACTCCTGTGCTTCGGGCCCGAGTAAATGGGTGCGTGGTGATACCCTCTCTGAAGAGGAAGCTGAGAGGGAAGCAGAAGAAGAACTGACGTGTTGGGTGAGAGGAGGAGGAGAATCGAGAGTCCTCTTTTGAACATGGAAGTGTCAGGTGCCTGACATATAAGTGAAGATGTCGAGCAGGTGACTGGCGATTGAATTCTAAATTTCAAGCTTGGGCTTAAAATATAAATTCGGGAGTTAGGATTTAAAGCCAAGGGGAAGATGAGAAGACCTAGGAAGAGAAGGCAGGATGGTGAAGGGAAAAGGGTTGGGATGAGGCCTGAGTCTCTCCCACACATAAAGTTTGGGGAGGAGGGGGGAGAATGGGGCGTCAAGAAAGGAAGTTTGTAAAGGTGGCTGACAGAAGCGTGTCGACTTGCTGATGGGGATAATCAAGTAAAGATTGAGACCTCATGATGCAGGAGAGAACAGAGATGTGTGAGGGTCTGGAGTCCTTGAGAAGGCAAGAGAGTGGGTGGGGTCCAGGGCACAGGCAGAGGGACTGGCTCTCGACCAGAGCAGAAGGGACACAGAGAGTTGGGGGTTGCAGAGGGCACAGGGGGCTTGTCGGTTTGGTGGCGAGAAGAGGCTCAAGGTCACAGTGCTGGCTTCCATGTTGTCTTTGAATGACGAGTCGAGGTCAGCCAAGGAAGTGGGGGGCGCTGGGGAAGCCTCGGGGAGTCAGAACAGCTGGGCCAAGGCCTGGAAAGGGGGAAGTGTATCTCAGAGCAGCTGGAGGTGGGGAGCCAGTCTCACTCGCCCAATCGAGCCCCGGGGGAAGGACTCTCTCTTGACAGACCCATGCAGCCTGACACAAACGTGGAAAAAGATGACACCCATGCAGCCAAGGCCACGCCCTGGGCCATGTCTGTTCATCTTGGAGACTGCAGAGCCCAACTTGGGACCTGGCTCCAGAAGCTGAGGGTACAGTGCGCGGGAACAAAGTCACCACCTCCTTTCACTTCCTGACCTTCCCTAAACTAAGAGCAAAGGACAGGGCCAGTGAGAGCCGGTGAGGACAAAGTCCTCCCCTGGCCTTGATGGCTTGGAAAAGTGACGGGAAACTCGTCAGGACGTGCAAGCCCTCTTCTTTTTGACCCTCATGCTGATTTTTATATGAAAGAGTGAATCCCTGGAGATATGGGGGGGTGTGCTCAGGGAGCACGTCGCATCCGGCAGGCATCCGCCTTCACCCTGGTGGGATCCCACCCTCCATGGGTGGGACTTTCCCCGAACCAAATTGCTAAGGCTTGTTGCCACACACAAGGACCCCTCCCAGGGAAGCAGGGTCTTTTTGAGAGGAATCAGGGCACCTGCTAGCCTCAGCCCCCTCCCCGCTACCTCCGGAAGTCCTGGCCCACAGCTTAGGAAGTACCTGGTGCCCCGGAGTCATCCCCTCCATCCTGCCCTGCCAGACCTCAGGTGGAATGGAGGCTCTGACAGCGACTGTTTCCAATTTCCCAAACTAGTTCTCGGGCCATCTCCAACATGTTCTGCACCCTCATGAGTTTACAAAAGGGGTCTGCTCTGGGTAGCCGTTGACACCTGTGAGAGAAGAAAAAGACCTCCTGGCGTTCCTTGGGACAAATGCAGGCCCAGCCGGCGTACAGCCTACTGGTGGTCCAGGCTCCACCTCAGCCCCGACGGCCCAGCACCTTTGCACAGCACGTCTCCTGCGCAAGCCTGAGCCCCCCACAGCACATCAGCCAGTTCTCAACCTGCGCCTGACAGGAAACAGGCTTGGCAAGTGCTAAATGAAAGAATGGGTGAGGAGTTTTAGGTGCAGCCAGAGCGGGGTCTCCCAATCAGGAATGCCACTTAAACTCGAGATGGAGGCCTCAGGCTTTCACTGCATAGCTCAGCCCTTTGGAGTACGCGTCTTCAGTTTGGGTCAGCAAACTATTTCGGAAAGCCCCCAGTGTGCAACGCAGAGTGAGGGGCACGATACAGCCCAAAGATGGACCAGACTTGAGCCCTTGGGAGTGGCATCTGGCAGGGAGGTGGCACACCAGGTCGCTACAGTTCAAGGTAGATTGGCGTGTGTGTCTCCCCGGGCACACAGGGCAGTGGGAGAACGGGAGGACAAGAGATGGTTAACCCAGGGGCCAAGAGTGAGGAGTGGTGGGTCGTGGACAGGCAGCCAGTCAGGGAAGGCGTTCAGAGCAGCCCACACAACCGTGTGGAGGTGAGCCTTTGCCAAGCGCCTGTGAATTGAGCATAGCAAGGGGCAGGAGGTGGAAAAGTAGCAGGGCCCTGATTGTGAACAGCGGTAAACAAAAACATTTGGGTTACATTCCGTTTGCAAAAGGGAAACACTGAAGGTTTGCAAGCAAAGGAGGAGATTTTGTTTCCCACATTTTTCATGGTAGTCTGGCAACAAGGAAAAAACAAGGGATTCCAAAGACCGCCAGAGCTTAGTTCGACCTCTCAGAATGAGGTAGACGGAGCGACCCTTTACCTTTGGTTAGAGGCTGTCAGACTGGCAGCCAGGAGGGCAGAGTATCTGTCCCCATAACCTCTTCAGAAAGTGACATCTCAGAGCTGACCCACCTGGCAGCTGGGGCACTGGCATTTCATGGGCACAGAAGCGTCTTCTTGTTGGGAGCCGATGGGCTTGAAGTTCCCAAGCCTGCTTCACTACATGTCGCTGCTCCTTTGGTGCAAGTTCTTATGTCTTAATAAGCCCACAAGGCCCTTTATTTATTTTCTTAAATTGAATTTAGCTCTTGGTGAAAGGGACAGGGACATTTCAGTTGCTCTTGCTACTCAGGCCTTTGGCTTTCTCCGTTGACCTGCGGCACACACATGATGGCCCTGCCCTGGCGCTCACTCAGCATTCATTTATCCTTGACCCTACTAAGTGCTAGACCCTGCACTCAGGGATACAGAGCTGACTGCAGCTGGGAGTTGCTCATGGGTCAGTGGGAAAAAGCAATGCTAATCTGATCTTAGAAGCTTTAGGGAAGTATAATTTCTACCCCTCTTCACCTCCTGAGTTCTGAACCAATTAAGAAATAGAAGAGGCAGATGAAGATCAGAATCTCAGCTCTGTCACTAGTAAGGCAGAACTGGAGAATATGGCCTGTCTTCTGACCACAATTGGCCTCTCTAATGCATTCCAGCTGAAGTGAATTCACCCATCCCAAATTGCTGGCCTCCCTGTTGTCAGGGCAGAGCCTGGCCTGAGAAAGTGCTTGCTTGAGCAAGCAGAGCATGCAGGCACGCCAAGGACAAGCCCCTGGAAAGAGCGTCCCTGAGGGGCCACGCTGAGCAGGCGCAAGTCCTCCTCCCAAACTCACCAGTCAGGTCACACCAAGAGGAGGGTGCGGGAGAGGGGCCAGGGGTGTGGGGGTCGCAGATGGGCCTAGAAACAAGAAGCAGAGAAGAGAGACGATGTGATAAAGGTGGCAGTAGGCACTGTACAGGAGCATACAGGAGGGAGCCGCTGACCCTGCCAGAGGTCAGGGATGGACGTTGGTGAAACCCTTCTCTGGAGAGCTGTTGCTCCTTTTCTGAGCTGTGAACTCGCAGGAGGGAAGTCTTCCCAGGCAGCTCAAAGTCTTGGTCAATGTCTCTGTGGCCAGCCGCATGCCTAGGCTGAGGAAGCCAGCCTCTGGCATGACTTCGGGGATGTTGGGAAGCCTCAGTCATCCTTTCCTCTTCCTCCTTCAGCCCCAACCCAAACTAGCCGATTGATGTCCTGCCGCTAAAGTGTCATTCCTGAGCCTAAGACTTTGTGCTCCATTAAAATGTCATTTCCTCTGAAAGGGGAGATGACTGCCAAGCCACTATCCGGAAGCAGCCGGGTAAAATGGAAAGGCTGAACGCGAGCCCTGAGACCCGAATCCACCACATACACTGCCTCGCCTCCATGGGCTGCGGGCCCCCGATGCATCCCCTTACTCCCAGCACCTCGGTTTCTCGCTCTGTAGTCTGGTGGGGGGTGAGGCTCGACAAAGCAGTCCCCTCACCATCTGCAGCTCGCGGTGGGCTCCAGGCTTGCGCCATCCTGATGATCCTGACCACTGCCCGGGGACCTGTGAACCGGGAGCAGGCCCCCCGTCTGACAGGTAGACTGGCTCCAAGAGGCTGACCTGCCCAACGTCACACACAAGGCCCAAGGGCAGAAACCACATCCTCTGATGGTTCCCATTTTGCTGTGGCTTACGCGGTGTGTACCCCAGAGCCTCGGGATTCCCCAGTGGTGCCTTGGGTGCAGCAAGAGGGAGACAAGCCTGGAGTGCAGGACTCATCAGTGCCAAATGTTTTCTCCCACAACTTCCATGGCACTGAAAAAAGTCCTCTGGAGGCTTGGCTTCTTCTTCCCACTTTAATGATGACGCCTTCGCTCAGCGTCTGTGTCTTCCATCTCCTCATGATGTGAAGGAAGCAATAGCAGCAAGCCTGTGGCTTAAGAAGACATGTTACCGTACTTGATCTCATGGAGGATCTTTACAGAACAGGACCCACAGCAGAGTCAAGGCAAGGTTGTTGTGTGTTGGTTTTAAGGCTTCCCCTCCTCTTGATTCTTGATATAAAAACTCTAGAAGCATTCTGGTCTACCCTGCCCCCGCCCCCCTCCCGGTCAGCCTTTTTCTCATAGGGATCTGGATGGGAGAGGCTTGATGTTCCTTACCAGCCCTCAGACAGCTCCTGAGAATCTTGGGAATTTATATAAACTTACCCCTGAAATGGAAACAAGTCAGAAGCCAAGTGTACAGTGGGAGGAACATTCTGTACAGCTCTCCCGAGACATCGCCACACTCAGGTAACCTAAAACCACAGCGGGCACTCATTCAGCACCTTCTGGCGGGAGCTTCGAGGGGATTGTGCTACAGGAGGACTTCAGACAGCCCTGATGTTAGGAGGGCCTCTGTCCCCCAGGAGGGGCAGGTGAATGTCCTCTCTGTTCCTGCCCCTGTGCTGAATAGCTGCCCAGTAAGTCTCTTCTGAGCCAGGGACCTGAGGATGTGGGGCGGGCATTGCCACATCGAGGGCCCACTGGGCCATACCTGATTGTTTGCGAGTCACTTGAGCTCTCCTCTACCAGGGTTCCTTGGCCAGTCAGTCTCTTGGTGCTCCCTGTTGAGGAGAAGGCTGGTGGACAGAAGAATAGACAAAACCCAGTGAGGCCTGATTCTTCCAGAACTCTCTCTGTTGGACCACGAGGACCAGGGGCATGAGGGTCTTGAGGAGAGAGGCCAACCAGGCTGGCTGAGGTGGACAAGTGAGCCATGTCAGCGCTGACCACAGGCCTTGGATGTGCCTCTGCCCTTGTCCAGTTCCCTGATGGGAGCTTGAGTTGGGGAAGATGAAAAGATGCGTCTCAGTAGGGCCTGCCGTGGGGGAGCCAGCTGTCCAGGAGGAGAGCCATGACCTGCACAGAAATAGTTCTAGTGACCCGGGCCGTCAGAGGAACACAGAGCATGGGGTCCCCTTTCAGCTGAGGGGAGGGATGGGATCTGAGGTAGCTTTCCAGAGATAGTGGCAATTGAACTAGGCCTTGAAGGAAGCTGGGGGATGACAGCTCACAGGTAGAGACAACAGGATAAACAAAAGCACAAAGAAGGGATTGCCCACCGTGTTTAGAAAAGGGCAGGTAGCTCAGGATGGCCTAGCCCAGGGCAGTGCGGCAAAGCAGCAGGAGCACAGGCTGGTAAGGTCAGAGGGCTCTGCGTGCCAGCACAGGGGCCCAAATGTGATCTGGGGGCAGCAGAGACACTGTCCCATACACAGGATGAGAGCACTGACTCTGAGCCAGACTGCCTGCGTTTGGTTCTTGGGTCTGCCTCCAACTTGCCCTTGGACCTTGGGCAAGTTGCTTAGCCTCTCCATGCCTCCATTTTCTCCTCTGTACGATGGGGATAATGAAAGTACCTACCTAGTGGGTCACCGTGCAAATAACATTTTAAAATGAGAGCAGTTCCTGGCACAAAGCTCATGTTTAAGGAGCCTTGTTACTGGTGCTATAATTATTCATTCATTCATTCAACAAGTCTTTGGCAACTCCAGCTGTGCTAGGTACTATTCAAGCCACTGGGGGCCAGCAGTAAGCCGCCCAGACACGGTCCCTGCCCTCATGCAGCTTATGCTGGACATCTTGTCAGGGAGACAAACAGTAATTGTGAGATAAGTAAGGAAAATAAACCTTTCAGGTGGTTGTATTAGGGAGAAAAAGCAGAGGGAGGAAATGGGTAGGGCCAGGTGGGCTAGGGGAAGCAGCAGCTTAAAAGGATGATCAGGGGAGGCCTTGCTGGGAGGCTTCTTGGGGAAAGGTCTGAGGAGGTGAGAGGGGTCCTGGTAGCCGCCGCCCACCAGGCGAAGAGACAGCGGGCACAAAGGCCACAGAGAAGCCGATGGAATGGCCAGACCAGAGCTCTGCCTTAGAGAGCAGTGGGAACACAGGCTCATAGGGTAGTGCAGACTCAACCTGCACCTTCAGTCTGTGTGGGACCAACTGGCCGGCAAGGCAGGAGGTGAGCAGGCAGGCAAGAGGCTTTGTCGTTGTCGCAGCAGTTTCTGAAGTGGGCTGCAGCAGGCATTTGTTGAGGTGGGCAGGAAAATGATAACACTTTCATCTCCAGGGCATTCCTTTAGCATCTCTCTTTGTATGGGTGTCATATTATATATAATATCGTGTACAAAACAGGTCCCGGATGTAACTGATAGTTATGTATACAGAACTTGGAGATAGGGGCGCAAACATCATTTTCTGCCAGGAATGGAGGCCAGTGGTCAAGGCGAGCACTGATGAGGAAGGCCTGGAAGGGGGGAAGGGGGCCACGGGCCCGGAGTGGGAGGCCGCCTGGTGAGGCAGGTGTGGCTGTAGTGGCCGCGGAGAGGAGGTGTGAGATGGGAGTCTGGACGTCCTTGAAGACGCAGGCCCCATCAGCTGGGAAGATGGCGGTGCCGTGGCCAGAGGAGGCCCACAGGAGGGGTCGGGGCACGAGGGGGCCTTCCTTCCTGGACCCTCGAGTGTGGCCCGCCTGAGAGACCTCATGTGCTTAGAAGGGCGGGCTGGACTCCTGGCAGGTGGGGGAGACCCGGGCTGTGGAGCTTTTGGGACCTCCATGCCACGGTGAGAGTTGAGGCATGCGGTGAGAAGAAAGGTCATGGTCCTGCTTGTGTGACAGTGACAGCTTGTGCTGATGCCATGGCTCGTCTCCAGGCTGTGTAAACTTTCCCCAGTCTGAGGGCGGGGTCTGATGGGGCAGCCATTTTGTTCCAGGCCTCAGGCCTGTGAGCCCGAAGCCTGCCACCCTTGTGTTGTATTCCCTGCAAGGGACGGTGCCAAGCGCTTTGAGACCCTGTGTCACAGTGGGCACGGAGGACCATCCAGCTGCAGCTGTTGCCACTCGGGGTGGGGGGCTGACTAGCCCTGGGCCCTGCCTTTTTCAGAAGAACCGGCCAAACTCCTCTGGAGGGACTGTAAGTGTCCCCAAGCCAAGTCACAGCTGCTCCCGGGGCCTCTGAGGGCAGCAGACAAGGAAAGCATCTGGTTTCTGCTCTCCTCCCCACAGCTGAGGTCTACATTGGCATTGGGAAGCCTGCGGAAGCCACAGCATGCACCCAGGAAGCTGCCAACCTCTTCCCGATGTCCCACAACGTCCTGTACATGCGAGGCCAGGTTGCGGAGCTGCGAGGAAACATCGATGAAGCCCGGCGCTGGTATGAAGAAGCCTTATCCATCAGCCCCACCCACGTGAAGAGCATGCAGCGACTGGTGAGTCTGGGGCCAGCCCCCCACTCTTGGATTGGGGGCTCCCCTTGGAGGCAGCAGGTAGTTCACAGCCCTCAGACCCTCTTCTGGGTCCAAGGACCAGAGGCTGCTAGCTTGCCAGGCATTCCCCTTGCCAAAGCCAGCAGGCTTCTTCCTGTAGTAGCTCGTGCAGGTGGCATCCCTAGGAGTTGACAGTGCAACCTACATGCCAGTCCTATAGGTGCCATAGAAAAGTCTGAGTTAGTGGTTTCCTGTCAGGAGTCCCAGCCACCCAGAGCCCTGGGTCTGATGCAGACAGGCTGGTGGCCTGGGTCTCTAGACTGCTGACAGCAGCCGGCTTGGGGGCGAGCCACCCCCGGGGGAAGACTTGAGTATAAAGCCAGGGCACTCGGCAGCCTGGGGCTCTCTTGCCTGGTGGGAACCTCAGACTCCAGCTTGTCCCCAGGACAGTAAGGGGCATCTTGCCAGAAGAGGGAGGGACAGGCCCTGTTGCATGGGGAGGTGGGAGGAGCCCGGCAGCACTAGGCCAGGTACACAGGTAAGTCGCCCTGGTTTCCACGCTGCTTATGGGTATGGTGGCTCTCCAGAAATGCATGTGTCCTTTGTAAAAGGCTCGCCTCCTCTCCAGGACGCGCAGGTCGGAGGCTTAGGGTTCCCCTACTGCTCCCCCTTCCTCCCTTGCCATGGACGTTGCTGGGGAGATCCTGGAGTTGGCCCCAACTGTCTTGGTTTCAACTGGGCGAGGGAGCACGCGGTGGCCTCTGGAGGGTTCTCGTCTTTTAAGAGCAGGTATTGAGTGTAGCTGCCCCACAGTGCCATGGGCCTGCTGGTACCTTTCTGCAAGAGGAGTCTGGAAGGTAGCAAGGTCTAAGGATCTGGAGACAAGCCGTGCTGCTTTCTCCGGGCCTGCATGCAAAGCTTAGGTTCTGAATTTTTTTTCATGCTTAGCAACAGGACATCTCTGATATACTGAGTCATAGGAAGGAAAGGCTTTGTAATAAGCTTTAGGTGCCTTTTGTGTCAGCAGCCCTTGAGAGCCCAGTGCCAGTGATGAGATGGTGGCGTGTGCTGTGGAAGAAAGAGGAGTCCAGGAACAGAGTTCTGCTCCCAAGAGCGTCTCACGCTCGTACTTTGCCTTGGTGAAGGCCGCTAAGCTCTCGGCACCTCGGTTTCCTTCCTGTAAAATGAAGGCGTTCAACTAGCTCGGCTGTGGGCCTCTGCCCAGTGCTAAGAGAATGTGGTTTTATAACAGATGAATAAAATGTTCTCCAGAGGAGCCTTCAGCGTCTTGCCACTTCTCACAGTAACTCTGCAGACTGAGGAAGGGGCTGAGCCGAAACTTCTGTATTCAGCAAGGGAAAGATTAGGTATGGGGGGCGGCCCTGGATGAGTACTTGTTTACAAGTCAGATCTGAACTCGAACTCAGCCCTCATCCTTACTCCTGGGAAACCTCGGGCTTGTCACCTAACCTCTAGGGGCCTCGGTGTTCCTGCCAATTGCACGGTCGCTCCCCCGGGAAGGCTGCAGTGAGGACCGAGTGAAATGCTGTTCTCGGCAAACCCAGCCTAGCTCCTGACACCTCGTAGGTGTGCAGTAAAGGAAAACTGGTGGCAGTCGTTTTCAGTTTTAAAAATAAATCAGATCATGTAATAATTGCAGCTACTGTTTTCAACTTCCCTTTATGAGTGTTTTGTAGCTCATTTTAGCTTAATAAATAATTTTACATATTACCCAAACATTAGTCTGTTTGACGAAAAATATTACATGGCTCTTAATTTTTGTCTCACTGTTGTAAGAGGAATTTTTAAAGAGCTTTTCAGATCTCTATGCTTTTCGTGAGAGCATTGCAGAAGAGAGATAATCAACGCCGTGTATTCAGCTTTTTATTAAAAAAAGGCAGCGTGTTTCTACCTAAGGGCCTATAAATTATTCAGAGAGGTATTTCTTGTTCGTCCCTGAGGGGAACACAATAGACAAAAGATCAGATAGAAAGCTCGGCCAGGAAAGTTCTACATTTCACCTTTGCTGCTTTTCAGGACACTGGAGCTCTCTGACAAATGCCAGGCGCCTCCTTCCTTTCTGAAAGGAACAGGCAGTTGGCCCAGCACTGGAGAGCCGGGTGAGCAAGGCACCAGGGTGCAGGCGGAGGTCTTGCCTGCTGCAACCATGGCAACGCCAGAGCCTGTTCAGGCTCAGAGGCATTAGCTGCCATCAAAGGCCTTGCCAGTAGAAAATAGCAATAGTCAACTCTTACAGTTTCTCTCCATGCATCCTGGATATTAAAAAACAAAAACTATCCAGGAGGCAAGTTGAGGCCAGCAAATCTATGCACCGTTGAGGAGCTTAGATTCCTCCAGTCAGAAACGTTGCCAAATGACCACGATCAGAGTGACGCCCAGAGGGTAGCTTGGAAGGCATCTTCTTGGTGATCTTATAAATAATGCACCCTGGCTTGTGTTTGCCCCAGCTGGCCACTTCCCACTCGCAGAGGCGGCCTTTGGAATCCCCAGGCTCTTCAGTCCTGGGATATCGCAGCCTGTCACTTGCTTTCTCCCCTCTCCACGCCACACAGGAAAGCTGTGTTCCCATGGCCTCGGGTGGAAAAGGGAAGAAGATGACCTTTGCAGCACACCACAGAGGCTCATGAGATTCCCGAACCAGACTGGCCCAGCTTAGAATCCCGGTTCTGTCACCCAGTACCTTTGGGACCTTGGGCAAGTTACTCAGTTTCTTTGCGCCTTGGTTTCCTCAGCTGTAAATGTGGATAAAATTAGTGCCAGTAAGGCCCAGATACAAACTAAACACAAGATCTGAAATCTCTTGTTGATTCACAAAACCCTAAGTCAAGAGGAAGAGAGAACAGAAGCTGTCTGTGTTCCAGTTTGAGTGCCAGGGAAGAGACCAGGAGCTCCAGGTTTCTATGGCAGAGGGAGGCAGAATCAGAGTGATGACAGCTACTGGTGCCAGGGAGAGGCAAATGTGTGCAAAGAGCAGGGCCAGGTTGCCCTGCCCCAGGCCAGGGCCAGGGTGAGGTTCAGAAAGTAAAGACTAGAAGGAGTTTGAAGGCCCTGGCCACTGGAGACCACCAAAGACCCAAGGAGGTTCCAAGGGAAGGAGCAGATTGTGGGTAGTGGAGAACAATGGGGAGGGCCTGGAGGGACAGAGGAAGGGCACCAATTTGAAGAGAGGAACCCGCATTGCATGTGACGGGTAAAGACCAAGTGGCTGACGATGACTGCAGAGAGCTGCCAGGAGGTTTGCTTTGGTTCAGCTCTGAAGAACAGTTATTAAATTCAGGAGTTGTAAGTGGCAACATGTGCCAGGTTATCTGACTCGAATTAAAAGTAGAAATGTGAACATTTTAATATTTTTTTAAAAAGCAATAATGACTTGCAAGGCACACAGTATTTGCTCCCGTAAATAGAAGGTCAGAATGGACAAGAGATACATGAATTAAATCATAGAGAAAATTGGCTATTTTCCAATAGTTTTAGTCTTCATATTTGTGTTTAAGTTCACATACATGAAGAAGGGAGAAAAGAAATACAGTGTTTGTATTAATGAGTTAGCATAAGACAAGGAGGCAGTAAGAGCCAAGTGTGGGAAGATAGTACTAAGGAAGCAAAGAGCTGAAGGGATAAGAAAAAATAACAAAGTAAAGTTGGTAACAGGGAGAGGAATCCATAGAGTGATCAGGCTTTTTCCAGAAAACCTAAAGGCATATTTTCATATTATTTTGCATGAGTGTATACATTTACATACATTTGCATGCTATGTTAAAAAGCCTTTAGCTCACAGTACCCCAAATGCATTAATGAAACAGAGCAAATGTTTTCAAGCCACTGGTTCTGTGTTCCCAAGTAGTGGGGAGAGGAGGGAAATGTGGTTCACAGTGGACCAAGGGGGCAGAGGAGCAGCAAGGATTGGTCCCAAGGCTGTGTATAGCTGAGGACAGAACCACCAGCATAGGAACTGGCTGCAAACAGGGACATCTGTGTGCCCTCTGATAATGTCAGTCTGGGCTTTTGAGGACAGTGTGTGAGTTTGGAGGGTAAGAGAGGAGCAGGAGCTCCCAGAAGATGGAGAAAGGTGGGGGAGAGCCAAAAATGTTTGTGGAAGGGAGTCGATAAGCCTAGAAGGGGAGAGGATTGCTGAGAAATATATTTGTACTAGAGGATCTTAGCAGGATGCTTAGACCTTCCTCCAGTCCACTTGACAGGTTGAGAAAAGGTGTGAAACAGAAGCAGATGGTGGGGGTCAGGCGGGGCCAGCAGAGTGGGGGCGGGGGGTGAGGAACTGCAGTGCCCAAGGCAGCCTTGAAGGGGACTGTGCCCCGAGAACTGTGGGCAGTGGAGGCACCGGTGATGGCTCCCACCCCTGCCCCACGTCAGGGAAGGAGGAGGACCGAGATGTCAAAGTGAACGGGGGAGTCTGCTCCTGCAGAGACAATTATATCCCAGAGCTGACACTGAGCAAGGAGAGACTGGATTAAAAGCACAAGGGCATGTATGAATGATACACTTCAATAAAATAAAAATAAGAAAAAGTAAAAAAAAAAAGCGCAAGGGGCCATCCCCTTCAGTGTTGATGTTCCCAGGACAAGGCAGGGGCCTGGAAAAGGACAGAAAAGCCCCCCAGCCATTCAAAGGAGGGCAGCTGGAGGGTCCAGGAGGTGGAACGCCCCCTCCCCCAGAGGAGCTAGTGACGGAAGACCCCTGGTGGAGCTCTCCAGTTAAGCAGACATGGGAAGACGCAGGGCTGGAGACCCTCTGGGGGGAGGCCCTCGGGAGGGGGGTGCAGTATGGACGACTACAGCGACGAGGTTGGAAGGGGGTTACCGCTCCGTGGGAAGACGTTTTTTGAGTCTGCATAAGGGGACAATCTAAGAATAGAGTAAGCTTTCTGGTTCGGGCTTGGCAGGCCCAGAGTGGACAGGAAGACGTGAAACTCCCTTAGTTCGTTCAAGGTGGCTGAAGGTTTCATGCCCAGGCTGTTTTGGGGGGTTTCTCCATGGTGGTATTTTCTGAAACATCAGAATCTGAAGTGGCGTCAACGTGTTGCAGTTCTGTTCCAAGGGAGCCTGCTGGTCGCAGAAGGCTGGCAGAGAGATCAGCTGGGATGTTTGAAGAGGCATTTTATTCAGAAATACCCGAAGGCACGGTCTAAGGAGGCTATCAAAACGTGCCCTGCAGTGGGACGTCTTACGGGCGGCTCCTCCATTTGAAGTTGGTTTAACTCTTGTAAAGGTTGCTGCAGAAGTATTCATGAAAACGAAGCTGGCTCACTGAGCTGGGCCCGTCTGGTGCCAGAGCTTTCTTTAAACTGCCTTCAGGCTTGCGTGGCTGTTTACTGTGGGAAAATGGGCTTGAACTGAGGGAAAGAGATGAGCTCCGGCTGGCCTAAGGCAGCTTGCCTTGCTAAATCATGAAACTTTGTTGGTTTTCTCCCTCTCTCCCATCTTTTAAAGTGTCCATCTGTTAAGTGAGAGTGGAGCACAATTGCTCGTGTCTGACATTTCATTAGTTAGCAGTGTTTTCCAATTTGTCGTCCTGCAGACGCAGGGCCAAGATGATGAGCTTCTGAGGCAGCTCCGGGCCCAACAGCTGCGACTGTGTGGGGAGGGGCTTTGCCATCAGCTGAGGAGGGCTCGGGGCTGTGGGCAGGGCAGGGTGGCGCCTCAGCGCATCTCCAGTTCTCCCCTTGTAGAAACTGGTCTTAAAGACAGGGCTTGGCCCCCTTCTGTTCCTCTGGGTAAGATCCAGGCACAAGTAAGCGAGTGAAATAGAAATGAGAACACCTTCCCCTTTCAAATGCTGACTTTTAAATGGATTCCTTTCATCCAAAGTATCAATTTTCTTTCTGTACATCGAAAGAATGATGGGCAGGAAACAAAACTTCATGATACTCTCATGAGAAGGCTCCTTCAGCTAGTCATTGTATTTTATTTTGTCAGAATTTTTTCAATGTTTTTATTTTTTTTACTTTTATTTTTTTAAAGATTTATTTTTTAATTTATTTCTCTTCGCTTACCCCTCCTCCAGGTTGTCTGCTTTCTGTGTCCATTCGCTGTGTGATCTTCTGTGTCCACTTGCATTCTTGTCAGCAGCACACGAAATCTGTGTCTCATTTTGTTGCGTCGTCTTGCTGTGTCAGCTCCGTGTGTGTGGCGCCACTCCTGGACAGGCTGCACTTTTTTTTGTGGTGGGCAGCTCTCCTTATGGGGTGCACTCCTTGCGCGTGGGGCTCCCCTACACGGGGGATACCCTGCGTGGCAGGGCACTCCTTGCACGCATCAGCACTGCACGTGGGCCAGCTCATCACATGGGTCAGGAGGCCCGGGGTTTGAACCTTGGACCCCCCGTGTGATAGGTAGATGCCCTATCTGTTAGGCCAAAGCCGCTTCTCCCGTTGGGCCAAATCTGCTTCCCAAGTTTTTAAAATTAGGGGAACACATTCATTTTTTCCTTGAGGAGAGGCTTAAGAAATATTTGGATATCTTTCCTAGACAGGACTATGTGTGTTGATAGTGCCCTTTGAAAAGTATACAGGCCTTAATTTCTTTAATACATGTATTCACTGCTTGGAGTTCAAACTAACAGTAAAGAGGGAAAAGTAGTGCATTTCTATTGGGTGTTCAGCTCTTTGCTCTTTTTCCCACCATCTCTCCCTTTCTTTCTTTCTTTCTTTCTTTATTTTTTGAAGATTTATTTTATTTATTTCTCTCCCCATCCCCCCTCACCCCACTTGTCTGTTCTCTGTGTCCATTTGCTGTGTGTTCTTCTTTGTCCGCTTCTGTTGTCAGCGGAACTGGGAATCTGTGTCTCTTTTTGTTGCATCATCTTGCTGCGTCAGCTCTCCATGTGTGTGGCACCATCCCTAGGCAGGCTGAACTTTCTTTCGCACTGGGCAGCTCTCCTTACAGGGCGCACTCATTGTGCATGGGGCTCCCCTATGCGGGGGACACCTCTGCATGGCACGGCATTCCTTGAGTGCATCAGCACTGCACGTGGGCCAGCTCCACATGGGTCAAGGAGGCCCGGGGTTTGAACCGTGGACCTCCCATGTGGCAGGCAGACGCCCTATCCACTGGGCCAAGTCCGCTTCCCTCTCCCTTTCTTTAATGGTGCACACTGTGCGTTTTAGCTCCTTCAGTCACTTGAGGCCTTTTCAGGAATTATGAGTACTTGGCATGAATTTAACTTTTCTCGCTACCAAAAATGTAAAACCTCATGGGCCATATTTGATGTGTTTGTTCCTGCAATATGCGGTGAAATGGCAAATTTCTTTTTTACTGACGGAGAACACTGTTCTTTGTGGCCTCTCCCAAGTCACATTGTAAGTTAGGAGTCAAACCAAGAAGAGTACATGTCAGTATAGCCGTGTAAGAGAACTTCCCCTTTTTGTGTATTCTGTTGCAATCTTCATTGCCAATTAAAAACTGACTGTCCTAGAGAGAAGACTTGTCTAGAACCTGAAATTGGCTCTCGGGAAGTGATTTCTTTCCCATTCTGAGAAGGGCAGCCAAGGATTGGCAGTACCTGGCCCTGTTCTGAAGTGTGGGTGGAGGGGGCGGCCAGCCTGGGGCTGAGGAGCTGAAGCATCAGGGACTTCCGTGCGTGCACCTCTGGCATCCTGAGGTGGCCATGCCACTGAGTCAGTCCCGTAGCGTCCAGTGGCATGGAGGGTGGGAGAGCAAACCTAGCCATGAGGGCCCAGACCAGTGGCAGAGACAAAGGAGGGTGGAGCCTGGAAGTGGTCAGGGGGACTGACCCCAAGAGAAAGTGAGAAAGAAGGAAAAAGAAAAGAACCCATGACCTGTTTTGTCTTTTGAGCAAAATCTTCTCCCTTCTGTGAGCCCGGGCAGACTTTCACCGAAGGCAAGCCTTTCTTCTCTGCCTTCTTTCTCTCTCACCAGTGAAAGTGCATCTCTTCTGTGGTGGTAGGTAGGACATTCTGACGTAGCCATCCATCACCACGCTCAGCCCACGCAGGGGTTTGCCACTGTGCCTGATGACAGCAGCCCTACAGCCCTGAGGGCTCGCATCCCCCAAGCGCTCACCCCTCCTGTGCCGGGCTCAGCGCACCTCCACAGGCTCACCTGTCACTCACACTCGTCCCATCGCAAACCCTGCCGCAGGACTCTGCTGTGCCCCCGTCACGGAGCCGGATGGCCAAGCCGTGTCTGCTTGAGTCGCTTGCCCCAGGTTGTACAGTTGGCTTGAATGTGTGGTCTCAGAGCCAACTCCTACCCCTTTCTTTTCTGACTGGTTTTGTTCTGGTTTATTTTAGTTCTGCTACAGCTTTTGAGGGCCTTTCGAATCTCTACAGAAATCTCCTCCCAGTGCTTTCAAGACCTCATTACAAGTACATCCCTCTGATCTTGTTTGAGAGCAAATAAATGAGGGGGTGGAGGAGGGGAGGGAAACTTGCTGCCTCCCTGAATTTGAGACTGTAACCATCTCCCCACCAAGCTGAGCAGCCCACCCCCGCATGGCTGGTGGGGAATACTCTGCAGCATCTAATAAAGGCTGCTCCCAGGCTGGAAATGTATCATGTGGCCTCTGTTGGGGATACCAGCATCACTTGGGCCAAAGCACCATAAGAATAAAAGGGACCCTCCGAAAGGCAGGATGCCATCGCAGAAAACCCACAGGCTTTGACCCCATGACCCATGCTGGTGGGGCCACTGTGTTCCGCGGGCGTACCTGAGGCAGAGGAGGGAGGACGGAGTGCATGCCCTCCCCAAGCCTCATGGATGCATGCCCTCCCTAAGCCTCAGGTCCCTCTGCACGATTACAGTCAAATGCTTTCCTTGCACATAGTAAGGCCCAATAAATGCCATTGTTATTATCATTGTTAGGGACAGACTGCTCACAATTGGAGGAGGGTGGCCAGGGATGGTGAGATTTAGGAGAAGCTAAGGACGTTCAGCCTGCAGACCTGATGACGGTTTTACTTTCCTGGCTGCTAAATCAAATACCATGCAATGGGCTGGCTTCCACAACAGGAATATGTTGGCTTACCATCCTGAGACAAGGAAAAGTCCAAAATTAAGGCATCATAAAGGTGCTATTTTCTCCCAAAAGACTGGCATTTGGGGACTGGCTGTTGACAATCCTTGGCCCTTGGCTTTTCTGTCACATGGCAGTGCACATGGCGGTGTCTTGAGTTCTCTTCTGGGTTCCAGTGACTTCGAGCTTCCTGCTGCTCCCTGTCACTTTCTCTCTCTGTGGCCTTCTCTGTGAAGCCCTTCAGAGATAGGATTAACACCCATCCTGAGTCAGGAGGGATGCACCTTATCTGAAGTAACCTCACCAAAGGCCTATTTACAAGGGTTCACACTCACAGGAATGGCGTGTGTTTAAGAATATGTTTTTCTGGAGTGCATAGCCCCAAGCCACCCGTCTACCCTCTGGGCCCCAAAAAGACATGTTCTCCCCACATGCAAAATGCGTTCATTCCATCACTACATACCACAAGTCTTAAATCATTTCAGCAATAATGCTAAGGACCAAGTCTCATCAAGATAGGTTATGGGTTTGAGACATCTTGGGGCAGAATTTCCCTGTGTCTGTAGATCCTTGAAACCTAGAAAACAAGTTACCTGCTTCCAGTATACAATAGTGGGACAGGTATAGGGTAGTCTTTCCCATTCCAGAAGGGAGAAATTGGAAGGAAAACAGGGGCCACAAGTTCCAAACAACTCCAAAACCCAGCAGAGCAAACTCCATTAGATTTCCAGGTTTGAGACATCTATGGATCTATGTTTTGTCCTCTTGGCCTGATGAAGCAGCAGCCCCGCCCCTTCCAAGCACCTGCACAGCTGCCAAACTCTTCCAGAACCCTGCAGTGAAGGCCCTACCCTCCCCAAGCATCAGGATGGTGGCAGGCTCTCCACAAACCCCAGGGCACAAGCCCCACCCTCTCTGGGCCCTAGGGTGGCAATCAGACTCTCCACAAACTTGGGAGCACAGGCCCACCATCTCTAAACACTGGGGTAGCAGCACTCTTCCTGAACAACAGGGCGCAAGGCCTGCCCTCTCCAAGCACCAGGGCAGATGGGCTGCCCCCTCCAAATGCAGGGTGAACCTGCCCTTTCCACACACATGGGTGGGCCCACTCTCCTAGCCTGAGGAGATCTCTTTGGTCCAGGCTATGGCTTCCTTGGTTCTACCCTTGAAGTCATCCTTCCTTCAATTTGTCCCTTCTCTGTCCCTTTCAGTCCAGCCTGCAATGGTTCAACTCAGACCAAATTTATAAAACCCTTGTCAGCTTTGAGTGCAGTTCACAGTGTTCCAAACCATCAAACAGAAGGACCTTCCATAGATCCTTTCTGGATAACTACACTTCCAATTCTGACTTCCGGTGAAGTGGCTGACTGCATTCGGTTAAACCCTCATGTGGAGCCCTGTTTTCCAGGGACTTGCTTTCTGGAAGCTCAGGGAGGTCCCACCGTGACATTATAGTTACCTGTGCATCCTGGAAGAGCTAGAATTCCTCCATGAGACTCCAGAAAGTGTACTGAGGGCCAAGGGATGAGGATTGGAAGGCTCATCCCAGCAGAGGAGGGCACTTGTTTGTGGCGTAGAGCGGCAGTGACGCTAGAAAAAGCTATCCCAGGACTGGGGCCCAGCTCCTGTCAGAGCTAGATGAGACAAACCCATCTGAGTGTCAGTAAGAAAGTTCAGTAAGAGGGCTCCAGTCCTTCTAAACATCGACAGATGGTGAGTGCGTGGCCCTGGGGACAGCCTGCCTGGATGTGAGTCCCAGCATTGTCACCTGCTAACTCACGACATAAGATAAGTTCCTTAATCTTTCTGTACTTCTATTTTCTCAGCTGTAAAATGGGAATAATGATAGTGCCCCCATGATGGTGTTATTGTGCAGGTGAAAAGAATTAGTACAGGGTACGCAGTACTCCATAAAAATCAGCTAGGATGGAAAAACCTAGGATGGAAGCTCCTCTGTATCCTTTTGACAAGGAATGACACATCTCCTTTCTAAGTCTGTACAAGCGCACATGGGCGTAGCTTCTCCTCTGAACTAGGATGACCACATTTCATTGGCCGGGGGGAGCTGAAATTAAATATATCATGGGGAGAAAATATTTGGAAACCATATATCAGCTAAAGGTTTAATATCCAGAATATATGAACTCCTAGAACTCAACAACTAAAAGACAAACAACCTAATTTAAAATGGGCAAAGGATTTAAACAGACATTTCTCCAAAGACATATACATTTGGTCGATAAGCACATGAAAAGATGTTCAATATACATGTTTCCATAATTTAAAAAAAAAAAGACTAAGAAACAGTAGCAATTCAAGTCAATACATCATCCCAGACTGGATCTAATAATGGAAGAGAAAGTGTCCAAAAGGACATTATTGGGACGTATGAGAAAATTGGAATATGGATGAAAGCTTTCTAGCAGTGTTAAATTTCTTGAACTTTTTTATGGTACTTAAGATGGTTACATAAGTGAACATAAGTTACACAAGTGAATGTCCTTGTTCTTAGGTGAAGTGCAACCTACTTTCATGTGTTTAGAAATAGATAGATAGATAGATAGATAGATAGATAGATAGATAGATAGATAGATAGATAGATAGATAGATAGAATGATACAGCAAATGTGGCAAAATGACCAAAGTTGGTGGATCTGGGTATCTGGGTAGGGGGTACGTTGCAGATCTCTCTATGGGTTTTGTATTACTTTGGCAACTGTCCTATAAGTTTGAAATTATTTCAGAATAAAGAATTTATTAAATATACATGCATACACACACACACATATGTCTATCACAGCCCGTGTTTAGCTAAAGCATGGCCCTTTGGCTTTTCAGCAGACTGAGCACTGAGCATGGCCCCAGGCTGTTAGTGGAAAGGAGGAGGCATAGAGGGAGGCCCTGGCTGATGTGACTTGTTCTCTGGGAGAGGCAGAGAGCACCTCTTCTGGTCTCTGGGGAGGCTGAACTGGGTCCCTCCCCATGACCAGGGTGGGAGTGGGTTCCCAACCTGAAGGGCAGGGGAAGGCCTTGGTGGCAGGAAGGGCACACAGCCTGTTATGAGCCCAGTTCAGATATCACCTCCTCCATCTACCCATTCCCCAGAGGGGCCCCAGCTCTCTTTCTTTCTCTTCCTTCCCTTCCTTCCCTTCCTTCCTTCCCTTTCTTCCCTTCCTTCCCTTCCTTTCCTTTCTTTATTTAAGGTTTTTTAAAAATTTCTCTCTCCTTCCTCCTCCCCTCCACCCCATCTACTCTGTGTCCATTCACTGTGTGGTCCTCTGCGTCCACTTGCGTTATCCCGAGGCACTGGGAAACTGCGTCTCTTTTTTGTTCCATCATCTTGTTGCGTCAGCTCTCTGTGCGCAGCGCCACTTCTGGATGGGCTGCACTTTTTTCACACAGGGCGGCTCTCCTTGCAGTGTGCACTCCTTGTGCATGGGGCACCCCTACACAGGGGTGCCCCTGTGTGGCATGGCACTCCTTGTGCACAGCAGCATTGTACATGGGCCAGCTTACCACACGGGTCAGGAGGCCCTGGGGATCAAACCCTGGACCCTCCATATAGTAGACAGATGCTCTATCAGTTGAGCCACGTCTGCTTCCCCTAGCTCTCTTGAAGTGTTTGTTGAACCAACATGGGGTTCTTCGTTCTTTTCTTGTGGGAAGCCACCTTGACTGAGGCAGCACAGCCTGCACAGACCAAGGGGCAGGAGATGGGAGTGGACAGGGCAAGTGGAGGGGAAAGGGAGGACAGAAGACACCTGTAAGCAAACTCAGCAGGTACCCTCTTTTACAAATGGGGTGCCACTTCCTGAACAGATTTTGAGCAAGATAGATAGCTAGAATGATACATCAAATGATCCCAGACTGCATCTAATAATGGAGGAGAAAATGAGCAAGTAATTAGGAACATATTGTTTTCAGAGTCAGGTTAACTTTCTTTGTGCAGAGGAGTTTGGGGCATTTGTTGATTCAGCCTTGGCTGAGCCCTTTCCAACCACAAGTACAGGAAATTACTTCCAGGCAAGACAGGGGGATGCTGCCACATGATTTCATGTGAGGCCAGGGAAGCTAGGTCCATGCTATGTAGTGGAACCTTCCAGTGCAGCAGGATCTCAGTGTGTTTCAAGCTGAATCTCAGAGAAGATGTGATAGGCGGGAGTGGCGGGGGGGGGAATCTCATCAGGTCCCCAGGCAACCCTGTAGCCCCAGCTCCAGGGACCAGTCATGGGCGAAGGTGGCAGGGGCAGCCCCTCCCAAGTTCAGGCTCTGTCCTTTGCCCCATGCATATTTTTCCTTGACAGATCCTGTACCCCAGTTTGGGGTACATGGTCATCACTGTCCTTAGACTAGAGGCTGCCATGGAACCAGGTCTGGTGGCCCTGCTGGAGTCTACAGTGGTCTTCCAAGACTGGACACATGCCCAGTGGTGCCCTCTGGTACTCACCTCTGTCCAGAGGGCAGGCAGCTGCTGGAGGGCAGGTGCGCCCAGGTGGCAGTTGTCTGTAAACTTCTCAGGACTCCATGGCCTGGCCCTTCAGTTTTCCCTCTTTAGTCAGAGATCATCCTCTGAGAAACAACTCACATTAGCCATACTCATGAGAGACTTGAGTTCTAACCCAGAAACCAAGATGATAATTTTTGGAGAACCAGGCTATGCCTTTCCTGGGCCCAGCTACTTGCCATCTTAGAGCTCACCCTGTAAGACAGATGCCAGGCCCCAGGACCTGAGAGACTAAGGTGGCCCTCCCTGGCGCCTGGACCTCCAAGCTGGAGATGTTGAAGTGAGCAGATGCCAAAGGATTGGGGCTGTGCACTCCCAGAAGCTCCGGCTCCTCTGCTGCAGAGAACCTTTACAGGGCCCGGAATTCTCCTGCCCATCACATAGGCCTTTAGGCCAAAGTCTCACCCTCAGTGCCTGGCGGTCACAGGTGAGCCGAGAAATGGACAGCTGCAGCTCCTGGGAACGAACGCCAGGGAGGTGGGGCGGAGGCGGGTTACCCCTGGCCTAGGGCACCTGGTCCTCTCGCCCCCATGTGTCATGCAAATATCAGGTGTCACTTCCTTCTTGGAAAAAAAAGACGCCCAAGCCCTATACCTGTGGGTCAGATGAATGCTCAGCTTGCGAGCTTCTGTAGGTCACATGCCAGTCGTCTTCCCGAGGCCACCCCCGCGTCCCTTGATGGGAGCTCGGGAACAATGCTCGGCCTTCTGGAGGTGGTGCCCACTGCAGACTGTCAGTCTCGGGTCCAGTTCAGCGTGTGGCCTTCTGACCTTGGTCCCAGCCTAAGAGCGCCTCTTCTCTGGGTCCCTGCCCGAAACCGAGGTGGGAGCAGGCCTCTTAATACCACAGCACCAAGATGTTTTCTTTGTTTTCCCATCTCCCTCGGGGAGGAGGCGGGGACCACCTTGCTCAGACTTGGTTTGCATAGTCCCTGCCACCCTGTCCTTGGGAACAGAAATGATAACAGTAACAGTTGCCCAGCAAAGAAGGACCTGTCAAAGCCATAGGTGGGGAGGGCTGTCGACCAGGGGGAGGTGTTGGAGATGCTTTGGGGGGAGAGCCAGGTAATGGAAGTCGTTTACTTATGATGTAACCTACGTCCTTACATCCTTCTGAAACTCTGTGTTTTTAGGTTATCACATTTTCTGGTTGTTGGGTATCCATGTCCTCCTTGGAGTGAAAGGACTATCACCCTGGGAATCTAGAACTTCTGATTTACAGTCATACGACTTCTGTTTGGCTTATGGCACTTGGGCTTGCCCTCCCCAGTTACCCGCCCACATAAAATAACATCATTTTGGACACTTAGATTCTCTGCAGACATTTTCTGCTCAATTTTGGATCCTGCCTCCACCTCAGTCCTTTTCTCCCTGCTGGCCTGGGAGATGTGGCATCAGGCCACCCTGCTTTCACTGAGGGCTGTGGTCACAGACCCAGAAGCAGCTCAGACCCAGCACAGACTCAAATGCAAGCCTTTCTGTGCATTTTAGCATTAGGCATTCCTTTGCCGCCTCTTAAGGGAAAACATTAATTCTCTGTTTATTTCTATTTTCTGTTTTGGAATCTGAGATGACTAATTACAGGTAGCGCAGTTCAGTCTCCCATTAGTAATTTTGATCTAAAATTATTTAAAATCTGACATACTCTAGCCAAACCTTTTATTCTTAGAAGTTCTGCCCCATTATTTCAGCACAGTTTGACATTTAGCTTCCCTGCTGTGCCACAGTTATTGCTCCCTGGCTTGGAGAAGGCTCTTCACCTTCACTTACTTGGGTTGATCTCTGTTCTTAGATACTGGTCCATGGTGCCCCCTCCTTACTTTGGCCTCTCTAAACTTTAGGGCTGTCTTTTCAGCATCTTCCTCCCCTGCACTGCTTGGCTCTGAACCCAGTGGGAGCTATGGCCGACCCCATGGGAGAGCGGGCATTCTGCGCCAGCTGGGCTTGCAGAGTCCAACCTGCCTCATACCTGAGTTGCTTCCCCGTCATTTGTTGTCAGTCCCAGAGATGCCTCACTGAGTGCTTGGGGCTCTCTCTTTGGGCCATGTCACCCCACATGTTGTCTGACCTTTAGACTGAGTTTAAGTCTTCAGCCCAAAGGTCTCTGGAGACCATCCTGTGAGAAGTTTTTCCTCAACCAGTGTTGGAGATGAGGCTCTAACACGGACAGGAGTCAGATAGAAGCCTTTGGACCAGACACTCCCCAGAGGGTTGAAGGCATTGTAGGATTTAGCATCTCACTGGAATTCTCAAAGCTCAGCACCCTTTAACAGATGTGGAAGCTGAGGCCAGAGAGGAGAAGGGGCTTGCCAAGGCCACAGAGCAGGGAATGGCAGGCCCTGCTTGAAGGTTTCACACCCACGTTCCCTATCTGTAAAATGGAATAATCACACCTGCCTTCTGGAGTTGGGGGATTGGGGTCAGGGCAGACGGGATCCACTCATTGAACTTCTGCAGGGAGACCCTGGCTCCAGGGAACTCTGGCCCGTTCCTTCCAGGGATTGCAGCATTGCTGTGTCTTGATGAACCAAGCAGCATTGCTTGAGCTCCTCTCCCTTCTCTTTTGTTCCCAAATGGAATGGAGTTTGTCTCTCCTTTCACCTCCCACCTTGCCTAGAAGTGTCCCACCCTACTGTGTATCATCCCTGTTTCATAGCTACCCCGACCCCAGAGTATGCCAGGATTGCCAGCTTCAGCACTGATTTTTGAACCCAGTCGATTGCAGGAATGTCTCCAGGTTAGCATTTGGCACCCTTCCTGTCACCAAGGACATGGGGGTGAGGGGTTGCTTAGGAGGAAGGAATGACAAATGTACCCATGGCAAAATGTACCAATAACCAAGTGTCAGATCCTCAGGCTTTTGGAAGGTCCTCACCTGGAGCCAAGGCAAGTCCATCTCCCCTGCACAGATCCAGGGGGACCTGCTCCAGGGCCCTGTCCTCTTTAGCATGGGTGACCAGAGAGTGGAGGGCAGGTCATTTGGTAAGAGCACTGCCCAGGGCGAAGAGGTGGCCTTGCCACTAATTTAGCTCCCCGAGGCCTCAGCAGTCTTCTGGGAAAGGAGAGAATGGAGCCAAGGCCTGAGAGCTCTCAGATCCTGGGCCACAGTGTCCAGAAAAGTCCTAACGCAACCTAGCTAAATATCTCCAGCTAGAGCTCCCAGGACTCCAAGCCACCGTGCCCTGGCAGAAAATCCCCTGCCCATGGTTACTATGCCTTCTTTACCTCCCAGCAGGTTCACTGTCCAACACTGATACCCCTTCCCTCTCCACTCTCTGCCCTTTCTTCGTCTGCTGGTATTTACACAACACCTGTCTCTTAGAACAGCTTTGCAGGTATGGATCTTTTTGAGCCTTTTAGAATATCAGTAAGGGTCTTCTGAAGCAGGAGATGACTGAATATTTGAGCACCTAGTGTGTGCCAGGTTTTTTCCTGCTCTGCCCTTAAGCATCACATTCACTGAGTCACTGGTCATTTGTTCAGCAAAGCAGCCTCTAAATCCTTGGTGTGAGGACTGAATGTGATGAATCATGCAAGCAGCATGGAACCTAGTTCTGTACCACGTACTGGACTAGATCCTGAGCATATCAAAATGAATCTCCCCTCAAGGACTGAGAGTCTAGAAGGAAAGACATAAATATGCATGTAAGTAACTTTAAGAAAAGTGAGAGGCAGATGTGCAGGGCCCCGGTGGTCTGTTCTCGGTGGGGGGAGGCAGGGCACAGAAAAGGCTCACAGGAGTGACCTGAGTGAAGCACAGAGTCTTCCAGTTGGGAGCAAGAGATGGATTTTAAAAATCGGGTAGTAAACACCAGCTGTGGGAGATGTGTATGGGACAGTTGGGGAAATCTGAATAGGGACCAGCTAGTAGGTGAGTAGATGATTGTGAGGACACTGTTAAGTTTGTGGGGCATGATTTGTTTGGTACCAAACAATCATCATCACACCTAACAAACTTAACAGAATCCTCACAATCATATACCTTGTCATACCCACTGAATGGACAGGGAGAGAGTGTAAACTACAATGTAAACTATAATCCATGTGGTGCAGCAGTGCTCCAAAACGTATTCACCAAATGCAGTGAATGTGCCACAATGATGAAAGAGGTTGTTGATATGATAAGGGTATATGGGGACCTCTTACATTTTTTAATGTAACATTTTTTGTGATCTATGTATCTTTTAAAAAAAAGACAAAAAATAAATATATAAAAAGATTTAACACATATAATGCTAACTTATTCCATTAGTATCCTATAAATCTAGGGAGATTGCACCCAAGCTAAATAAAATTGGAACCATTGTAGTTTAAAACAAAACAAAACAAAAATCCTTATTTTTTAGAGATTCAGGCTCATTTATTTAGGGGTGAAATGTCACAATGTCTGTAATTTACTTTAAAGACTGTCCCCCTACCCCAGTACATGAAGCAAATAAAAATGTTAATGGTTATTAATTTATATGATTGGTAGATAGATGTTCATTGTTTTAACCTTTCTCCTTTGCTACATGCTTGAAATTTTTCATGATAAAAAAAGTTTAAAACAAAACCACAGTAAGCCAGTGTGATGGGGTCCACGTTCAGGAGAGATTGCTCTGGAAGCTCAGAAGGAGCGTTAGGCAGAAGCCAGCAACACCAAGGACCTGACTCAGGAGTAACACGTTGACAGGCTGAGAGAAGAGAGAGGGAGGAGGCGGGCACAGCACGGGCGAGTGAGGGAGCAGGGGGGCTCAAGGCGGAGGGCTCCCAGGCACCCTGCTCGGGTGCCTGGCTGGTTGCAAGGCATCCACCTGGCTGAGTGCCACAGGGGGAGCAGTGTGGAAGTCTGGTGGGCCCCAGGAGAGGGCCCGGCTGGGGTCCATCCAGGAAGAGCTGCCCGGTGGTGCAGGGCTGGGTGGGTCTGGAGGCCAGGACCACGGTCAAGGCTGGCGAGGCTGCCCATAGGTGGTACCCAAAGTGAGGAGGTGGTGAGGATGCCCGGGACGTAACTCCCAGAGGAAGGCAGAGGGGAGCTGAGGACAGAACCCAAGGAACACCCACGTTTAAGGAGTAAGAGAGAAATTCGACTAACAAGAAAACGTAGGTTCTGCTCACACTTATAGCCCGGCTCTGTCAGATCCTCAAGTCCTCTTGCTTGCTGAATCCGCCCCTGCCCTGCTCATGGCTGTGGCCAGTGGAAAGATCTCCCCAGCAAGAGCAGTCGCTAAGTGAGCGTCACAAGCGGAAGTGATCTGAATTACACACCCAGCTGCACCCTGAGATCCGCGTGCCCTTCGACAGGTCACGGCACTCTTCTGGGCCTCAGTTTCTTCCTTTGTAGAGTGGGGATAATGATGCCCATCCCCCAGGGTGGGGGGACTAGGTGCCATCACAGGCATGACCAGAAGAACCAGATGCTGTGTCTTGGTTCTTCTTTTTTTTTTTTTAAAGATTTATTTTTTATTTATTTCCCCTTCCCCACCCCTCCCCCAGTTGTCTGCTCTCTGTGTCCATTTGCTGTGTGTTCTTCTGTGTCCACTTGTATTCTTGTCAGTGGCACCTGGATTCTATGTCTCGTTTTGTTGCGTCATCTTGCTGTGTCAGCTCTCTGTGTGTGCGGTGCCACTCCTGGGCTGGCTGCACCCTTTTTGTGCTGGACGGCTCTCCTTACGGGGTGCACTACTTGCGCATGGGGCTCCCCTACAAGGGGGACACCCCTGCATGGCACGGCACTCCTTGTGCGCATCAGGGCTGCGCATGGGCCAGTTCACCATGTGGGCCAGGAGGCCCTGGGTTTGAACCCTGGACCTCCCATGTGTTAGGCATGCCATGTGGATGCTCTATCCGTTGGGCCAAATCCGCTTCCCTGCCTTGGTTCTTAGAATTGTGCAATGTCCCTCTTCATCTCTGTCCCTCAGGGAAGGTGAGTGGCCCCAAGCACGTAACATTAGTGGCTATTTCTGACGGGAACCTTGGGTCCCCACCCACCCCTCAACACAATAAGCAAGGGATCTGGCATTGCGAAGAGGCCAGTCTTGATTAGCTCTGAAATCGAAATGCTGGCCAATGCCCTTCCAAACGAAGTTGACCCTCCCCTGCAGGGGAGCCCAGAACATGTGATGCCGTCTTCCTCCATCAATAAAGGAGGAGAGGAGAGTGTGCGGATGATAGGCCAGTCCACTGTCACGCTCTGTGTCGGGGGCAGCCAGCATCCAGATGTGCGGGGCTTGAGCCAAAGTGCGAGCAAGTGATCGCTGCCGGAGTCTCCCAGAACAAGCTAGAAACAAAATCTCCTTTTTCCTAAGGACAACATGAGTTTTTTTCCAGGCCTTTCAAAGCAAGGCAGGTCAATCGAGTTATAATTGGCTCTCTAATTAGAACTCCCACAAGCTGTTAAATTCTTTACCTGCTGCCTGGCATCTTATACAAAGGTGACAAATCTGCCGCTGCCTTTGGAATGATTAAAGGAAGCCGGCTACAGCCCCGTCCTTCTTGCAGTCCTTCTTACAGCCCCATCCAGCCACCTCCTACCCCTCGCGAGCTAGTGCACGCCCACACCCTCCCTGGGAGTGCAGCATGGGACGTAGCCCAGTTTACAAGGCAGTCGGCCGTCAGGCAGCCGGGCTGGAAGGCTGTGCAGCTGAGTGATCTCCTGGAGACCGAGTGGGAGAAGACAAAAGTCCCCACTCCAGCCTCCCAGCCAGGGTGTCTGAGGTGTTCTGAGGGTGTTTCACCGATACCTACCCCAATGGAGTTGCTCTACGATGGAAGAAAACGACTCTCCCGTTCTGTGTCCTCAACCCTGGAGAAAATGGTGTTTTTGTGTTGCTCGGTCAGCCATCAAGATAGCAGTGTGATTTGAAGGACAATGCCCGCATGTTGACAGCACCCAGCACCGCCCATCTTCCCTTTGTGGTCCCTCCACTCTTGTGCCAGGGCCTCATGCAGCCCTCCAGCTAGAAACCAGGCAGGGGTGCAGCCCTCCACTAGCAGGCCAGGCAGGGGTGCAGCCCTCCACTAGCAGGCCAGGCAGGGGTGCAGCCCTCCACTAGCAGGCCAGGCAGGGGGTGCAGCCCTCCAACTAGGCCAGGGGTGGGGAGGCGGCGGGCCCAGCAGCCCGCAGCTCCTCCTTCCCCAGCTCCGCCCACACTGAGATCATTGAAATCTGCCCTGGTGGGAGTCTTTCTACTATGGAAATTGGCAGATGCTAACGAATCAGGACTTTTGTCTTCTCTCTGAGAGTCAGTTTACCAGGGCATCACTGAACTCACAGATCCAGATGGTTCCAATTATTTCAAGGGAAAGGGAGGCAAAGGAGGTGAGCACAGGATGGGAGACAGTGGAGAAGAAGCACACATTTCCTGACGCAAGGCTTTGGGGTAAAGGCACCAGTATAATGGAGCTTGCTGTTTACCCCTCTAGATAAGAGACAGAAAAGCTGAATGAGGGCAAGGGAGAACCAAGAGGAGAAGGAACTAGACGCGGAAATGCCCAGGCAGGCAGTGGGGGGGTGGCGGGGTGGAATGGTGGGGAGAGTGCACATTTTGTAGCCGTAGAGACCCAGGTTTGAATTCCAGCTCCACCAGGCCACAGCAGTTTGTGTGACTTCCCCTGCATGATGCAGAGGGTGACAGTACCAGCCTACGGGCTGTCATGAGGGTTGAACACCGTTCTTGGTGCTGGCCCAGCACACAAGACGTACCTGGCAGTTAGCCTTCTGGGCCTGCTCTTCTCCCCAAGCAGACGAGCTGTGAGACTCGTATGCAAAGGAAGAGGTCTCCCAGAGTCCAGAGAGGACAGACACCAGCCCCCCGGGGCCCTGCCCTGTGCCCATTATTGAGAAGGAAAGGACTCCCTTACCAACAGAGCTTCCTAATGGGTGAGCCAGGACATACCCACGTGGACCTCAGGGAGGCTGAGCTCTGGGGACAGCTCTGGAGCCCAGGGGCCTGAACGGTGGGGCAAATGCCACCACAGAGGGCACCCAGGAACAGGACTCATTGTTTTAATTTGCTCCTTTCGCTTCCGCTTTCCCCAGGGTCCTCCAAGTTACTTTTTAAGCTCCTGGGCAATCCATCTTGAGTGCCCTGCGAGGCCTTGACGTGGCTGCGGAGGAGGCGGGCGCGGCCCCTTGTTAGCCCTGGCACGCTGGGCCAGGCGGCCGTTGCACATCAGCCCAGCGCGGCGCCCTGAGTGCCTGCGTGCCCTTCCCCATCACAGCTGCCTGGGGAGCTTTGAGGAAATGGCTCGAATCCTGATGCTAATTTATTCCATATTTAAGTGGTAAATGATAAGAGCTCAACTGGGGGTTGGGAAGTGCTGGGCTGAGGCTCCTGCCTGATGGATGCAGCAATTTCCAGGGCAGCCACGCGCTTCCCAGATGGCCGCTGCCCCTACGCCATCCCTGGCTCTGCTCCGGCACTGGGCCCCAAGTTCAGAGCCAAGGTCCACTGAGGGTCCTGGTGAGAAGTTTATGAAAACCCCCAGGAGCTGAGGCCCCCATTTCCTGGCAGGCTGACCGTTTTATTTTCCTCTCTGGGTCGGAGCTTCCCTCTGGTGTCCCTGGGACCCCAGAACTTTCCTGTGGTACGAGTGAGAAGTACTCAGGACAGAACACTGTCCAGTGGGGGTGCCTCCACCACCTTCTCACCCAAATTTGTGTTTTGAGCTCTGTTATTTGTGAGGGGGGAAATGTTCCAAGGCTTATCACTTCCGGTCCCCCCTTCATCCAAAAGTACCTCATCACTTCTGTTGGTTCCTATCTGATCATGGAAAAGCAGCACATGCCAGACCCTGGAGGGATGGGGAAGGCGCTGGCCACAATGACTGCATTCGGCGTGGTCGGCCGTGGATCGTGCCCGGGCCACGACGCAGGCCCCCCGCCCCCGCCTTGGTCCCCTGTCTGAATGGCCAGGCTGTGGGGAGCATGTTGGCTCTGTGTCATTTGGCAGTGGCCTCTGTCACTGGCACTCTGTTAAATCTGATGGAGCCGCTCAGGTGGCCATGGGCTGGGGCCCGGGAAGCTCCTCACCAATCCTCCCGCAGAGAGAGCGCCTTCTCCCCTTCCTGGCCAGCCTGCGAGGAGCACCGCACGCTGCGCCCCAGGAGTACAAGTCGGTGCGAGACTGGGCCGGGGTTCCCGTGGTGGCTCCTGGGCTGGACAGCAGCAGGTGACGGGAGCCAAGCGGAGAGATGACACCCACAGTCATTTGTCGAGTGCCCACAGTGTGCCAAGCGCCATGCCAGGGACTGAGATTGCCTTTCAGTCAGAAGCATCCGAGTGTCTGCTGCGTTCCCAGAACCCCTGTGGTCCCTGGGGATGCAGAGATGAGCCCTTGCCTCCCCCCCGCTGCCCCCAGGATCCCATGTGCAGCAGTGGGTGCTCTTCTCTTCTGCTCTGTTGGCTGTTCAGAGCTTTCCAGCTGCAAAGCCCTGGGCCTTCCAGTTCACCCGACCTTTGTCACTTCTCCAAACAGTGCCAAACCTGCCCTTAAAGGTGCGGGCACCTGGGAGTCAGGGAGGAAGCTCTCCGGCGCCACACTGAATGCCAGCCGAGGCCCCTCCCCTCCCTCCTGGGCTGCCCTGCAGGTGGGGACACGGTTCCTGGGCCGTCCTCTTGTTTGTGCCACTTTCCAGCTGAAGAACAGTCCCTGGCTGCTCCCTCCTCCCCCAACACCCGCCAGGCTGCCTCAGCCCTGGCCCCTTCCTGACGTGCCAGGGGCATTTTACCCAACGGTCCAGAGGAGAGAGTCCACCACATGGTGTTTGCTGCTCTCCCTGCACTTGCAGTGTAAGTCCTGAAAGAGCTGGGACCCCCTGGGGGTGTCGATGCGCCACAAAATATCAATCAGATTGAAGAGTCTATCAAACTCCAGAATTTTGGGTTGGAGACCATCTCTTCCACCCCTTCATTTTCTAGTTTAGGAAACTGAGGCTGAGGGAGGAGAGGGTTCTGCCTGGCGTGGGGCGGCAGATGGATCGCACGCAGAGCAGGCCCAAGCGGTCCCGTGCCCCAGCCAGCCTGCCTCCTCCCGCCTGGCCTCCTGCCCAGGGGAGGGCCCAGGCTTCTGGGTAGAAGGGACTGGCTTCCACTTTCAGTGTTTGGTGATAAATGGTCAGTAACGGCTTCTCAGAGGTGTGACCCCCCCCCACCCCAGCAGAGGCCAGATGAGGAACCATCCAGAACGGGGCCAGGCCTCTGGGAAGCCTCAGTGCAGCTGCGCGGTGGTCACCTGCGAATGGTCGTACTGACGCTGGAGCCCTGCGGCTGCGCCCTCCCCACACCCCACCCCGCCGGCTCCTGGGGCACCAGGCCTGCTCCTGTCAGGGCCCGCTCTTCTCAGACCACCGTTGGGAGCAGGCCCCAGGTGCCCACGCACAGCCAGGGGCAGGCCCACCTTCCCAAACCTGCTCCGGCAGTCGCCTCCCGCTGAGGGCTTGTGTGCCCGGGCCTCTGGGGGGTGATTAGCACCAAACTTTCCACTGCAGGGCCGTGGGGAAGCGCTGGCTTCCAGGCCGCCCCAGTGCTGTTGTTTCTGCCCAATTGTTGTTGGGGAAGGTAGATAAAAATAAATAAATAAGTCAGCCAGGGAGGCGTATAAATAAGTCACGGGAGTCTCTTGCCCATTACCAATGGAAAAGTACCAGCAAGGAGAGCCGCGCCAGCACCCATGAAAAACACCGCCTGCTGATGGCAGGTCCCACCGCATCAGGGCCAAACGGTGGCTTTCCCTCCCTCTCCCCCGGGCTAACGCTCATGGCAACCGAACGCATGGTTTCAATGGCAGACTGGGGAGTCGGAGGCTGACGGGTGGGAACTTACCTGGAATATTACCAAGAACTGCTCAGGACTCAGGATGACAGGGCTGCCTGGGCACCCCAAGGCATGCCCCTGTCCCCTCTTCACCCCTCACCAGAGGCCCCTGCCAGCCCCACCTCACCGAAGCGGCCCTGGGATTCTTTCTCACAGTTGTCCTTTGTTGTCACCTGGGACTTGCTCTTCCTGACACTTCTCTGCTTAGGCCGGTGCCCCCCGCAGCACCTTGGTCCTGTCCATGAAGGGGCTTCTGTGTGCATGCCGAAGTCAGACCCATATCTGGCACCAGTTCCTCACCTCCCCACCCACCTGGGCCCCCAGGGCCCTGCCTGCAGCAGCATCTGGCCACCAGGCACTCAGCCTGGTGACAGTGCCTCGGCCCTCAGGGCTGGGGATCCAGGGCCAGCGGCTCCCAGCCTGCCTTTGTGCCAGTTCTCAAGGAGAAGCCGACGCCTCCCTGAGCACCTGCAGTGCCAAAGTCAGAGAGGAGCGCAGGCATCCTGGTGCCGAGGTGAAGTCATCCTGCTGTTATTAAAATCGTTTCTCCCTCCATTTTCCTGACTAGCAAAATCACCACCCCATTAATTCCCAAGGGCGAGGAAGGGGACGCCGAGTCCCAGACAGCTTTTGCTAGGTTGTAGCTGGGGGTGAGGGGACCATGGGCCTGAGATCCTGGGGTGGGAAGGGTACAGCTCCCTCACGCCCTTCCCCTGGATTTTGAGTTGGACTTGTTCCCTAAATGAGCTCATCTTCCAGCCACGGTGATAACACAAGGGCTTCTTCTAAGCTTAGCCCAGCAGGCAGGAGCTGCTGGTGGGAGCTGCTGGGGATGGGAGCTGGGCCGCCTCTGCCCCGTGCTCCTTTGCTCAGCAGGATCCAGCTGGGGAAGGGGCCGCTGTGTGGGTGACCCTTCTGGCTGCCTTCAGAGAGGTCTGGACATGCTTCTGCCCCAAAGATGTCAGCAGCCCGTCTCCCAAGCTTGCCCCCACCTAGGTCAGCTGATGGCCACCAGGCTCTGGGAGCCCACGGCCCTGCCGCCCTGGACTCTGGCAGCTACCACGTGGAGGAAGGGCTGCAGGGTTGGGCAGGGTGAGTCAGCTGGGGTCACTTTCACATCCCAGGGAGGCTTCTCCCTGGCCAGCCAAGGCTGGAAGCAGATGCGGTGAGCCATGGGGTCCAGAAGCTCTCCAGCCCCCGGGGCAGCCGCTTGGAATGGTCTCCTGGCCCTCAAATGCCTCTCTAGAGATCCTGGTAGCCTGACATGGAGCAAGGAGCCCTGAGCGAGTCCTCAGGAAACTTGGGTTCTGAGACCCCACTTTGCCTCTGCCTGGCTTGATCAGCCAGATACTTGCCCCTTCAGGGCTGTTTCTCACCTGGAAATGAGGCATCCCTAAGGCCCCACTCAGGTGTGGCTGTGGAAAGTTGAGAGGCGGCCTCCTCCAAGCAGAGACACACAGGGCCTGCAGGCTGACCCCAGGGACCTTCTAGATACGATGTGGGGTAGCAGCTCCTCCTCCACCAGCGATGTGGCCCTGAACCAGGTACCGCATCTCTGAGCTTTGGCCTCCTCATTTGTTCAAAAAGAGGGTGGGAACATTGCATGATCTCTTCTGGAATGTTCTCCCACTTTCTCATTCCAATAGGCCTTACTCTCTGCCAGTCCCCAGGGTACACAGGGACCCATAGCCAGCCTGTCTCTCCAGTGCAGGGCCTCTCACTCCCAGAGAGGGCAGGGATCATGGCCGAGTGACAGCCCGAGACTTTGGGTGCCCAGCATCTCGTGTAGTGCCCGGCATGTTGGTGCCGAACCATCCCTACATACAAACACATAATTTGTATGCGGGGGGAGTGAGTTGGAAACGCTTTGGTTGTAGCAGAGTGCCCTAAGCCCCAGCCTGGGGGCTTGGAGGCCTGGATGCTGCTCTTGGCTAGTGTCTGTGGTCTCACTGCACCTCGCCCCCTTGGGCCTCCTATAAAGTCAGAAGCTGCCCTTTGGGGGAATGCTCCTCTACCATCTGTGACCCCCCTCGGATGCCTGAGCAGAAGGGGAGAGGCTGTGGGGTTTGGTGGGAAGCTGCAGGCAGATCGGCTGTGGTTCTTTCCTGAATGCTTCACCATTCCCAGTGACTCTCCTCCAAAAGCCACATGTGGCTGATTTGGCACCAACGCTGAAGCACCTAGCGTCAAAGAAATTAGGCCAGATGAAATTGGGGGCCAAGGAGCCCGAGTCTGTGCTGAAATCTGCCCAAGGCTGGACAGACCCTTTGTCCAATGACCCATGCTCACCTCCCCGTGGCTGGGGTGCACTGCCTGACATTGCTAATTGCAAATGTAAGCATCCCCAGAATATTCTAAACCATCCTGGAAGAAAGCAGCAGAATCAGATTCTGCCAGGCAGATGCTTTAAAAAGAAGAAGAAGAAAAGTCAAAGCCACATGCTACACTCACATTTTCCTTAGTGGCCCACAGTGAAGCCTCCTTCGAGGTACTGTGTTAAGCAGGAGAATTCCATGAGGTGCCGGGAGGTCTGAATTAACCAGTGCTCTAAAGGCCCGAATGTGAGAGAGAGGGAGAGAGGAGAGACAGTGTGTGCGTGTGTGTGTGGTACAAGAACTGTTCTAGAAGCTTTCTTTGGATTCTGAGGGACTGTCAGGTAGCAGTGGGAGGGGTTTTTTCCACATGACTCCAGAGAACTCAGCAAACAGCAAAGAGTGGGAATTAGATTAAAAGCCTAATTAGAGCACCACATATTTTAACGACAGCTCAGACTGCCCACTAGTGGTGTGGGCTGCCTGGGGAAGTGGTGAGCTCCCCGTCACTGGAGGGTGCAAGCACAGGTGGGAGGCGATCTGTCAGGGACTGCAGTAGAGGACCTGTTATATGCACCGCATAACAGAGGCCCAGGCTCCCCGTTGAACCCCAAGTTTCTACTTCCATAGCTCGTTGGCTGCTGGCTTAGGAAATCGGAGGTTTCAGAAGTTGAGTTTTGTTTCCTTTGGACTCGAGTTCAATGCTGGAAAGGCCTGGCGCCCAGAGGACATATTTCTTCAAATAAAGCATTTGACCAGGAAAAGGGCCCTGTGAGAGTGCAGTGCCCCTGCAGCCGCAAAGGACCCGGCAGCTTCCGGGGCTGTGTCCCCAGATGGAGAGGCCACCTCAGTCTCGTGGGGCGATGGCTCTCCCCTCTCCCTTCCAAAGTGCTCAGCACCCCTCGACGAGGGAAAGCCTCTGAGGGTGCTATTCAGAGCCCAGGCCTCAGCTCCCTGCTTCCCTGCCCCAAGGCTTCCCAGCTGCCCAGCCCCCTGCCCTGGACAGAAGCACCCCTTCCCCTTCTCTGGTTCCTTCCACCCTGGAATTTTCCCTGGGGCTCTGTACCCCCATATCTGACTGAGGCTCTGACATTTGAGCAGGGAGACTGGAGGGACAGGGAGGACAGGGGCCACAGGTTAGAGAAGATCTCCCTTCCACGTCCACCTGCAGCCTGCTCAGAGCTGGAGAGCGGCCGCCTGCCCTGGAGGCTCAGCTCCCCTGAGCCTTCTTGCTCGGGCTCCCCGCACACAGGAGCAGGAAAGCATTTCCTTTGTCCAGAAAAGGCCCACTCATAAAGCAGCGTGTTCACGAACAGGCCCCCTAGCCTGTGCCCCTGCACGGCTGTGAGCTGGCTTTTCCCTCCTCTCTCCTATCCCCTCAGCCCCTTCCTTCATTGCTTTCCTGTCCAGGTTCCCAGAAGTGTAGGCGAAGAGCCCTTTGTTGCTCTAAAGGTCAAGTGGCCTTATGAATGTCCTGCCTACACCCGAGGGCCCGGGGCAGGTCGACGGGCGTTGGAGGCCACCGAGGAGCGGCCACCGCAGCCTGCCCGTCGCTGGGGAGACCCCTGGGCAGGCTCACTGGCGCCTGCTATCTAGATGGGTGCAGAGCTTGTCGGGTAGGGCAGGGCCTGGCCTTTGGGGGAACTGGGTCAGAATTAAGTTAAATGACCAGAATGAAAAAACCAGCCCCTCCCCACCACTCAGAGCTGCTGCCAGGAAACTGGAGCACCCTGACTCCCAGAGGGTCCACCTAGTGGAGGCGGCTGAGCTGAAATGTGCGAATCCCGCCCCTCTCTGGTGCCCTGGGGGGCAGAGTTATGCAAGAGGTGCAGGCATGGAGGGCTGCGGGCGCCCTTGGACATCAGCTGCATGTGTCAGCTTGCACCTTAGGGTGCTGTGAGCCGTGGTGCAGTGGGCAGAGCTGGCAGGGACCCATGCTCCCCGGCTGGCAAGCTGTGCATGTTCTGAGCCCTGCAGGCAGACAAGGGAAACCCAAAACAGGGCCCCGTGTAGACTTGCTTCCCCGGCTGCAGGAATCCAGGTAGAGAAAGCGGGCACTGGCCCCACCCCAGCCTGTGCCTTCTCAGTTCCTTTCCAAGGCATCGTTGGGAAGCAGGGCGGGGCCCTGGGCTGCCCCCTCAGCTGCGCCCACAAACTGCTGGCGCTCAGAACCCCCAGAGCCTTTGACGCTTGCCAGGAGAGAGAAGGCGGCTCCCGGAAGCAGGGAGGCAGGAGGCAGCCTTCGGCTTTGCGCTCCCGGAGCCGCGCCCAGGCCGTCCTTCAGGAGCCGTGGCCTGCCTTCTCAGGGTGCCTGGTTTGCAGGCTGCTGATATTCTGATTTAAAGAGGAAAACGGGCTTTAAACACCACCACTACCGCCCGCTCCTCTCTGATCTGGTACATCCTCAGGAAGGAAAATGCAAATGCCTAGAGAAGCTGACCACTTGAGTGCGGGCTTTTCTCAGTTGATGCTTAGGTTTTGGCCAGTGCAGACTTCCAGACCAACCATCCTGCAGCTTCTGGAAGAAACAGGTCTCCTGTGGGGTCCCCACTCACCCCTGGGTTATGGAACCCCATCCTAGCTTCCTGGTAGGCTCCCCCAAAGCTCCCACTCTGCCATGCACCAATCCCTGCACGGAGTCCTTGGGAGGACCAGCAGAAAGCAGCTGAGGTGGAGGCAGCACTGGTCACTGTGCTCAGAGCCTGGATCTCAGGGCCACTGGCCACACACCTGGCCCTCTCCAGGTATCTTGACCCAGCACCTCCCAGAATCTGCCTTCTAGCCCCAGTCTGTGTCCAGTGGGCCACGGCCTTGGGCAAGGCTCATTTCTTCTCTGGGCCTGTTTCCCCACCTATAAAAGAGCGTCAGACCAGATGGTCTGTTCTGGTGGGTTCTGGGATTTTCTCCATGTGGGCAGACAACCATGGCAGCACATTGGGATCACGTGGGAACAGAGCACCTTCTCCCACGTGACCCCTGTGCCTCAGACACTCTGTGCTGAGGTCTCCAGAGAACAGGGGAGTCTCATGGTATGTGAAGTTGGACCCAGGAGCATGGACTGAAGCCAGAGCTTTAGTGGCTCATCAGTCAAAAGCACTGGCCAGGACCTGCGCCCACTCTGCTCCCTCCCCAGTCTCACGTTCCCCATACTGTCCACTCAGCCATATGTCCATGCAGTCAACTGAGGCTCACCGAGAACCTCCTCTGGGCCAGGCCCACTGCCTAGCACTGGGCATGCAGCACCTAATCCAACACGGTCCCTGTGCAGCAGAAAACAGGAACGGCCACACAGACGGGAGGGCCTCCCTGCTGTCACTCGTTGACAGTCAGCGTCTTAGTCCCAGCGCTGCCAGTGGCGACCACTCTCCAGAGGCTGACGTGCACCAGCCCTGCTGAGCGCTCCACGCCCTGGCTCGTCTGGTCCCACGACTCTCCTGCACGTTGATACTTTCCCCAATATGCAGTTAAAGCATCTAAGACTCAGAGTAAGTTGTCCAAGTAAAAGGTGGAGCTGCGAGTCTAAACCCCGCCATGGGAACCTCAGGCCCACGTCCTCCAGCCTGCACCTTCCCTCTCTCGGAGAGCACCAGGCCTGCGCCGAGTCTAACACCCAGGCCACCAGCAGCAGCCAGGGCCTGCCGAGCCCTCCACCTCTCCTTGCGTGCTCTGAGCCTCCTGCCCCCAACATGCCATCTCTGGCCAGCACAGCCACAGCCGGGCCGGCGGCTCAGTTGGTATCCCAGAGGGTGACAAGCTGGGGTGACAGGCTTCCCTTAGGCTGCCATCACCCTCCTAGGGTCGCGACAGCAGAAATCCCACCCCGGGGAAGGCTTAGGTGTCCTTGTCCAAAAGCCTTGGAGGGTGTCAGCCTGTTTTGATGTGCCCTTGAGCCCAGCAAAGGGGCCGCTGTCCTGCGGGCTTCTGGCATGGAGCACGGCACGGACCCACCAGCCTTGCACTGGCCTCCTGAGCCAGGTGCCACCTGCTCCCCAGGGCCAGGGCTGCAGCATGACGCCGTGGGCACGAGCCTTCCAGAGCTTCTGCACGGCTGCCTCGGCATGTGGCGAGGTGTTTAGTCCTTGGGCAGCAATTACCGGGGGCAGGGAGGGGACAGGAGTGAGGAAGATCTTAATTGCCCTCAAACCAGTCAAGTCGATTTTGTTGCATTTGAAATAACAGGTTTAATTTAATCCCTTATTTCCAATTTGGAGCATCACCAAGATCTTATTTGTACACAGCACCTGATTACAATAATTACAAGCTTGTGAAGCTGTCTTCGTTTGTGTCTGAAGAAAGGGACAAGTCACCTCCTCAGTGAGGCCCCTCTCTTTGAGGGCCAGCACTGGCTGGCTCCTACCTGCAGTGTCACAGAAACACAAGGGCTGGAAAGCGGGCCCCTGGCACAGCTTCTCCTGGAGAGGGCGAGAGGGCCACATGTTCAGGGCCCAGCAGTACAGGTTCACATCTCTGTTCTACCCCTTTTAGCTATGGCAGATTTTCTTTTCTTTTTTTTTTTTTAAAGATTTATTTCTCTCCCCCCCAGCACCCATTGTCTGCTCTGTGTCCATTCGCTGTGTGCTCTTCTGTGATGGCTTCTATCCTTATCAGTGGCACTGGGAACCTGTATCCCTTTTTTGTTGTGTCATCTTGCTGCGTCAGCTCTCCGTGTGTGCAGCGCCATTCCTGGGCAGGCTGCACTTTCTTTCATGAAGGGCAGCTCTCCTTATGGGGCGCACTCCTTGTGCATGGGGCTCCCCTACGCGGGGGACACCCCTGCGTGGCAGGGCACTCCTTGCGCACATCAGCACTGCGCATGGGCCAACTCCACATCGGTCAAGGAGGCCTGGGGTTTGAACCTTGGACCTCCCATGTGGTAGGTGGATGCCCTATCCACTGGGCCAAGTCCACCTCCCAGGTTTTCTTTTTTTGAGGTACCAGAGGCTGTGGATTGAACCCAGGACCTCATATATGGGAAGTCAGCACTCAACCACTGAGCCACATTGGCTCCCCTGAGTTGGTTTTTTCATTTTGCTTGTCATTTGTTTGTTTTTCAGGAGGCACCAGGAATCAAACCCAGGACCTCCCATGTGGGAAGCAGGTGCTCAACCGCTTGAGCCACAACTGCTCCCTTAGGCAGGTTTTCTTATCTCTAAAACACCATCCTCAGCTGCACTAGCACCAACCCCTGGTGGGGTCATGAGGCTGAAACAGGGTCTCCCTGCCAAGGGCAGAGCTAGCACCCGGTACACATGATTGCTCTGTTCAGGGTGTTGGTTTCCCCAGGCCCCAAATCTGAGTAAACACTCGGTGGGTTTTGTTGTTTTTGATATTGGGGAGAGAGCAGGGGTTAGGAGGGTGTGATAAAGAAATATGTCCATCATCAGAATCTCTGTCCCCTGCCAGCCTCAGGGCCGGGGTCCATAGGTGTGTGTCTACAGGTCGCACTGCCTGGGGGTGGCAGGGGGGTGCGGGGGGCGGCGGGTAGAAGGGGTGGAGCTAGTCAAGGGTTTCAGGGCTTTGGGCAGATGGACCTGATCGAGTGGGACCCAGGCCGGGTCTGGCTAAGTTTGGGGTGGTTGGACGGGGCTGGGGGCTGCACCCTGCAGAAATGCAAGGCTGCCAGGCCAGCCGGCGGAACCAAGAGGCCTGTCCTGGGAGAAGGTTGGGAAGCAGAAACGACCCAGCTGGTAGCGAGAACAGCCACAGGCCAGCCTCAGGAGTGAGGCCTTCAGTCTTTGGTGATAAGAGAGAGCAGGGCTGGTGGGCTTGGAAAGGATGGCAGGTCCTAGTACAGAAGAGCACACTGAGGCGGGGGACGGAAAGGCCACCCTGGTTCATCTCCCAGCAGTGCTGGCTCCCAGAAATGGCTCAGCCCCGAGCCGGAGCTGGTTCTGGTCACTGCCATGGCGTGATTGATTCCTGAGCTGCTCTTGGCTCCCTGGGGCACTGGGGAGAGGCCTATTTTTCATTCCCTTGCCAAGCCTGAGCTGGCAGCGCTGGCAAGTCTGTGCTGTCTCCCTGAGTGGCTCCAGCTTTAGGAATTAATTCTCCTAAACAGCTTGCTCTGGAAGCTTCAAGGTCATCTGGAAATGGCAGCCTGTTCCTGTAATCAGCTGGAAATTTCCAAGCCCACAAGAACACTAGAGAACCTCCCAGAGGCTCTGAGCCGCCCAGTACCGAGAGTGGTAGGCCTGCTTCGCCCATCAGGGCTAGTTCTCTGCAGGGCTTCGGGGCTGGGTCAACTTGCCCCCTGCCATTCATCCTGAAGTCCCCACCTCAGGCACTCCCCGGATTCAGCGGCCTGCCACCGTCTGAATGAGATCTCTGGCAAAGGGGCTGGGGGCGCCGCTTTGTGCCAGCAGGATGGGGGCAGGTCATCGCTGCTGAGCGCAGTGACCTCTGGGTCACAAAGCCCTGGACTCCTGGGATGCCTCAGCTCATTGTCCACTTTCTGGCTGCCAGGCCACGCGTACCTCTGGCCCCTGCAGCCCTCCAAATGCTCAAGATCTCAGCCAGCCTGTGGGCTGCTGGAGGGAGGCGAGGAACCCTCACAGCCCGTGGGTGACCACTCATGCTCCCAGCCAGCAGGCTGGCACCGGGGCCAGGGGAAAGCTGGGCCCCGTGGAGCAGCCATTTCCCCATCATAAACCAGGGAAGGAGCAGTAAAGTCAGCAGTTGGCTGGAGAAATGAAAGGGCAGGCGCAGTGTGGCAGATGCCCATTTGCTGCTGCTCAGCTGGAAGTAGGTTATGCCTGAGTGCCCTGGGGCGGGGGAGAGGGCCGCGCAGTTGCCACTTACAGGGCTCCAGGCTTGCTCCTTAAAGTGACAGGCGGCCTCTGGGAAGAAGGAGACTGCTGACCTCAGGCAGGCCTGGGTTGGCCTGCAGCTCCATTCTCATGGTCCCGTGACCTGGGCCCTTTCTGAACCCTGTTGTCTGTCCCTCAAGTGGTGGGATGAGATGAGCCGAGACAAAGCACCCACCCGAGAGGAGACGAGACGAGACGAGGGTATGGCGGGGAGAAAGGCCTCAGAGGAGGAAGTCAGCAAGGGGCGGGTTCTGCAGGAGCAGAGCCTCCGGGGAACGTTGGTTGCACTCCCCTCCCACAGCCAGCGGACACCTCTTTCTGTTTCACCAGGTGGCTTGGCCCTCGTTGCCCCTTTGCCACACAGGGGTGGTGTGTACCCTCCTGCCTGCTGAGCTACTCCGAGGGGTGTGGTTTCCATTCAATAAATTGAAGCCCTGAGAAAGTCATTCCCCAGACCGCCTCCTGACCTGCCTTTCTCGGTTGTTCTGAGGTGGACAAGGCTAGTAACGTCCCAGAGAAGGAGGCAGGAACCCCTTAGACTCCAGGTCCTCCTGTGTGCCTGGGAGAGGGGCCACCTCCCCCCCCACCTGACCTCTGAGTTTGTCAAGTCATCGGATTTTCCCTAACAGATGCCCAGAGCGGGGAGAGCTCTGTCCTGGGGAAGGGCCTTGATTCTTTACCACCTGCACCCCACCCCACCCCACCCTGCCACCCTGGACCCCTGCCTCAAAGGCCACTTCAGGCTGGCCCCAGGAGTGAGGAGATGTGCATTCCAGCCCCAGCTGACTAGATTCGTGCCAGGGGAAAAGAGATGGGCCTCTCGGAGCCTCAGTTTACCCACCTGCACAATGGGGGCAGTGATACCTGCTGCACAGAGCTGTTTCTCCGCCACTGTGGGCGGTAGTAAGAGGCGGCCTCCCACCCAGGGGCCCACGCGTCCTTAGCCATGCCTGGTGCACAGTGGCTTTGTGTGTCCCCAAAGGAATCAAACAAGTTAACGTGCCTCAGCACTTAGCACAGCGCCTGGTGTGTTCGTAAACACCCTGAAAATGTGTGCCGTTAGCAGTGGCAGGATTACTTCTGTCCAGAAGCCCTCGTGAGCTCTGGGGAGAGGGGGTTGGGAGGAGAAAACCCAGTGGTACCTGGTGGGGCCCCACTTGCAAACAGGTGGGGCTGGGGGGCCTCTGCCCAAGGTCCTGGGAGCCTTGACCCTGACCAGCCTTGGGAAGGCAGCCGAAGGTCACCCTGGAGGCTGAGCATGACTTTGGAGTCTGAGGAGAGCAAATTGCAGCAGCGAGGAGGGAATCCTGATGGTGAGCAACTCACTCGCAGCCACCTCTCCTTCCGTGGAGACCACACTGCCGGCCTGGCCAGCGTTTGGCCACTCCCCTCCCCCCCAGCCTTTCTTGGCAGATGGAATCTAAAGCCTCCAGCTCTGGGGACGCCAGCACAGACATTGTTAACAGCTGTTAACTGTTTCCACCTTCCTAAGGAAGGAAACGTGTTTCCTTTCCCTTTTCCTCCCAGAGACCTTGAGGCCTGCGGGGCCCCTGGCCGAGGTGGACAGCCTGAGGCCTTCTCCTCCAGCTGGGCGCCCAGAGGCGGCCTCCCGCCCCTCCCCAGGACGGTGTCTGGTCTGCATTTGTCACTGTGTCTGTGGCTCCCAGGGCTATGGAAAGGCCTGAAATCCACTGATGGGACAGAAGGCAAGGTGACATCCACAAAGATGTTCCTCACAATCATGAGATTTATAATAAGAAAAGTGGACATGCCCGGAGGCCCCACGAGGGGGGAGCTGGAGGAAATGAGAGTACATCCGTTGGGTGAGAGAGGTGTGGAGGTACACGGCTCAGGGCCGTGGTTGACGGGACATTGGACCCCGTGGTGTGACCTGGCAGCAGCACAGGGCCCGAGCAGACTGTTAAACCTTAGGCTAAACCTGGGAAACTGCCGCTTTCATGGTTCAAAGTAGTCGCATATAGCAATTTCATATGGTTTAAGCGACTCTCACCCCCAAGTTCGGGGAGGATTTGAGGGCTTAAGACGAATCCAGCACTTAGTAAGCTCACTGCAGACTCAAGCCCACAGCGCGAGTCTGACTGTTGGTCTGTCTCTCCGGCACCCACAGGCTCTGATCCTTCACCAGCTGGGCCGCTATAGCCTGGCAGAGAAGATCCTCCGGGACGCCGTCCAGGTGAACTCGACGGCCCACGAGGTCTGGAACGGGCTGGGCGAGGTCCTCCAAGCTCAGGGCAACGACATGGCGGCCACCGAGTGCTTCCTGACGGCCTTGGAGCTGGAGGCCAGCAGCCCCGCCGTGCCCTTCACCATCATCCCCCGCGTGCTGTGAGCAGGCACCTGCCAGCCGCCCTGCTCCCGCCCACCGGGGACCGCTGGGCTGCGGAGCCCCCAGGCCGTGGAGGAAAGTTCGATGGATGACAATGAACTCACCAAACCAACCCTGAATCATCGCTCTCCCCACCCGCGCGTTTTGTTTTCGCCAGCCCAATGATAGTTTTTGAATCTACTGAAATTGTTCAAAATGGATAATGTGCCATATTTTGTTAGTTGACATCTGAGTTTTAAGTAAAATGATTATGGAATTAATCAGCAAATGTAGAAGAATATATTCAAAGTTAAAATTCAGTGGCAGAACAGATTATTTTTATCAGAGCTGTAAAGAAAACTGTTCTCTCCTCCCCACCACCACTCCTACCCTACCGTTAGCCCAAAACCCAAATGTGAATGTTCTCTTTCCACCTCAGTACTCGTCCAAGCCAGGACACCAGCTGATGACTTCTTGGTTTTGTTGTCAATAATTGTACCATGTGATAAATTACTGTCCTCACTTAGAGCAAAGCCTGAATCCGAGAATATTTATATTTTACCAATATATGCCTGTTACAAGAGAAGGAAATATGAGTTATTTAAGTTTAACTTTTTTATGTGAATTCAGAGTTTATTTATCGATGGAAATATGTACAAAGAAGCTCCAAATGGAATATTTACCGACATTCCTTATACATGACAGACACTTGGCTAAATGGGAAGATGATGTTAATAATAAAATGATTTTTAAATGGACCCCTGGCCTGTGTCGTTCATCAAAGCCCACAGAGCTGAAGGGCTGTGGCTCGGTCCTAAGGGCGCAGTTCTCTGGACCCCAACCCACTTTGGACAGTCAGCCCTTGGCACTACCCAGCCTGGAAGGGGAGGGGTCCCTGCATCAGGTGGTCCCAGTGAGAGCAGCTGCAGCCAAACCCGGGGTTTGGTCCTGGCTCTACGGTCCCTGCCTGAGCAAGCCCAGACGTGCTCTCGACACCCTCCAAGTCCCTCTCCTCACCTGTAATTTGAGGATGATCCTCCTGATGGAATTGGGTTTCCCAGGCATTTGGCATCTGTGTCTCGTTTTTACAATAATAGCTCTGATTTTAGCTTGGGCATTCACCTTTCCCAGTTCTCCCCTTGTTATCTGGGTGGGGTGTCGGGATGGGAGCCTGTGACTCAGGCCTGGCAAATCAACATTCTGTGTTCACTGGTCACAGCAGCTCACGAATGAGCCTGTGACCTAAACTGATCCAATCAGAGTGGGGGCTTCACGGAAAGCTGCTCACCTGTTCCTCTAAGCTTACATCTGAGAGACGAGAGGATGGAACTGTGGCAGCCATTCTGTCCCCATGAAGGAGGGCATAGAGGTGTGGGGAACAAATTAAAGCCAGAGACTGAATCCAACACAGTGGACCTAAAAAAAAACCTAGAACTGGAGAGAAATGGAGGAGGCCTCTAAAATCCCCTGGAATGTGCAGCTTAACAATTGTTGGGTGGCCCTGCCTTGCCACAGCTCACGGGAAGGTAGAGGACCTGAGCTCTGATCTTCAGCATCCTAAAGTCTAGAGAACCCCAGTCAAAGTGGGCACAACTGCCCTGACTCACTGAGGCAGGCGGGGAGCAGCTGAGGTCTGGGCCAAGCCAGACAGGAACCCACAGTGGGTAGTCGATAGGCACCCCGACATTGGCACCAATCCTGCCAAGGGGCATTTGGGGGGGCATAGGTGGTCATAAATCATGGCATGTGCCACGTGAATCTCTGACAGGACAGGGCAGGACCAGCCCTGCCATCCTGGGCAGGAATGTGGGTAGAGACCCACCAGATCAGGACCAGGCAGGTGAGGTCCAGGGCCACCCTGCGATGACGACGGCCAGGCACAGTACCTCCCAGGCCCTGCTGCGGGCTCCTCTTCACCTGCCCAGGTTCCACCCTTCCAGAGAACCACTCTTCTCGGCCCTCTAGCCTCATGGCTCAAGTGGGACTGACCTCCAAGGATGGACATAGGAGCCAGCCTCACCTGTCGAGCCCAGCAGCCCTTGGACTTCAGTGACTGGTTCAGGTTTGGGATGTGACCCAAGGTTGGCCAATGAGACTTTTGTTTTGGGAATATTAGGAAAAACCCTCTTCGTGCTGGGTTTGCTGTCCTAGGAGGATGCCAGCCTGGGGCTCCTGGTGGCCAGGTGGCACGAAGGGGGGTGGCCTGCCTGAGGGTGATGCCAACTCAGAAAAGGCGAGTAGGGACATGGAGAAAAAGACAGGGTCCCAGGGTCACCATTTGGGCACTGGAGCTCTAGACTTTTCCATCATGTGAGCTGATAGATTTCCCTATTTGGCTTAGAGCAAGTAGAGTTGGGTTCTGTCACTTATAATAGAAAGGGGCTGGAGTAATGCAGAAAATGACTTCCCCACTGCTCCCCATTTGGGAACCCCTCCTAAATTACTTGAGCCTCTCCTTCACCCCACCCTGCACTCCCACCCTGCATTCAGCCCTCACTTCTACCCCCGTATCACATCCCAAATCTCTCCATGGCTCTCTGGCCTCATTCCCACCACCTTGGACCCACTCCACCCTCTCTCGTGGGACCTCTGCAGCATATTCCTTGCTTCTCCGCATCTCCCTTCAATCCATTCTCTGCACAGCCCAGAGTGTCCTCTTCAAAGTGAAGCGGTTTCATCCCTCCCTAAGCCCTCTCAATGGCTTTCCCAGAGCTGTTGTTGCAACCAGGTTCCTTACCTTGTTCTGGAGGCCCCACGTGATCGGGCCCAGCGGCCTGGCCAGCGCCCCCCTTCCCCACTACTCCTTCGCTGCCGTGGCCTTCTTCCTGGGTCTCTAACCTGCCAAACGTCTCCCAACTAAGGGAAGTCCTCCATGCATTCCCTCACAGATGAGGAGGCAGAAGCCTGGAGTCCCACGGCAACTGCCTGACAGAGCTGGGATTGCCGCTCAGGGCTGAGGAGTAAACATTCGAAAGGAGCCCAGGTCTGTCTGGTTGGGTGGGTCTGTTGGACACTGTGGCATGGGAGATCTGTGTTTGAGACCAGGGCAAGGACTGGCCCTAACTTAGGCGAGTCATTCTCCTTCCCTGGCCTGCATCTCCTCATCTGTAAAATCCATTCATTCGTTCATCCAATCCATTGAGTGCTTACAACGTACCAGGCACCTATTCAGAATGTGAAACAGATGCCCAGCCCTCTTGGGTTTATGCCTTTGCAGGGGGAAATAGACAATAAATGGATAATCTGGCAGGTGGCAATATGTACATGAAGAAAAACAAGGTAAGGGGCGTAGGAGTGTTGGGGCGCTGTTTTTTATAAGGTGGTTAGGGGAGCCAGGAACAGCAGGTGTGAAGACTTTCAGGCGGAAGGAGGCAGGCAGCTAGGTAAAGAACAAGAGGAGCAAGAAGAAGGTGCCACCAGAGAGGTTTAACAGGGACCAGGCCTCACAGGGGCTCCTGGGCCATGTGAGGACTTGGGCTTTCAGTCTGAGGGACACGAGGAACCTGGGAGGGTCTGAGCAGAGGAGGGACATGGTCAGCCTTAAAAGCAGTTTAAAAGTTTTCAACCAGAGCAGTTAGATCACGGCTGCTGTGCTGAAACTCGGGGGGCTAAGGGTGTGTATCAGTTTCCTGTTGCTGCTGTAACAAATCACCACAAATTTAGTGGCTTAAAGCAACACATTTATTCTTTTACCATTTTGGAGGTCAGAAGCCTAAAATCAAGGTGTCAGCAGGCCTGGCTCCTTCTGGAAGTTCCAGGGCAGAACCCATTTCCTTGCCTTCAGCTCTTGGCTCGTGGCCCCACTTCTCCTCACCTTTTCCCCCTCTGCTGCAGGCTGTCCCTGTCTTCTGCCTTCTTCCCATCTTGCTTCCCTCTTGTGGTAACACTGGGCCCACAGGGATAATCCAGGATGCTCTTCCCATCTCAAGGACGACAGCACAGTCACGGGTTCCCCAGGCCCTAGAATGTGGACATCTTTGGGGCCCATGGCGGAAGCTGGGAGATTGTCAGGGCCATCAGAGAAGCAATGATGGTGGCTGAACCAAGTGATGGCAGTGGATGGTGAGAAGTGGTGGGCTTGAGGCCATTTTGAAGATAGAACCCCCAAAATTGGCTCACAGATCGCACCTGGGGTGTGAGGGAAACAGAGAAGTCAGGGATGATGGCAAGGTTTTAGGGCCTGAGCTAGGGCGGAGGGAGGGGTCAGCCACGGAGGCTCCAGGTGAGCAGGGAGGGAGGTGGGGAGGAATGCGGGAGTGTTTAGACAGGTTGGGTGAGGACGCACCTTGACGTGGGGAGGCAGCGTGGGGGGGCAGCCAGCCGGAGGAGGCTGAGCACAGGCTGGAGGGTGGGGATGTGGGTCTGCCGTGAGGAGCCCCAGTGCCTGCGGCATTGAAAGCCACGTAGAAAGCCGTGAATGTGACAGGGCCACCTGGGGAGCAAGGTCAGACAGAAAGCAGAAGGGACCTGGGGCTGAGCCACAGGCATGGCCAGGAGTCTAGGTTAGGAAAATCACGGACCTGCAAAGAATGAGAAGGAGCTGCCGAGAGGGAGGAGAAGCTCAAGCATGGAGCCTTGGGGGCCAAGTGAGGCCAGTGTTTGAAGGAGAAGAGAGTGGGCCCTGTGTTCCTCGCCCCCAGAGGCCCGTAGGGAGACCTGAGAATCACCCTTGGGTTTGGCGACGTGGAGGTCAGCCGTGATCCTGCCACACTCTTTGGACAGAACGGAGGGGTAAAGCCAGGCTGGAGTGGGCTCGAGAACGGGAGGCCCAGGATTGGAGTATGGCCAGCTCTTTCCAGAAATGTTAGTGCGGAGGCCAGAGCCTGCGGCTTGGGGGCCGGTGAGGGCAGGGTTAGGGGTGGAAGCCGGGTGCTGGCGGAGCACAGGGGAGGACAGGAGCCCAGGCGGTTCTGGCGGAGTGACCGGAAGCTGTGGCTGCGGGAGATCCCTGAGGCCGGCGCCCATTGCCCAGTACGGCAGGAAGTGCGCTGAGGGGCCGGGCGCAGGCGCTGAGGAGAGTGTTAGGCCAACAGAGCGGGGAGGCAAGGAGGACGGCGCTGAGGAGAGAGGGGAGCTCTTCTTTAAAGGCAGCTGCCCCCACCCAGCTGAGAAGGATCTTGGGGGCCCAAGAGGGCATGGTGGGTTCTGCCCTCCCTCGGGACTGGGGAGGGGTGTGCCCCAGGGATCTCCCAGCCAGGGGACCAAGGCCTCCTGTCCCTGTCTACACGTGTGCACGTGGGTCCCATGGCCCCGTGGAACTAGCCCGTCTCCTCCAGCCTTCTCAGCCACGAGGTCATCCTCAGATGCGCCATCCCCCCTGCCCGTGGGAGGTTGTGTCCTTTATCAGGCACCCTGCCCGCCCTGTCTGTGCTGGGCACTTCGGCCAGCCTCCCCTGGCCACCCCAGCTATGGCCCCAAGCCCAAGGACCCTTCCCCAGGATGCCCAGCACGGCCAGTACCAGGCTAGGACTGGCACTCAGCTTGGCTGATACTTGGGGGCTCAGAAGAGAATTCCATGGTAGGACAGGCCACACAGGCCCCGCCATCCCCTCTCCATGTCCCAACCAGTCCCCACTACTGGGCAACTCACCTCCTCCCACCGGAAGCCAACTCAGCCAACGGCCACCCCCAGTCAGAGGGAGCCGGGGAGGAAACACGTCGGAGGCTGGAAATGCTGCCCATGGCAGGGTCTTGCCTGGTCACCCACAGGCTGAGCATCAGTACCAGCCCGACCCTCAGGGCGGCCATCCCCCAGGGCAGGTGACCACAGAGGGGCTGTAGAGGCTTGGAGGCGCCCCAGCACCCACTTGCCTCCGGCTTGTGCCGCCCAGGCCTTGTCTCCTCCCCCTCCGTTCTCCCTCACTGCCTCCTCCCTCTTCCCTTCTGCCCTTCCCTCCCTACTGCCTCTGGGGCAGCAGGGCCCACGTTGCCCCAGCCTGGGGCCGCACCTCTTGCCTTGGCGTAGACAGCGCCCTCAGGCGTCCTGACACAGGCCTCTCCGGGGCTGCTCCTCCCTCCCTGCCTTTCTCTGGTTCCTCCCCCGGCCCTTCCGCCTCCACTGGAAGGGGCACACGCTGGCCTGGAAAGCCCTGAGAGCTTGCTGGGGAGACAGGCAGCAGGGGAGGACCCCACCCCCATGCTCACAGCAGAGGCCTGGTCCCTGGGGGCTGGCCGGCGGGGCTGCCGCTCTCCTCCAGGGGCCTTCCTCCCGCGCTCATGGTCACTCGTTTCCTGCTCCCGCCCCTGGACAGGCCAGATGGGAGCAAGAGAAGAACATCTTGCAAATGTCTCAGGCAGGCAGGGGCTCCTCCGGGAAGGTCTCTGGGGGCCAGAGCGAGGCCCAATCCTCCAGGCCCCCACCTGGGGGGCCCATTCCTGCTCCGTGCCTGCCTGGGGGTGACCCTGGCTGGGCCACTGTCCTTCGCTGGACCTACCTGCTGGACTGAGATGTGGGCCAGTGGGCAACTGTCAGGGTGTGGTGTACCAGGCAGGGGCCACCAGGGCCACCATCCCACGGGGCCACCCCATGAGCCTTGGGCCCTGAGCGAGGTTAAGGCACAGGAGGAGTTGGGAAGGTCGGGAGGTGCCTTCTGCTGGTCCCGCCTGAGCCAGGAGCTCCCGCCAGCCACCTGGGCTGCCCCGGCCTCCACGGCCCTCCCTGCCTCCTCGTCTTATGCTGTTTAGCCCCTTACCTCCTGATCACAATAGGGTTCCCTGGTCACCACTGGGCTGTGGGTCACCCAGATCTGGCAGGAATCCCAGCTCTGCTGGCCACGTCATGGCGGATGGAGGGGGTCGTCCATCTCCCCCTCTCTAAAACGGGGTAGTAACTTCTGGCTGGGCTGTCGGCCATGTTGAGATAAACCTAGACAAAGAGAGCTGCCTGGTCCCCTGGGGCGCACAACAGCCTCCCTTATTCTTCTCTCCTTGGAGCAGGATGAGGGCTAAGGGGCCCCTAGGACATGCTGAGGGTCCTGTGGCAGGCCAGGGAGGGGGCTTCTGGCTCCTCTTCTTCCTCCTCCCATGCAGAACGGTTTGCAACCAGCTGGGAGTGGAGCAGTGATTCCCATTGCACCTCCTTCTCCTCTTGAATCTCACTCTACACGGAGGAGGAGGTGAGGGAGCCGCAGGGCAGCCTGGGTCCTGACTGGTCCAAGGGGCCAGGTCAGGCAGGCAGGGGCATGGCTGGGGGCCCTTTCTGGCTGACTGCCACCTCCTCTTGCTTTTGCATCCTTGGCCCCAGAAGGTCATCCTCAGGCCCTGGGTCCTGTTGAAGCCTAGAGAAATGGGAAGCTCAGCCCTGTCCGGTGCATTGTGGGAAGCTCAGACCTGCCCAGTGCTTTATGTGAAGCTCAGCCCCACCTGGTGCATTGTGGGAGGCTCAGACCTGCCTGGTGCCTTGTGTGAGGCTCAGCCCTGCCTGGTGCATTGTGGGAGACCCAGCACTGCCAAGGGCATGGTGGGAAGCTCAGACTGCCCAGTGCCTTGTGGAAAGCGCAGCCCCACCTAGTGCATTGTGGGAAGCTCAGACCTGCCCAGTACTTATGTGAAGCTCAGTCCTGCCCAGCGCACTGTGGGAAGCTCAGACCTCCCAAGTGCCTTGTGTGAGGCTCAGCCCTGCCTGGTGCCTCGTGGGAGGCTCAGCTCTGCCTCGTGCATTATGGGAAGCTCAGACCTACCCAGTGCTTTGTGTGAGGCCCAGCCCTGCCTGGTGCACTGTGGGAGGCCCAGCCCTGCCTGGTGCCTTGTGGGAAGCTCAGACCTGCCAAGTGCCTTGTGGGAGGCTCAGCCCTGCCTGGTGCATTGTGGGAGGCCCAGCCCTGCCTGGTGCCTTGTGGGAAGCTCAGATCTGCCAAGTGCCTTGTGGGAGGCTCAGCCCTGTCTGGTGCATTGTGGGAGGCCCAGCCCTGCCTGGTGCCTTGTGGGAAGCTCAGATCTGCCAAGTGCCTTGTAGGAGGCTCAGCCCTGCCTGGTGCATTGTGGGAAACTCAGACCTGCCAAGTGCCTTGTAGGAGGCTCAGCCCTGCCTGGTGCATTGTGGGAAACTCAGACCTGCCAAGTGCCTTGTAGGAGGCTCAGCCCTGCCTGGTGCATTGTGGGAAACTCAGACCTGCCAAGTGCCTTGTAGGAGGCTCAGCCATGCCTGGTGCATTGTGGGAGGCCCAGCCCTGCCTGGTGCCTTGTGGGAAGCTCAGATCTGCCAAGTGCCTTGTGGGAGGCTCAGCCCTGTCTGGTGCATTGTGGGAGGCCCAGCCCTGCCTGGTGCCTTGTGGGAAGCTCAGATCTGCCAAGTGCCTTGTAGGAGGCTCAGCCCTGCCTGGTGCATTGTGGGAAACTCAGACCTGCCAAGTGCCTTGTAGGAGGCTCAGCCCTGCCTGGTGCATTGTGGGAAACTCAGACCTGCCAAGTGCCTTGTAGGAGGCTCAGCCCTGCCTGGTGCATTGTGGGAGGCCCAGCCCTGCCTGGTGCCTTGTGGGAAGCTCAGATCTGCCAAGTGCCTTGTGGGAGGCTCAGCCCTGCCTGGTGCATTGTGGGAGGCCCAGCCCTGCCTGGTGCCTTGTGGGAAGCTCAGACAAGCCAAGTGCCTTCTGGGAGGCTCATGTCTGCACTGACTGAGAAGACACCTTGTCACCGAGGGCTCAGCCTGTGGAACCAGCTGGCCTGGAGTTTGGACCTGGGTCTAGCCTCCCCCTCTCTGAGGAATGTCAGGGAGTCACTAATCCTCTCTGAGTCTCAGTTTCCTCATCGGTCAAATGGGGAGAACAAGGTCATTACTAAGATGTAATGGGAACGTTTATATAAAACACAAGCTCGGAACTTGGCACACAGTGTGTGCTCAGTAAAGGGTGGCTGTGTTACAGCTAGGTTTTCTACCAGTGTGGTTATAGTCATTCTCAAGCCAGAGCCAAGCTTTGCCTTCCTATGCAGCACCCCCATGGCCAAGGCAGGGAAGGAGACCCTGGCCTAAGCTTCAGCCCCAGCCCTGCCCAGCCCTCAGGAAGTCTCAGCCATCAGGAAGATGGACCTTCCCAAATCCATCCAAGGCTTCCTGGGCACCCGTCCCAGCACGAGAGTCCAGCCCAAGCAGCGTCCTTCATTCAGCTACTACATCCAGACCCTGCTCTAGGCACAGTGGTGGCAAGGCACGCAGGGTCCTGGGCCTGGGGAGCGTGGAGACGGACCACAAACCCAGGTGTAAGTGAATAAGGTAAGTACCAACCAGTGGGAATTGCTGGGAGCAAGTTTTAAGTGAGGGGGTAAAAGTCTACTTTAGAACAGGTGGTCAGGGAATGCCTGTGAGGTGGTGACGTTGAGACAAGGTGGAGAGATGTGGGGTCTGGGGTTTCTGCCTTAAAGAGGGATCATGAGCAGACCTCCTGAGAGCAAACCGTGCCCAAGAAGCTCGTGGTTCTGCCACTTTCCAGTAGATGGCTGGGCCTGGCCAGTTTGCAGAAGGCCAGGCCTATTCTCAAACTGGCCATGTGGATCTGACCAAGTGATGAGGAAAAAGCATTCTCTAAACTGAAAATATAGGATCAACTTCAAATTCTCTCTGGAATTTTCCTCTAAAACATGGCTGTTCCAAGATAACTGATTTTTACTAATACTTTTTATTTAGCTAACCATTATTTTAAAAACAGTAAGGAAACTGGTAAAGGTCAAAGAAATGAGACTTTTCAGTACAGTGTTTTCAAATCCTCTGGCTTTCAACTTTATAAAGTTGAAAGGTATCTTTACAAATGTTACTTCATTGTTCTGAAAATCTTGAGTCAGGCTGTTTCTGAATCAGGACACAGTCCCTGTGGAAACGAAGCAAGTTTCCCCTTGATTCTGCCTTGGTGACTCCTTGAGCTGCCCCTTTACTTTTTTTAGTAGCAAGGAGCTTTTTTTTTCCTTTTGTGATTGTAAAACACATACCCACAGTATTAGTTTGCCATTGCTGCTGTAACAAATTACCACAAATTTAGTGACTTAAAACAACACACACTTATTGTCTTATGATTCCACAGGCAGAAGTCTGAAATAGGTCTTTTTTTTTTTTCAAGGCAGTCCTGGAGATTGAACCCAGACCTCATACATGCGAAGCAGACACTCAGCCACTGACCTATACCTGTTCCCTGAACTAAGTTTTACAGGGTTAAAACCAAGGTTTTGGCAGGGCTGCATTCCTTCTGGAAGCTCTAAGGATCACTTGTTTTCTGTCTTTTCTGTCTTTCAGAGGCTGCCCACATTTCTTGGCCTGTGGTCCCCTCCCATCTTTAAAGACAGCCACCAAATCTCTCCAACTCTCTTCCCGCCATCGTGTCTCCTCCCTCTTCTACTTAAAAGGACCCTTGGCATTATCCTGGGTTTAGCCAGATAATCCAGAATTTTCCACCCTCCTTATCTCAAGCTTCTTAATTTAGTCACATCTGCAAAGTCCCTTTTGCCATGGAAGGTGACATATTCAGATTCCAGGGATCAGGCTGTGGACCTCTTTGGGAGCCATTATTCTTCCTCCCACACCCACCAAGGACAAGTTCAGAAATATAAAGAATAAGGTCATTACAATCCATCATCTAGCGTTCTCCTTGCCAGCATTTTGGCCTACGGCCTTCCAACGTTGTTCTGTGAGTGTGGTTTTTAATGAAGTGAAATTATACTCTACATGACATTTTATAGACCTTTACCCTTAATATTCCCAAGTCATTAACACTCTTTAACACCACTTAAAGCCCACATAACCTTCCATCACAAGGACACACTGGAGATTATTTAATCCGTCCCTGGTTGTCAGCCACTGACACTGTCTCTTATTTTCACACCAAATAAATGGAATAACTAACGCTGGCATTTATGGAGCCCTGACTACGTGCCAGGCATTGTTCAGAGCATTTTATATGTGTCAACTCATCCGATGTCCCTGACAAGCCTGTGAGGTGGATGCTTCACCAGGACACAGGGCCCGAGCAGAAGACCGAGGCCCAGAGGACGATGGGCCCACAGTCGGGGGTGCTGGGCTGGGGTGCAAGCCCAGGTCACCTGGCTCAAGTCCCACTCATCACCACTCGCATATTCATTTTTCCCAGCATGCCCAATTACACATGTCTCTTAGGATAGGTCAGGAGTTCATTAGTGAACATGGGTTGAGGGCTTAGTTTGTGCCGGGAACCACACGAAATGCTCTCTGCAGCTTGTCTCCTTTAGTCCTCATGACCCCAGGCAGTGGCCTGTAAGTGACCTGAGCCCGCCAGGTGGTTTGAATTTTGGGATCCTACCCAGGCACTGTCAGCCCAGCAACCAGCCCCGTAGTGAGAGCTCCAGGCTCCAGCCCTACCACCGCCCCTCTGCCAGAGGGTACCCCGGAGAAAGCAGGGCCAGGAGCCAGCAGGCGCCAAAGCAGTGCAGGGTCTGCTCTGCGGGCTCAGGGGACCCCTGCTCTCTGCCGATTCAGCCACCAACAAGCGGTGGCAGGAAAGGTTCCCCTGGAGGCCAGGGCAGCAAGGTTCTGTGGGCAGGACTCCAGATTCTGCTGCCCGTCTAGTCGGATCAGACGACAGTCCTCAGCGGCTTCAGGACACCGGAGAGGGTGCGTGCCTGGTGCTGAGGGTCCCCTGAGGGGTAGAGGCTACTGCGCTCCTAAGAGGCACCTACATCTCTGGCCATCCCCGCATCTTTAGCACCACTAATTTCACTCACACACACAACATTTCTCATATCCATTGTACTAAGTAACTCTCCCTCAAGCCCTCTGGCCTGCTGGGTGATAAGGACAATTGCTGAGCAGGTAAGAGCTGCCTTTATTATTATTTTTTTTAATGTTCTATTCAAATAATATGAGGCCCCCATATACCCCCCATCCTCTTCACCCCACTCCTCCCACATCAACAACCTCTTTCATCATCGTGGGACATTCATTGCACTTGGTGAATACATTTTGGAGTACTGCTGCACCACATGGATAATGGCTTACGTTGTAGTTTACACTCTCCCCAGTCTACCCAGTGGGCCATGGCAGGACATACAATGTCCTGCATCTGTCCCTGCAGTACCACCCAGGACAACTCCAAGTCCTAAAAATGCCCCCACATCACATCTCTTCCTCCCTCTCCCTACCCTCAGCAGCTACCGTGGCCACTTTCTCCACATCAGGGCTACAATTTCTTCCATTACTAATCACAATAGTTCCATAGTTTTGTTCTTTCAGACGCCAACTAACCAGCCCTGGAGTGTGTATTACTGGTCAGCGTTCATCAAATGTTGACTCACCACCTCTAGATGTACAGTAAAACACATAATTGTAGCACGGTCCTTGCTAAAGTGTATTAAAATAATTTAAGACAATATAAATGACAGTTACAGTTATCCCCATTTTATAGGTGGAGAAACCGAGATGCAGACTTTACAAGGTACCTACAAGGTAGGTCTGCCTTGTTACAGGGGCCCCCAAAATTCCTCACTAACCACTTGCCAGCCAAAACCCCCAGTCCAGCTTCCTCTAGCCTCTCCCCAGCTGGAGGAAGGAGGTGTCGGGAGCTGTCGTGTGGCCAGCCTGGAGCCTTCGAGGCTCGGCCGGGGGTGTGGGATTGTGTGCCCTTTGGCGTCACACAGTCCGGCTTCCCTGGTTGCAGCAGGTAACTGGCAGGTGGCCGGAGGTCCCGCGTGGCTGTCTCCATTGTCCACAGAGAGAAACTTTCTCACCTAGGGAAGTGCTCAGTGTTCACTGGGCATGTGCCGACCTTGCCAACAACATGCATCTACTGAGCACTGACTTTGGGCCAAATCTCCTTCCAGATTTCCACACTGCTGCAGTGCACCCAAGGCCATTTTCCTCCTGACTGGGGTTCCGTCGTAGGTGAGTCACCCCCCTTTCTGGGCCTCAGTTTCCACGTCTGTGAAGAGGGTAAGGAAGAGTTGGAATAAGTGATCCTGGATAGTTGCTTCTTTTGGAAATGTGATTTTGCCAAGTTTCGAAATTCCCGAGACCCCTCCCGGGACAGCGCTAGTGAAATAAATGCTCAAGTGAGAGTGAGGTCTGGGGGGGCCCAATCCCTGGAGGGGGGCTGGAGGCGGGGCTGGACTTCCTGACTGCATCCAGGGTCGAGTATGGAGGCGGGGGGGGGGCAGTAAGATTACAGGGGGGAAACTGGCAAACACTACTTGAACCAAATACTCGAGGTGCACGTTGGGATCAGTGGCAGGCCACGTGGCTGGGGCTACTCTTGAAGTGGCACGATGAGTGCACACATCACCTCCTCCCCACACCCTCAACCACCATCTAATCATGCAAAAACATCAGCCGAACCCCAACTGAGGGGGTTCTACAAAATACCCGACCCGTGCTCCTCGAAACTGTCAGGATCACGAAAAACAAGGAAAGTTTGAGAAACTCTCACAGACTAGAGGTGATGTACCAGTAGAGGAAGTGAGGGGTATCTGGCAACCCTCTGTATCATCTTTGCAATTTTTCAGTAAATCTAAAATCACTCCAGGGAAGCGGACGTGTCTCAACTGATAGAGCATCTGCCTGCCGTATGGAGGGTCCAGGGTTCGACACCAAGGTTCTCCTGACCCTTGAGGTAAAGCTGGCCCACACGCAGTGCTGCTGCGCGCAAGGAGTGCCATGCCATGCAGGGGCACCCCCTGCGTAGGGGAGCCCTGCGCGCAAGGAGTGCGCCCCGCAAGGAGAGCTGCCCCGTGTGAAAAAAGCGCAGCCTGCCTGGGAGTGGCGCTGCACACTTGGAGCGCTGACTCAGCAAGATGACACCACAAAAAAGAGACACCGTTTCCCAGTGCCGCCTGACAATGCAAGCAGAAACAGAACACACAGTGAACGGACACAGAGAGCAGACAATGGGGGAGGGGGGAGGGGGAGAGAGATAAAAATAAAGAAATAAATAAAAAAATAAAATAAAATTACACCAACGTAAAAAGCTTATTTTTTTAAGTGAGTCCTGGGCAAATTAGCACACAAAAAGATGCTCAACCTTATTAGCCATCAGGAAAACTAAAATCACAATGAGACAGCACTTCCCATCTGCCAGCGCGGCCGTAAGCAAAAAGACAGACCTCAACAAGTGTTGGCGAGGACGTGGCAAACCCGGCGCCTGCTCACGTCGCTGGTGGGAGTGTAAAGTGGGGCAGCCTGTTCAGGGAACAGTTTGGCCTGCGGGGGTGGCAAGGGCAGGAGGAGGGATTACCGCGGGGACGAGGGGGTTTTGGGGGTGACGGATATGTTCAGAACCTCAGTGGTGCTGATGGCTTCACGAGGGCGGACATACTTCAGAACTTGTCGAAGTACACGCTCCGTATGTGCAGTTTATTACTTGCCAATTGTGCCTCAAAAAAGCGGGGTACACGAAGAGAGTGAGGCCCGGGGAGGGGGACAAGCTCAGCTGGCCTCAGGCTCCCGCCCGTAACGTGGGGCGCTTCGCGTGTCTGTGCAGTGTCTGCAAGCTCCAGGCTGAGGAGGGGGCCGGAAGCCCTGAGGTCCTAAACCCCAGGGCTGGGCCGCTGCAGGGCCCGCGGGGGACAGTGGGGGGCCTTCCCAGGGCAGGACAGTGAAGGGGGCACGGCCCACTCCCTCCTGTTTCTTCTTCCTCCCGCCTCCCCTACAGAAAAAAGCACATGAGGCTATATGTACTTTGAGCATTTTTCCACACAATCGTCTAAAAATAGCCGGGGCCACCACAGCCTGATTCCTTTTTAGGAAGGGTTTCGGCAGCCTGTCCCGTCCTGGAGGCCTGCTCAGGAAGCGGAGGCCCAGCCAGGCCGGTGACCACGGGACCCTGACCTTGCTCAGACCAGGCCCCCCTCCCGCCGCCACCCCACGGAGAACAAGGCTGCCCGAGCACGTGGGTGGAGCAGCCGCCGCCTCCTCGTCCACGCAGCCCCTCGCGGGCACAGGGGCCACCCAGGGGGCCCTGCCCGGCTTTTCTGTGCCTCAGTTTCCCTATCTGGGAGGTGGAGTTCTCCGCTACCTTGGCCCCCCAGAGCCGGGCAGGGTGTGTGGTGTGGGGGGAGGGGTGTGGACAGGCCTTGAAAACGGTGAAGGGCCGTGGCCCAGGTAGGGGATGTTGAAAAACGGTAAAGGGCTGATGGCATTAGCCAGGCGCCCCGGAAGAGAACCAAGCAGCTGAGGGAGGGCTTGGGAGGAGCCAGCCTCCCGGCCAAATCCCTGTCACCCGGGATCTGGCTCCCGCCCTGAGTCTGGTGAATTGTCCAAGGGTCCTGGGCTCCTCGGACACCTTCCTGCGAGAAAGGACCCAGCCCTGTGTCTCAGCGTGCGGCCCAGGAGCGGCCAGCTCAGACCTGCCCCAGCCCCCTCATCCACCTGGTCCCCAGCCCTACGGGGAGAGGGCAGAAGGCAGGGGGGAGAAAGGCACTAGAGGCCAGGCCTCGCCCGGGGCCTTTCCCAGGGAGAACAACTGCTGCTGGGTGAGAGCCGCCAAGCAGAGGCCTCTGCCGGCTGCCCCAATGGCCCCCCCGCCCCGCGTCACCCGCGGGGGGCCCGACGCGCCTAGCTTCAGCGGGAGTGAAAGCACGTTTCTGGCCACCTACTGTGTGCCTGACACTCTCCCAAAGACAGAAAGTCGAGTCTTCATCTCTGAGAAGCTGTGGTCCAAGAAAGAAAAATCCAGCAACTCAAAGAGGCTTCAAAATGACCCGGAGCCTTGTATTTCCCAAAAAGGGCGCCTTAAAGCAGCCTCCAGCCTCTCCCCTCAGCCCTCTCCCCTGCACCCGCAAGGGCTCTGTGGTGCCCCAAATTCTCCCAACCTCCCGTCTCTGCTACCACCCCTTGCTCCAGCTGGATGGCGCCCCCCTCTTCGGGAGCGGGGACGAAGGAGGCAAACTGTCCCTCCATTTCAGGATTCCCTTTGGCCGGGAGAAGCTGTGCCCGTGGCCCAGAGGACTGGCCGCCTGCTCCCCAGAGCTGCCTCATCAGCTCGTGGCGGGAGCCCTCACCCTCAAGTCAGGGACGAGTCACGGAGGCCCGCGGCCTGGCCTGCCCAAGGGCACCCAGCCGGGGGGTCCACGGCAGAGTCCACCCAGGCTAATGCTAATGCCTCAACCCTTTCTTCCCTTCAGAAACATGAAGTCATCGTTGATCCACCCCCGGACCAGGACGCCTCAGAACCAGGACCCCCCAGGCCTTACAAAGGAGGCTGACCTGGGGCCTCTGTCCTGTCCTCCGGGGGAGTGGACAGGTCAGGCTCGGGAAGGCCGCGCCCCAGCCGAGCACCCCCCTGGGCTCCAGGCCCTCCCGCTCCTCAGGGTGCTGGCCTGCGCCCCCCCGGGCTAAGAGGGCTGTCCTGTGACAACGTGTGTGACTCCTGGCCAGGGGGCGTCCAGGTGCTGGCTACGCTTTAGGACTGATGTTCCTCAAAGCAAACCTCTGAGGGAGGCAAATACTCACCTTACACCCTATCATTACCCCGAAAACTCAGGCTTAAGAAACTTATCCAAGCCTCAACAGACTTCAGCTCCTACACTCTGGTTTATTGGACTTACCCGACTCAGCTAACATGGAGGTGAAGAAGGTCAACCACCACACCATGGAGCCAAGAGTGCCTACAGCTGCAAGCAGGAGGATTGCATCCATCATCCATGTGGAATCTAAGCCCCCTCTTGATATAGATGTGGAACGGACACAACCATTCTAAGGTCCACAGGATGGAGGAATAGAGTATGGATTAGAGTGGACTTACTGATATTCTATTCATGAACTATTGTGATTAGTAATCTAAGAAAATGTGGCATTGGTGTGGAGAAAATAGCCATGGTGGCTGCTGGGGGTAGGGAGTGGGAGGAAGAGATGAGATGTGGGGGTGTTTTCGGGGGTTGGAGTTGTCCTGGGTGGTGCTGCAGGGACAGTTACCGGACATTGTATGTCCTGCCATGGTCCACTGGGTGGACTGTGGGAGAGTGTGGGCTATGGTGTGGGCCATTGACCATGAGGTGCAGCAATGTTCAGAGATGTAGTCACCAAGTGCAATGAATGTCTCATGATGATGGAGGAGGTTGTTGTTATGGGGGGAGGAGTGGGGTGAGGGGGGTGGGGAGTATATGGGGATCTCATTTTTTTAAATGTAATATTAAAAAAAATAAAGACAATAAAAAAATAAATAAATAAAATAAGATCTAAGCAGTAGAGGCTGCTAGATGCTCACCGAAAAAAAAAAAGAAAGAAACTTAGCCAGGCCACGTGGCTGACAAGGGGTTGGGGTGGGATTTGAGGCCAGCACTCTCTCTGGCCCCCAAGCTCCTTCCACCGAGTGCTCTGGAAAGGAAAGCCCTGCTCGGGGCGGCGGGAGGTGGAGCGCTGAGCTGAGTGGAGGCCTGTCCTTGGCCACCAGCGGGGGCCCGGCGAGATGCCCCTCCATCCTGGAGGCCCCTGCCCTGCCAGCCCACCATCTCCTCACCCATCTCCTGGCACCAAAGGCAGAGGCCCACGGCACCCCCAGACAGTCAGAGGTGAGGGGACCCGCCTCCCCAGGGGGGGCTGTGGAGGCCGTGCTGAACGGAGGGGCGTCGAGGCCCTCGGCCCGCCCAGGCCTCCTCAGCTGCTCAGGGTGGGGTCACCCCCTCCCCACCCTCTGCCCTGCCCCTTCCCCTTAGCTGCTCAGGGTGGGGTCAGCCCCTTCCCTGCCCTCTGCTCTGCCCCTCCCCCTTAGCTGGTCAGGTGGGGTCACCCCCTCCCCACCCTCTGCCCTGCCCCTCCCCCTTAGCTGCTCAGGGTGGGGTCAGCCCCTTCCCTGCCCTCTGCTCTGCCCCTCCCCCTTAGCTGGTCAGGTGGGGTCACCCCCTCCCCACCCTCTGCCCTGCCCCTCCCCCTTAGCTGCTCAGGGTGGGGTCAGCCCCTCCCCACCCTCTGCTCTGCCCCTCCCCCTTAGCTGGTCAGGGTGGGGTCACCCCCTCCCCGCCCTCTGCCCTGCCCCCTTCCCCTGGGCTCCCAGCTCCCTGGGCCTGGCGCTGGGTGGCACCTTGGGCACAGCAGCCCTCCCTCGCCCCAGGAGGGCGGATGCCAGGTGAGCCCGGAGCCCGAGAGCCTCAGCTGGACGGTCCATCAGGAAAGAGCTGACCTGTGATCCAGGCACTCGCCCTAGGCCGGGACTAGGAGGCGCAAAGGGAGGAATCCAGCTCGCCTCCTCAGCAGCCCCCGTGTGCCCGCCCCGTGTGCCCCTAAAGCCCCGGCTCCCGGGCTGTGGAGGACCACCCGAGGGGCCCCTCCGTCCCCGTCCCCTGCCCGACGCCCGCAGACACACACCCCCTTCCAGGAGAGGGGCGCCCCCGGCTTCTGCCTCCTCCCCGCTGCCGGGCCTGCCTCCCCGGGGCTGCGGTTGCCCTGGCCACCCCACAGAGCCAGGGCCGGGACCAGGGGACCAGCTCCCGTCCCCAGCCGTGGCCCCTGCTGGGGGACTGCTGGGGGCGCGGGCTGTGTCTGGTTTGACAGAGAGGCAGGAGGAGGGCAGAGGGAGGGGAGCCCCCGAGGCTGCACGGAGGGGCAGGACTGGGCTGGGGAGCCAGGACGAGTCCCCCGAGGGCACGCAGCCCCCTCAGGGGCCTTGGGGACCGGGCAGGGGCAGGCTTTCAGAGTAGGGCCCCCAGGGCTGGGGAGGCCCTGTGGCTGAGCTGGAGAGGAGGGCCTGCCACCCCCAGCTGCCCCCGGTTTCTCTCCCCCGCGCTCTGTCCTCAGGTCCCTTCGCCTAATCGGCCCCTGCACCCTCTGGGACCTCCTTCTGCCCACCCGCCTTGCGCTCAGGCAGGGGGCTCAGCCGGGCTCTTGCTGGCCGCGGCAGCAGGAGAGGGTGTTGCTTTGCCCCTACATTGCGCTAACCGGACACCTGCCCTGCGTGGGGCTGCCCCTGTGTTAACACAGTCAGCCACCACCACCCCCTTTTTTCTTCTGTGGAGGTCTCAGCCGAGAGGGCCCGTGTTTGATGGACTTCTGAGCCTGCCTGCCCCTCACCTTGGTGCCGTGTTCACTGAGCGCCCACTGTGGGCGCTCTTGGTGCCCGGGCATGCGGGCGGTGAGCCAAGGATGGAGGCTTATGTCTCAACGTCTCTCCAGTCGCGCTGGAGGCCATGGTCACGGGCATTGGGGTCAGGCATGCTGGCATCAAGGTCTGGCTCCACCGTGGTCAGCTGTGTGACCTTGGGGCTTTCACTCACCCTCTCTGTGCCCCAGCTTTCTCATCTGTACCTGAGGGGTAATGAAGGCACCTAATCTCTCCATTTCTTGCGAACATTAAATAAGATCATGTATTGAAAGACCAGAACCCACGCCCCCACCCCCTGCCACGGAGTAAGCACGCAACAAACACCAACTATTAATACTTAGTTTAGGGAAACGGACTTTGGCCCAGTGGTTAGGGCGTCCGTCTGCCATATGGGAGGTCCGCGGTTCAAACCCCGGGCCTCCTTGACCCGTGTGGAGCTGGCCACGCGCAGTGCTGATGCGCGCAAGGAGTGCCTTGCCACGCAAGGGTGTCCCCCGCGTGGGGAAGCCCCACGCGCAAGGAGTGCGCCCGTGAGGAAAGCCGCCCAGCGTGAAAAGAAAGTGCAGCCTGCCCAGGAATGGCGCCGCCCACACTTCCCGAGCCGCTGACGACAACAGAAGCAGACAAAGAAACAAGACGCAGCAAATAGACACCAAGAACAGACAACCGGGGGAGGGGGGGGGAAATTAAATAAATAAATAAAAATAAAAATCTTTAAAAAAAAAAAAAAAACTTAGTTTAGAGGTGTGATGCGGCGAGAACCAGGAGATTTCTATCCAGCTGCTCTTCCCCCATAAACCTATCATGTGCCTTTCAAAGTTCCTGCTGCTCTCAGGGCCTCAGTTTCCCCTGCTGTGATGGCTCCTTCAGGCCAAGGAGGGGCAGGCACAGGGAATGCTGGATAAAGCCAAGGGCATCCCACCTGCCCCGTCGGGCAGGCCCCCTGCGCCCGGTGCTGAGAGGCTCGGGCAGGTGCCGCCCCCTCCCAAATGCCCTCGTGAGCTGTGGGAAGCGCTGGCTGCTGGGAGCCCGCCCTGCGCCCGGCCGCTACGGCACCCGGCCCTCAAGCTCGCCATCCCCCTCCCACAGACGGGCGTGCGAGGCCCAACGCCTGGGCACCTGCTGGCGGGCTCAGCCGGACCAAGGCAGAGCTGGGCTCCGCACCCCGGCCCGTGGGGGCCCGCAGCCCTTGCCGTACCCACCCTCACCTGCCTCAGCCCCACCCGCCCCTGCCCCCTCCGATTGTTCTGCTGGGAGAGGGCCAGTGGCCCTGGCTTGTCACAGTGCCTGGCTTTCTCCTGCCAGAAGAACACATTTTCCCTCTCCTTAGCTGTACTTTCTTTTAATGGCTCTTGGGCTCAGAGCCCAAACACCATCAAAGACTCCCTGGGGGGAGGACGGTAGGATGGGGCGTTTGTTAGGAAGAAAGCAGGGTGCCGAGGCCTGTGGCTCAGGGGCTGGTAGGGATGAAAGGCCCCGGGATGTGGAGCTGTCATGGGCTCCAGGTGAGCAGGGGAGGGGGTGCACGAGGGAGTACAGGGGGCGTGGGGAGGTGGGGGGGAGTCTCCTTCTCCCAGAGATGCAGAAGACAGGAGAGGATGAGAAGCAAGGTGGGAGAGAAAAGCGCCCTTCAGGAGTGACATGAGAACAGCAGGATATTCCAGTGTGTTTGTCACCTGGGCCAGAGCCTGAGGTCCCAGTGGACCTCTGTCTTTCAGGGCAGCTGAAAGTTCTGCCTGGACAAGGAGGACGGAGGAGGTTGGACAAGGAACTTGGAACTGTCTCTAAGAGCTTCTGACTTCCCTCTCTCTCACAAAGGCCCCCAGCCCCACCAACCAGTCTGGGCCCATCTGGAGAGCCCTGGGACGCATCCCTTGATTTGGTGGGTCTCGGCATCGAGGGCAAAGGAAGCCCTCCGCAGCAGCAGCTGCCCCGAAGATGCCAAGAGGCGAAGGGATCGGGGGCTGGATGGGGGCTGGGCGGGGGCCTGGAAGATACACCTGCTGGTGGCCGCCCAGGGCAGGGGGAGGACCAGGTGGTGGTAAACAGGAGGGAGGTGGCTCGCCCCCTGGGAGCCATTGCCGCTGCGGTGTTGATGTTGTTTTGGAGAAGGGAGCAGGAGGCGGCCGCTGCGGAGGCACCGGGGCCCTGGGGAGCCAGAGGGAGCCATTGCAACAGGGGCAGCCCTGCTGGGGCCTGGGAGCCTGGGAGAGCCAGCCAGACTTCGGGCAGGGGGCGCCCAGCCCTACCGCTGTGGAGTCCACGCCTCTGAAGGCTAAGGGGAGACACTGCCTCCACACACATTGACCAGGGTTTGTCCCGAATGCCCAGGGTTTCGGTACGCCTTGGCCTCTGTAACCGTGCACACACACCCCTGCACACACAAGTGCACACAGCCCTCCAACACCCAGCGTGCTGCGTGAGGCCCTGTGGCTTCGGACAACCACTTCCTGGCCCGTGACTTTGGCGTATCACTCACCCTCTCCGGGCCTCGGTCTTCTCTTCCGCCAAGTGCAGCCAGGACTCTTGCCCTGTCTCTAAGGTACTGGGAGGCTTGGCAGGTGAATGGCCAACTTAGGTGTAAGTCGCTCTTTTCCTGGTTTAGTTACAGAAACGGTGTCACAGCCAGGCTAAGGGAGTGGCCCAAGGGCTTTGATGAAGTCGCAGGCCCGGGACTTGAGTCCGTGTTCTGAATCCAGAGGCAGCATGTATGTACACTTCACACATCCGTCTTCCATCCACACATGTCAGTGGGAGCGACTTGCACACGCACGCGATGGTAATACGAGTTACCGTTTATTGGGGGTTCTCCCAAGTGCCAGGTGCTGTGCTGGGTAGTTGTCATATACTCACCCTGAGCAAGTCACAGCTCAGGGTCTGAGGCTCCCCTCTGCGTTTGGCTGCAAGTAGCAGAATCCCACTAACCCACAAACACAGTGGTTGCTAACCAGTTCCCTGGGCATAGGTGGTCTCCGCGTGACTTGGCAGCTTGGCGAGGTCATTGAGGATCTAGGCTCTTTTCATTTCTATGCCCCACCATTCTCAGTGTTAACCTGGTATCTCATAGTTGCAGGATGGCTGCTGGAGCTCCAGACCTCATGTCTTCACTCCAGCATGAACAAAGAGGAATGGCGGCTGGAGAGAACTCTCCTTCCCTACTGTCCCTTAAAAGCAAAAGCTCTCCCAGAAGATCCCTCTACTCCCTCTCCACGGTCTTTCCCTTGCACCTCATTGCCTAGACCTGAATAAATGGCAACTCCTAGTTGCAAGGGAAGCTGGGAAAAAGACAATCTAGCACAGGGGCACAGGACTGTCCTGATTGACTTAGACAATGAGACAAGATTCGTCGTCTGGGGATGGGCACTCTGCTGCCTTGAACAAAATCAGGATTCTTGACCAAGAAGAGCTGGGAAGGGGCTGATGGGGCCACCTGTGCCCTCGAGCTCCCTCCCCCACCTCTCCTCCAGGGGGCAGCGTCGGGACAGAAGACACAAGAGAAGCAAAGGGATTTGAACTCCTGGGGTGGCCGTGGGGTAGCCTGGAAGGCCCCCAAATTCCAGTCCAGCTGGTGCCCATGAAAGTGGCAAGCCCAGCCCCAAGCAGGCCTGTGCCGACAGTTTTCTGGAAGTGGGGGAGGGGTACTCACCTGGTAGTGTCCACCCCAAACACCAGAACGTTGCTCAGAAAGCGACGTGGGGAAGCGGATTTGGCTCAACAGATAGAACATCCGCCTACCACATGGGAGGCCCAGGGTTCAAACCCAGGGCCTCCTGACCCGTGTGGAGCTGACCCACGTGCAGTGCTGATGCGCACAAGGAGTGCCCTGCCACGCAGGGGTGTCCCCCACGTAGGGGAGCCCCACGGGCAAGGAGTGCGTCACACAGGGAGAACTGCCCAGCAAGAAAGAAAGTGCAGCCTGCCCAAGAATGGCGCCGCACACACAGAGAGCTGACACGACAAGATAACGCAACAAAAAGAAACACAGATTCCTGGTGCCACTGACAAGAATAGAAGCGAACACAGAAGAACACACAGCGAATGGACACAGCAAGCAGACAACTGGGGAGGGGGGAGGGGAGAGAAATAAATAAATAAATAGATAGAGAAATAGATTAATAAATAAATAAATAAAAGTGATGTGTTCCCCCAAACCTAGAATCCAGTACTGTGCTTCCCAAGCTCCTCTCCTTCCTGCCACGACATATCCGATGAGTACATTTCCACTAGGGTCCCCTCCTTTGGGCTCTCCCGGGGCATGTGCCCACCCTCATTGTGTTACCAGGGGTAGCCCAGAGTCCCCTCTAACTGGAGAAACAAGGAAGTCCTTTAGGCTCTGCTGCTTTAGCGTGGCCCTTCTGGCGGATCACATCACCCAGGACACCCACGTCTAGAACCCCTGATGTAGCGGCACTTCATAAAGATGATCTGCGGAGACCCGGTGGTAAGGTACCTCTGGAATAGAAGCTGCTACAGTTTGCCCTTCCGTTAACCAAGCCTAGGTCTATAGACGCACTGCTGAGCCCCGACGGAGGCACCTGGGGTCCCCTCCTTTTCTTGGGGTTGTTTCCATGTTCTGGCCTTGCCTGAGAGCCTCCTCTTTGGGGTTCTGCCAAAGCCCTGAAAGTAGCCCATGGGCTCTGGGCCGGGGTCCCTCCTGTGGCGAGGCCTTGTGGCCTGCAGTCGCTCCCAGCCCCCCTCCCGGGCTGCCCCAGCCTTGGCTCGCTTCCAGCGCTGTGCACCTGCTGGCTGCCACCTCACTCCCAGGGACGCTGGCCGCGCCGCTGCTCTCCCGCCAGCAGCGGCTCTGTCCCCAGCGCAGGCAGAGGCAGCCAGGGAACACCCTCCGGAGCGGTCCCCGCTGGAAGCAGCCCCCGCCTTGTGCAGAGTTCCCACCCCGACCCCTGCCACAGACCGGCCCAGGTGTCTCCTCCCTGCACCGGGAGAGACAGTCCCCTCGCCCCCGGCGCCCTTCCCAGGGCCCTTCACACCACTGAGCTCCTCCTCAGGGCTTTGGGGTGTGAAGAATGTGGCAGAACATCCGGGTGCCCCCCCCCGTCCGCTGCGAGCGCCAGGCCAGGAACCACTGGGCGTGAAGCACGCGTGTCCCGGGCCGCGGCCCTGTGCGCGGGCTGGAGGTGGGGCGGGGGCGGGCGCAGGTGTCTGGAAGGTTGCTAAAGGGTGGCACACCCAAAGGGGTGGGTTCTTCTCCTGGAGGCCACCTGGAGCCCAGAGCGGGCGGAGGTGGCAGGACACAATGGGGCTTTCAGCTCCTCTTCCTGGGCCCGGGCCGGCTGGGGGCAGGGACAGGGTGTCCTCCGCTCTGGCTGCTAGTGTCCCGTGAGGAGGGGCAGGAGTCCAGCTTCCCCCTCAGCCATCCGCAAACTGCCTGAAGCACCTACTGTGTGCCAGACCTGTGCTGAGAGCCCCGGCGAGCAGTGAGACCCGTCCCCCGCCCCGGAGAGGGGCTGGCGGCAACAGAAGCAGAGCCGTGGTTCTCAACCAGGGGTGACCGAGCCCCCCGGCGGGCATCCGGCGATGGCTGGAGGCATTTTCGGTCATCACAGCTGGGGGCCTTGGGGGTGCTACTGGCATCTAGGCCAGGGCTCCTGCTGTCCTCCGAGGCACGGGATCGCTCCCCGACCACAAAGAAGTATCCAGCCCAAAATGCCCACGACAGGGAAGTGGACTTGGCTCAACAGATAGGGTGTCCGCCTACCACATGGGAGGGCCAGGGTTCAAACGCGCAGTGCCGATGCGCGCAAGGAGTGCCCTGCCACGCAGGGGTGTCCCCGCGTAGGGGAGCCCCACATGCAAGGAGTGCACTCCCACGCGCAAGGAGTGCACCCCCACAAGGAGAGCTGTCCCACGTGAAAAAAGCACAGCCTGCCCAGGAGTGGCACCGCACACACGGAGAGCTGACACAACAAGATGACGCAACCAAAAGAGACAGATTCCCAGTGCCACCTGATAAGGATAGAAGCGGTCACAGAAGAACACACAGCGAATGGACACAGAGAGCAGACAAGGCAGGGGGAGAAATAAATAAAAATAAATCTTTGGAAAAAAAAAATGCCCACGATGCCTGTCTGGACGGCCAGCGCGGTGCTGGGAGCCTCCTCCTGGTCAGGGAGCTCAGTGGCCCCAGGGCTCAGGAAAGGGGGGCAGTGTCCGGAATACGCACAGATGACGCATGCCATCCTGGTCGTGGCCTGTAAAGCCCTGCCGCTGCTAATAGCCCTCCTGGGGGGCAGCACGGGGGCTGTGGCTCGGGGGTGGTGAGGGCTCAGCCCCTCTCTCAGGCTCTCCAAACTCGGCGGGCGCGTGGGGACCCAGGGTCTTGGGGTGGCCTTGACTTCTGACCTTCGAACCTCCACGTCCTTGCCTCCACCTGCTTTTCTGACTGCCCCCCCCATGTTCCTCCCCCACTCTTCCACCCCCATCAGAAAAGACCATTTAGATTATTTCCAATGTTTGTTTTCTGCAAACAATATTCCAGTGATTCTGCTGTGGATAGCTCTCTGCTCGCTTGCCTGATTATTTCCTAAGGTCTGGAATTGGTGGGCACATTTAAAACTTGGATGCATGTTTCCAAATTGTCCCTTAGAAAGGTTGCACCAGTTTATACTTTGAACCAACAATAATGAAAAGGCATAGTAGTTATCATGGACTGAGTACTT